>NC_143174.1:14860984-15164015 GCF_047325235.1 Durio zibethinus
TTTAGAAGAAATAAGAATGGCATTGGCACATAGAAATATGAAGATGTGCCTAAACCCACCTACCACCCTATCGATCCACGGCTTGCGCATCCCGTCTCTCTGGCTGACGTAGTGGCCGCCCCCCCGCCCGCCCGCTCGTTTTGTCAGTTGGCTTAGGCATACGGAGTTCATTCCCAATCTAAGATCGAATCGGATGGTGGGTTCCGGCAGTAGGATCGGCAGGACGTAGAGGGGGACCCGATCAATCCCCGGCTTGCGCATCCCGCCCCTCTGGCCGGTTGAGCGCCCGTACGCTCGTTTCGTGGGTTGACTTAGTCATACGGAGTTCATTCCTAGTCTAAGCATACGAAGTTCATTCCCAGTCTAAGATCGGACCGGACCGAGGGTTGCGACAGCACATGTTGGGCTTGGACATGTGCTGGTGCCGTATTTTTCTTCGTCGGGGCACCATCGTCGGAGCATCGCTGGAGAACCTAACCGACGGCATTGGGGTTCCGACGATCGGAGGGGCCGGGGGCTGTGCGCACATGATGTGAGATGGGTGCTGTTACTTGGCCCTTATATTGGCCCCCTATCCCTCATCAAACCTTGAGAACTCACACCCCCTTAAAGAGCATTTGAGATTTTATAGGTTTGCTGCCAGTAGCCATTAAAGTGTCTGAAATGGGGACAATTTTTTCAAATGGTCACAAAATCTTGTACACTTCGAGTTTTTAGCTGCTTTTTTTGTGCATGACAACAAAAATACAAGGATCATGTCTACCAAGTTTGGGGTGAAAAATCCTTCCGAAAAAATTTTAAAAAATCTTGAATCGTAAAAAGTTTTGAAAATCGTGAAAAATAGAAAATGAGTTGTCTTGCCATGAAACTTCACGTGAAGGCTCAAGGGACCATTGTATGAACCTACAAGCCATAAAAATGGCATTGGCATGCAGAAATATGAAGATGTTCCTAAACCCACTACCACCCTATTGATCCACGGCTTGCGCATCCCGTCTCTCTGGCCGACGTAGTGCCCGCCCGCCCGCCCGCTCGTTTCGTCGATTGGCTTAGGCATACGGAGTTCATTCCCAGTCTAAGATTGGACCGGACCGAGGGTTGTGGCAGCACATGCTGGGCTCGGGCATGTGCTAGAGCCGTATTTTTCTTAGTTAGGCACCATCGCCAGAGCATTGCCGGAGAACCTGATCAGTGGGGTTCTGGCTATCGGGGGGCCAGGGGGTGTGCCCACTTGATATGCGATGGGTGCTAGTACTTGGCCCTTATATTGGCCCCCTATCCCTCATCAAACCTCGAGAATGCACACCCCCTTAAAGAGCATTTGAGATTTTACAGGTTTGCTGCCAGTAGCCATTAAAGCGTCTGAAATTGGGACACTTTTTTCAAATGGTCACAAAATCTTGTACAATTCGAGTTTTTAGCTGAATTTTTTTGTGCATGCCAAAAAAAATATAAGGATCACATCTACCAACTTTTTTGGCCAAAACTCCTTCCAAAAAAATTTTAAAAAATCCCGAACCGTAAAAAGTTTCAAAAATCATGAAAAATAAAAAATGAGTCGACTTGCCATGAAACTTCACGTGAAGGCTGAACGGACCATTGTATGAATTTACAAGTCATAAAAATTCCATTTGCATGCAAAAATATGAAGATGTGCCTAAACCCACCTACGGCCTATCGATCCACGGCCTGTGCATCCCGTCTCTCTGGCCGGCGTAATGCCCGCCCGCCCGTCCGCCCGCTCGTTTCGTCGGTTGCCTTAGGCATACGGAGTTCATTCCCAGTCTAAGATCGAACAGGATTGAGGGTTACGGTAGCAGGATCAGCGGCAAACAGAAGTGGACCCGATCGATCCCTGACTTGTGCATCCCGCCCTCTGACCGGCTGAGAGCCCGCACGCTCGTTTCGTGGGTTGACTTAGGCATACGGAGTTCATTCCCAGTTTAAGCATACGGAGTTTATTCCCAGTTTAAGATTGGACGGGACCGAGGGTTGCGACAGCACATGCTGGGCTCGAGCATGTGCTGGTACCGCATTTTTCTTCACTGGGGCACCATCGCCGGAGCATCGCTAGAGAACCTAACCGACGGCATTGGGGTTCCGACGATCCGGGGGGCCGGGGGGGTGTGCGCACATGATGTGCGATGGGTGCTGATACTTGGCCCTTATATTGGCCCCCTATCCCTCACCAAACCTTGAGAACTCACACCCCCTTAAAGAGCATTTGAGATTTTACAGGTTTGCTGCCAGTAGCCATTAAAGTGTCTGAAATGGAAACACTTTTTTCAAATGGTCACAAAATCTTGTACACTTTGAGTTTTTAGCTGAAGTTTTTTGTGCATGCCAACAAAAATACAAGGATCACGTCTACCAAGTTTGGGGCCAAAATTCCTTCCGAAAAAATTTTAAAAAATCCCGAACCGTAAAAAGTTTAAAAAATTATGAAAAATAGAAAAGGAGTCGTGTTGCCATGAAACTTCACGTGAAGGCTTAAGGGAGCATTGTATGAATTTACAAGCCATAAAAATGGCATTCAAATGCAGAAAAATGTGGCGATGTGCCTAAACCCACCTACCACTCTATCGATCCAAGGCTTGCGCATCCCGTCTCTCTGGCCGGCGTAATGCCTGCCCGCCCGCCCGCCTGCTAGTTCCATCGGTTGGCTTAGGAGTACGGAGTTCATTCGCCAGCACGTGGGTTGTGGCAGCAGGATCGCCAGCACGTGGAGGGGGACCTGGCTGATCCCTGGCTTGCGTATCTCACCTCTATGGCCGGCTGAGCGCCCGCACGTTCGTTTCGTGGGTTGACTTAGGCATACGGAGTTCATTCCCAGTCTAAGCATATGGAGTTCTTTCTTGGTCTAATATCAGACCAGATCGAGGGTTGCGGCAGCACATGCTGGGCTCGGGCATGTGCTGGTGCCACATTTTTCTTCGTCGGGGACCATCACCAGAGCATCGTCAGAGAACCAGGCCAATGGCATTGGGGTTCCGACGATCGGAGGGGCCGGGGGGGTGTGTGCACATGATGTGCGATGGGTGCTGGTACTTGGCCCTTATATTGGCCCCCTATCCCTCATCAAACCTCAAGAACTCAGACCCCCATAAAGAGCATTTGAGATTTTACAGGTCTGCTGCCAGCAGCCATTAAAGTGTCTAAAATGGTGACACTTTTTTCAAATGGTCACAAAATCTTGTACACTTCGAGTTTTTAGCTGAATTTTTTGTGCATGCCAACAAAAATAAAAGGATCTCATCTACCATGTTTGGGGCCAAAAATCCTTCTGAAAAAATTTTAAAAAATCCCGAACCGCAAAAAGTTTCAAAAATCATGAAAAATAGAAAACGAGTCGTCTTGCCATGAAACTTCTTGTGAAGGCTTAAGGGACCATTGTATGAATTTAAAAGCCATAAAAATGGCATTGGCATGCAAAAATATGAAGATGTGCCTAAACCCACCTACCACCCTATCGATCCATGGCATGCGCATTCTGCCCCTTTCACCGATTGAGCGCCTGCACGCTCATTTCGTGGGTGAGTTAGGCATACGGAGTTCATTCCCAGTCTAAGATCGGATTGGACCGAGGGTTGCAGTAGCACATGCTGGGCTAGGGCATGGGCTGGTGCCGTATTTTTCTTCGTCGGGGCACCATCGCCGGAGCATTGCCGGAGAACCTGACCGGCGGCATTGGGGTTCTGACGATCGAGGGGGCCGGGGGGTATGCGCACATGATGTACGATGGGTGCTGGTACTTGGCCCTTATATTGGCCCCCTATCCCTCATCAAACCTCGAGAACTCACACCCCTTTAAAAAGCATTTGAGATTTTACAGGTTTGTTGCCAGTAGCCATTAAAGTGTCTGAAATGGGGACACTTTTTTCAAATGGTCACAAAATCTTGTACACTTTGAGTTCTTAGCTGAGTTGTTTTGTGCATGCTAACAAAAATACAAGGATCTTGTCTACCAAGTTTGGGGCCAAAACTCCTTCCGAAAAAATTTTAAAAAATCTCAAACCGTAAAAAGTTTTGAAAATCGTGAAAAATAGAAAACGAGTCGTCCTGCCATGAAACTTCACGTGAATGCTTAAGGGACCATTGTATGAATTTACAAGCCATAAAAATAGCATTGGCACGCAAAAATATAAGATGTGCCTAAACCGACCTACCACCCTATCGATCCACGGCTTGCGTATCCCGTCTCTCTGGCCGACGTAATGCCCGCCCGCCAGTTCATTTCGTCATTTAGCTTAGGCATACGGAGTTCATTCCCAGTCTTAGATTGGACCGGACCGAGGGTTGCAGCAGTAGGATCGACAACAAGTAGAGGAGGACCCGATCGATCCCCGGTATGTGTATCCCGCCCTTCTGGCCGACTGAGCACCTACACGCATTTTTCTTCACCGGGGCACCATCATCGGAGCATCGTCGGAGAACCTGACCGATGGCATTAAGGTTCCGACGATCGGGGGGCCGGAGGGGGTGTTCGCACATGATGTCCGATGGGTGCTAGTACTTGGCCCTTATATTGGCCCCCTATCCCTCATCAAATCTCAAGAACTCACACCCCCTTAAAGAGCATTTGAAATTTTACAGGTTTGTTGCCAGTAGCCATTAAAGTGTCTGAAATGGGGACACTTTTTTTAAATGGTCACAAAATCTTGTACACTTAGAGTTTTTAGCTGAATTTTTTTGTGCATGCCAACAAAAATACTAGGATCATGTGTACCAAGTTTGGGGCCAAAACTCCTTCCGACATAATTTTAAAAGATCCTGAACCGCAAAAAGTTTTGATCCCCGGCTTGCACATCTCACCCCATTGGCCGATTTAACGCCCACACACTCGTTTCGCGGGTTAACTTAGGCATACGGAGTTCATTCCCAGTCAAAGCATACGGAGTTCATTCCCAGTCTAAGATTGGACTGGATCGAGGGTTGGGGCAGCACATGTTGGGCTCGGGCATGTGCTGCTGCAGTATTTTTCTTCGTCGGGGTGCCATCGTCGAAGAATCACCGGAGAACCTGACCGGTGGCATTGGGGTTCCGGCGATCGGGGGGGCCAGGGGGTGTGCACACATGATGTGTGATGGGTGCTGGTACTTGGCCCTTATATTGGCCCCCTATCCCTCATCAAACCTCGAGAAGTCAGACCCCCTTAAAGAGCATTTGAGATTTTACAGGTTTGCTACCAGTAGCCATTAAAGTGTCTAAAATGAGGACATTTTTTTCAAATGGTCACAAAATCTTGTACACTTCGAGTTTTTAGCTGAATTTTTTTAAGCATGCCAACAAAAATACAAGGATCACGTCCACCAAGCTTGGGGCCAAAACTCCTTTCAAAAAAATTTTAAAAAATCCCGAACTGCAAAATGTTTCAAAAATCATGAAAAATAGAAAACGAGTTGTCTTGCCATGAAACTTCACGTGAAGGCTTAAGGGACCATTGTATGAATTTACAAGCCATAAAAATGGCATTGGCACATAGAAATATGAAGATGTGCCTAAACCCACCTACCACCCTTTTGATCCGCAGCTTGTTTATCCCGTCTCTCTGGACGGCATGGTGCCCGCCCGTCCGCTCGTTTCCTCGATTGGCTTAGGCATATGGAGTTCATTCCCAGTCTAAGATCAGACCAGACTGAGGGTTGCGGCAGCAAGATCGATAGCATACAGAGGGGGACCCGGTCGATCCCCGGGATGCATGCTAGTTTCGTGGGTTGACTTAGGCACACGGAGTGCATTCCCAGTCTAAGCATACGGAGTTAATTCCAAGTCTAAGATTGGATCGGAATGAGGGTTGCACCAGCACATGCTGGGCTTGGGCATGTGCTGGTGCCGCATTTTTCTTCGTCGGGGCTCCATCATCGGAGCGTCGTCGGAGAACCTGACCGACGGCATTGGTGTTCCGACGATCGGGGGGGTGTGCGCACATGATGTGTGATGGGTGCTGGTACTTGGCCCTTATATTGGCCCCCTGTCCCTCATCAAACCTCAAGAACTCACACCCCCTTAAAGAGCATTTGAGATTTTACAGGTTTGCCGCCAGTAGCCATTAAAGTGTCTGAAATGGGGACATTTTTTTCAAATGGTCACAAAATCTTGTACACTTCGAGCTTTTAGCTGAAATTTTTTGAGCATGCCAACAAAAATGTAAGGATCACGTCTACCAAGTTTGGGGCCAAAACTCCTTCCGAAAAAATTTTAAAAAATCTAGAACCGCAAAAAGTTTCAAAAATTATGAAAAATAGAAAACGAGTCGTCTTGCCATGAAACTTCACGTGAAGGCTTAAGGGACCATTGTATGAATTTACAAGCCATAAAAATGGCATTGGCACACAGAAATATGAAGATGTCCCTAAACCCACCTACCACCCTATCGATCCATGGCTTGCGCATCCCGTCTTTTTGGCCGGCGTAGTACCCACCCACCCACCCGCCCGTTCGTTTCGTCGGTTGGCTTCGGCATACGGAGTTCATTCCCAGTCTAAGATCAGACCAAATCGAGGGTTGCAATAGCAGGATCGGCAACACGTAGAGGGGGACTCAATCTATCCCCAGCTTGCGCATCTCGCCCCTCTGGCCGACTGAGCATCCGTACGCTCGTTTCGTGGGTTGACTTAGGCATAGGCGTTCATTCCCTGTCTAAGCATACGGAGTTCATTCCCAGTCTAAGATCGGACCGGATCGAGGGTTACGACAGCACATGCTGGGCTTGGGCATGTGCTGGTGCCACATTTTTCTTCGCCGGAGCATCGCCGGAGAACCTGACCGGCGGCATTGAGGTTCCGGCGATCGGGGGGGCCGGGGGGTGTGCGCACATGATGTGCGATGGGTGCTGGTACTTGGCCCTTATATTGGCCCCCTATCCCTCATCAAACCTCGAGAACTCACACCCCCTTAAAGAGCATTTGGCATTTTACAGGTTTGCTGCCAGTAGCCATTAAAGTGTCTGTAATGGGGACACTTTTTCCAAATGGTCACAAATCTTGTACACTTCGAGTTTTTAGTTGAATTTTTTTGTGCATGCCAACAAAAATACAAGGATCACGTCTACCATGTTTGGGGCCAAAAATTATTCCAAAAACATTTTTAAAAATTCCGAACCTTAAAAAGATTCAAAAATCATGAAAAATAGAAAACGAGTCGTCCTGCCAGGAAACTTCACGTGAAGGCTTAAGGGACCATTGTATGAATTTACAAGCCATAAAATGGGCATTGGCATGCTGAAATATGAAGATGTGACTAAACCCACCTACCACCCTATCGATCCACAGCTTGCGCATCCCGTCTCTCTGGTCGGCATAGCGCCCGCCCGCCCTCCTGCTCATTTCGTCGGTTGGCTTAGGCATACGGAGTTCATTCCCAGTCTAAGATCGGACCGGACCGAGGGTTACGGCAGCACATGCTGGGCTCGGGCTTGTGCTGGTGCTACATTTTTCTTCGTCGGGGCACCATCGCGGGAGAATCATTGGGGAACCTGACCGACGGCATTGGCGTTTCGGCTATCGGGGGGCCGGGGGGTGTGCGCACATGATGTGCAATGAGTGCTGGTACTTGGCCCTTATATTAGCCCCCTATCCCTTATCAAACCTTAAGAACTCACACCCTCTTAAAGAGCATTTCAGATTTTACAGGTTTGCTGCCAGTAGCCATTGAAGTGTCTGAAATGGGGACACTTTTTTCAAATGGTCACAAAATCTTGTACACTTCAGGTTTTTAGCTGAATTTTTTTGTGCATGCCAACAAAAATACAAGGATCATGTGTATCAAGTTTGGGGCCAAAACCCTTCCGAAAAAATTTTAAAAAATCCCGAACCGTAAAAAGTTTCAAAAATCATGAAAAATAAAAAACGAGTCGTCTTGCCATGAAACTTTACGTGAAGGCTTAAGGGACCATTGTATGAATTTACAAGCCATAAAAATGGCATTGGCATGCAGAAATGTGAAGATGTGCCTAAACGCACCTACCACCCTATCGATCCACGGCTTGCGCATCCCGTCTCTCTGGCCAGCGTAATGCCCGCCCGCCTGCCTGCTCGTTTCATCGGTTGGCTTAGGCATACGAAGTTCATTCCCAATCTAAGATCAGACCAGGCAGCACGTAGAGGGGGACCCGACGGATCCTCAGCTTGCACATCCCGCCCCTCTGGCCGGCTGAGCGCCCGCACGCTCATTTTGTGGGTTGACTTAGGCATACGGAGTTCATTCCCAGTCTAAGCATAGGGAGTTAATTCCCAGTCTAAGATCGGTCCAGACCGAGGGTCATGGTAGAACATGCTGGGCTCGGGCATGTGCTGGTGCCGTATTTTTCTTCGTTGGGGCACCATCATCGGAGCATCGTCGGAGAACCTAACCGGCAACATTTGGGTTCCGGTGATCGGGGGGTCGGGGGGGTATGCGCACATGATGTATGATGGGTGCTGGTACTTGGCCCTTATATTGGCCCCTATCCCTCATCAAACCTCAAGAACTCACACCCCCATAAAGAGCATTTGAGATTTTACAGGTTTGCTACCAGTAGCATTAAAGTGTCTGAAATGGGGACACTTTTTTTAAATGGTCACAAAATCTTGTACACTTCGAGTTTTTAGCTGAATTTTTTTGTGCATGACAAAAGAAATACAAGGATCACGCCTACCAAGTTTGGGGCCAAAACTCCTTTCGAAAAAATTTTAAAAAATCCCGAACAGCAAAAAGTTTTAAAAATCGTGAAAAATAGAAAACGAGTCGTCTTGCCATGAAGCTTCACGTGAAGGCTTAAGGGACCATTGTATGAATTTACAAGCCATAAAAATGGCATTGGCATGCAAAAATTTGAAGATCTGCCTAAACCCACCTACCACCCTATCGATCCATGGCTTGCGCATCCCGTTTCTCTGGCCGGAGTATTGCCTGGTCGCCCGCTCGCCCGTTCGTTTCGTCGGTTGGCTTATTCATAAGGAGTTCATTCCCAGTCTAAATATACGGAGTTAATTCCCAGTCTAAGATCGAACCTAATCGAGGGTTGCGACAGCAGATGCTGGGCTCGGGCATGTGTTGGTGCCGCTTTTTTCTTCGTCAGGGCACCATCACCGGAGCATCATCGGAGAACCTGACCGATGGCATTGGGGTTCCGACGATCGAGGGGGCCGGGGGGTGTGCGCACATGATGTGCGATGGGTGCTGGTACTTGGCCCTTATATTGGCCCCCTATCCCTCATCAAACCTCGAGAACTCACACCCCCTTAAAGAGCACTTGAGATTTTACAGTTTGCTCCCAGTAGCCATTAAAGTGTTCGAAATGGGGACACTTTTTTCAAATGGTCACAAAATCTTGTACACTTCGAGTTTTTCTCTAAATATTTTTGTGCATGCCAACAAAAATACAAGGATCACATCTACCAAGTTTGGGGCCAAATTCCTTTTGAAAAAATTTTAAAACATCTCGAACCGTAAAAGGTTTCGGAAATCGTGAAAAATAAAAAACGAGTCGTCTTGCCATGAAACTTCATGTGAAAGCTTAAGGGACCATTGTCTGAATTTACAAGCCATAAAAATGCCATTGGCACACAGAAATATGAAGATGTGCTTAAACCCACCAGCCACCCTATCGATCCACGGCTTGCGCATCCTGTCTCTCTAGCCGACGTAGTGCCTGCCCGCCTGCCCACCTGCCTGTTCGTTTCGTCGGTTGGCTTAGGCATACGGAGTTCATTCCCAGTCTAAGATCAGACCAAACTGAGGGTTGCGGCAGTAGGATCGGTGCACGCAGAGGGGGACTCGACCGATCCTCGGCTTGCTCATCCCGCCCCTCTGGCCGGATGAGCGCCCGTACGCTCGTTTCATGGGTTGACTCATGCATACGGAGTTCATTCCCAGTCTAAGCATACGAAATTCATTCCCAGTCTAAGATCGGACCAGATCGAGGGTTACGAGAGCACATGCTGGGCTCGGGCATGTGCTGGTGCCTTATTTTTCTTCGCCGGGGCACCATCACCGGAGCATCGCTGGAGAACTTGACCGGCGGCATTGGGGTTCCGACGATCGAGGGGGCCGGGGGGGTATGCGCACATGACGTGCGATGGGTGCTGGTACTTGGCCCTTATATTGGCCCCGTATCCCTCATCAAACCTCGAGAACTCACACCCCCTTAAAGAGCATTTGAGATTTTACAAGTTTGCTGCCAGTAGCCATTAAAGTGTCTAAAATGGGGACTCTTTTTTCAAACGATCACAAAATCTTGTACACTTCAAGTTTTTAGCTGAATTTTTTTGTGCATGCCAACAAAAATACAAGGATCACGTCTAATAAGTTCAATTCCAAAACTCCTTCCGAAAAAATTTTAAAAAATCCTAAACTGTAAAAAGTTTCAAAAATCATGAAAAATAGAAAACGAGTCGTCTTGCCATGAAACTTCACGAGAAGGCTTAAGGGACCATTGTATGAATTTACAAGCCATAAAAATGGCATTGGCATGCAGAAATATGAAGGTGCGCCTAAACCCACCTACCACCCTATCGATCCACGGCTTGCGTAACCTGCCTCTCTGGCCGACGCAGTGCCCGCTCGCCCGTCCACTCGTTTCGTCGGTTGGCTTAGGCCTACGGAGTTCATTCCCAGTCTAAGATCGGATCGAACCAAGGGTTGCGGTAGTAGGATTGACAGCACGCAGAGGGGGACCCGGACGATCCCCGGCTTGCACATCCCACCCTTCTGGTCGGCTGAGCGCCCGTATGCTTGTTTCGTGGGTTGACTTAGGCATACGGAGTTCATTCCCAGCCTAAGCATACAGAGTTCATTCCCAATCTAAGCATACAGAGTTAATTCCCAGTGCATGTCAACAAACATACAAGGATCACGTCTACCAAGTTAGGGGCCAAAACTCCTTCCAAAAAAATTTTAAAAAAATCTCGAACCGTAAAAAGTTTCGAAAATCGTGAAAAATAAAAAATGAGTCGTCTTGCCATGAAACTTCACGTCAAGGCTTAAGGGACCATTGTATGAATTTACAAGCCATAAAAATGGCATTGGCATGCAGAAATATGAAGATGTGCCTAAACCCACCTATCACGCTATCGATCCACGGCTTGCGTAGCCTGCCTCTCTGGCTGGCGTAGTGCCCGCCCGCCCGTTCGCTCGTTTTGTCAGTTGGATTAGGCATACGGAGTTCATTCCCAATCTAAGATTGGATCAGACCAAGGGTTGCGGCAGCAGGATTGGCAGCACACAGAGGGGGACCCGATCGATCCCTGGCTTGCGCTTCTCGCCCCTCTAGTCGGCTGAGCGCCCGCACGCTCATTTTGTAAGTTGACTTTGGCATACAGAGTTCATTCCCAGTCTAAGATCGGACCAGACCGAAGGTTGCGGTGGCACATACTGGGCTCGGGCATGTGCTGGTGCTGCATTTTTCTTCGTCAGGGCACCATCGCCAGAGCATCACCTGAGAACCTGATCGGCGGCATTTGGGTTCTGGCGATCGGTGGGGCCGGGGGGTGTGTGCAAATGATGTGCGATGGGTGCTGGTACTTGGCCCTTATATTGGCCCCCTATCCCTCATGAAACCTCAAGAACTCATACCCCCTTAAAGAGCATTTGAGATTTTACAGGTTTGCTGCCAGTAGCCATTAAAGTGTTTAACATGGGGACATATTTTTCAAGTGGTCACAAAATCTTGTACACTTCGAGTTTTTAGCTGAATTTTTTTGTGCATGCCAAAAAAAATACAAGGATCACGTCTACCAAGTTCGGGGCCAAAAAGCCTTCCAAAAAAATTTTAAAAAATCCCGAACCATAAAAAGTTTTAAAAATCGTGAAAAATAGAAAACGAGTCGTCTTGCCATGAAACTTCACGTGAAGGCTTAAGGGACCATTGTATGAATTTACAAGAAATAAAAATGGCATTGGCATGTAGAAATATTAAGATGTGCCTAAATCCACCTACCACCCTATTGATCCACGGCTTGCGCATCCCGTTTCTCTGGCCGGCGTAGTGCCCGCCCACCTGCCCGCCCGCTCGTTTTGTCGGTTGGCTTAGGCATACGGAGTTCATTCCTAGTCTAAGATTGGACAGAACTGAGGGTTACAATAGTAGGATCGAAAGCACGTAGAAGGGGACCCGACCTATCCTCGACTTGCGCATCCTGCCCCTCTTGCCTGCTGAGCGCCCGTACGATCATTTCGTGGGTTGACTTAGGCATACGGAGTTCATTCCCAGTCTAAGAATACGGAGTTCATTCCCAGTCTAAGATTGAACCAGACCAAGGGTTACGAAAGTAGGATAGACAGCATGCAGAGGGGACCCGACCGATCTCCGACTTGCGCATCCCGCCCCTCTGGCCGGCTGAGCGCCCGCACGTTCATTTTATGGGTTGACTTAGGCATACGGAGTTCATTCCCAGTCTAAGCATACGGAGTTCATTCCCAGTCTAAGATCAGACCGGACCGAGGGTTGCGGCAGCACATGCTGGGCTCATGTATGTGCTGGTGCCGCATTTCTCTTCGTCGAGGCACCATCGTCGGAGCATCGCCAGAGAACCTGATCGGTGGCAATTGGGTTCCGGCGATCGGGGGGGTGAGTGCGCACATGATGTGCGATGGGTGCTGTTACTTGGCCGTTATTTTGGCCCCCTATCCTTCATCAAACCTTGAGAACTCACACCCCCTTAAAGAGCATTTGAAATTTTATAGGTTTGCTGCCAGTAGCCATTAAAGTGTCTGAAATTGGGACACTTTTTTCAAATGGTCACAAAATCTTGTAAACTTCGAGTTTTTAGCTGAATTTTTTTGTGCATACCAATAAATTGCAAGGATCACGTCTACCAGGTTTGGGCCAAAACTCCTTCTGAAAAAATTTTAAAAAATCTCAAACCGTAAAAAGTTTCAAAAATCATGAAAAATAGACAACGAGTCGTCTTGCCATGAAACTTCACGTGAAGGCTTAAGGGACCATTGCCTGAATTTACAAGCCATAAAAATGGCATTGGCACGCAAAAATACAAAGATGTGCCTAAAGCCACCTACCACCCTATCGATCCACGCCTTGCGCATCCCGTCTCTCTGGCTGGCGTAGTGCCCGCCCGCCCGTCCGCCCCTTCGCTCGTTTCGTCGGTTGGTTTAGGCATACGAAGTTCATTCCCAGTATAAGATCAGATCAAACTGAGGGTTGTGGTAGCAGGATTGGCAGCACACAGAGGGGGACCCGGTCGATCCCCAGCTTGCGCATCCCGTCCCTCTTGCCGACTGAGCGCCGGCACGCTCGTTTCGTGGGTTGACTTAGGCGTACAGAGTTCATTCCCAATCTAAGCATACGGAGTTAATTCCCAGTCTAAGATCGGACCAGACCGAGGGTTACGGCAGCACATGCTGGGCTTGGGCATGTGCTGGTGCCGCATTTTTCTTCGTCAGGGGCACCATCGTCGGAGCATCATCAGAGAACCTGACCGGCGGCGTTGGGGTTCCGGCAATCGGGGGGTCGGGGGGGTGTGCGCACATGATGTGCGATGGGTGCTGGTACTTGGCCCTTATATTGGCCCCCTATCCCTCATCAAACCTCAAGAACTCACACCCCCTTAAAGAGCATTTGAGATTTTACAGGTTTGCTGCTAGTAGCCGTTAAAGTGTCTGAAATGGGGACACTTTTTTCAAATTGTCACAAAATCTTGTACACTTCGAGTTTTTAGCTGAATTCTTTTGTACATGCCAATAAAAATACAAGGATCACGTCTACCAACGTTGGGGCGAAAACACCTTCCAAAATAATTTTAAAAAATCCTGAACCGTAAAAAGTTTTAAAAATCGTCAAAAATAAAAAATGAATCGTCTTACCATGAAACTTCACGTGAAGGCTTAAGGGACCATTGTATGAATTTACAAGCCATAAAAATGGCATTGGCATGCAGAAATATGAAGATGTGCCTATACCCACTTACCACCCTATTGATCCACGACTTGTGCATCCCGTCTTTCTGGCCAGCATAGTGCCCGCCTGCACGTTTCGTCGGTTGGCTTAGGCATACGGAGTTTATTCCCAGTCTAAGATCAGATCAGATTGAGGGTTATGGCAACAGGATCGACAGCACGCAGGATCCCCCCCTTGTGCATCCGCCCCTCTGGTTGGTTGAGCACCCGCACACTCGTTTCGTGGGTTCACTTAGGCATACGGAGTTCATTCCCAGTCTAAGCATACGGAGTTCATTCCCAATCTAAGATCGGACCGGACTGAGGGTTGCGACAGCACATACTGGGCTTGAGCATGTGCTGGTGCAGCATTTTTCTTCGTCGGGGCACCATCACCGGAGCATCGCTGGAGAACCTGACCAGCGGCATTGGGGTTCCGACGATCGGGGGGCCGAGGGGTTGTGCGCACATGATTGCGATGGGTGCTGGTACTTGGCCCTTTTATTGGCCCTCTATCCCTCATCAAAAATCGTGAAAAATCAAAAACGAGTCGTCTTGCCATGAAACTTCACGTGAAGGCTTAAGGGACCATTGTATGAATTTACAAGCCATAAAAAAGGCATTGGCACGCAGAAATATGAAGATGTGCCTAAACCCACCTACCACCCTATCGATCCACGACTTGCGCATCCCGTCCTCTGGTCGGCATAGTGCCTGCCCGCCCGCCCGCTCGTTTCATCGGTTGCCTTAGGCTTACGGAGTTCATTCCCAGTCTACGCATACGGAGTTCATTCTCAGTCTAAGATCGGACCAGACCGAGGGTTGCAGCAGCACATGCTAGGCTCTGGCATGTGTTGGTGCCACATTTTTCTTTGTCGGGCACCATCGCTGGAGCATCACCGAAGAACCTGACCAGCGGCATTGGGGTTCCGATGATCGGAGGGCCGGGGGGTGTGCACACATGATGTACGGAGGGTGCTTGTACTTGGCACTTATATTGGCCCCCTATCCCTCATCAAACCTCGAGAACTCACAACCCCTTAAAGAGTATTTGAGAATTTACAGGTTTGCTGTCAGTAGCCTTTAAAGTGTCTCAAATGGGGACACTTTTTTCAAATGGTCGTAAAATCTTGTACACTTTGAGTTTTTAGCTGAATTTTTTTGTGCATGCCAAAAAAAATACAAGGATCACGTCTACCAGGTTTGGGGCCAAAACTCCTTCCGAAAAAATTTAAAAAAATCTCGAACCGCAAAAAGTTTCAAAAATTGTGAAAAATAGAAAACGAGTCGTCTTGCGATGAAACTTCACGTGAAGGCTTAAGGGACCATTGTATGAATTTGCAAGCCATAAAAATGGCATTGGGACGTAGAAATATAAAGATGTGCCTAAACACACCTACCATCCTATCGATCCACGGCTTGCACATCCCGTCTCTCTAGCCGGCGTAGTGCCCACCCGCCCGCCCGTTCGTTTCATCGGTTGGCTTAGGCATACGAAGTTCACTCCCAGTCTAAGATCAGATCGGATCGAGGGTTGAGTAGCAGAATTGGCAGCACGTAGAGGGGGACTTGGCCGATCCTCGGCTTGCGCATCTCGCCCCTCTGACGGCTGAGCGCCCGCATGCTCGTTTCGTGGGTTGACTTAGGCATACGGAGTTCATTCCCAGTCTAAGCGTACGGAGTTCATTCCCAGTCTAAGATCAGATCGGACCGAGGGTTGTGGCAGCACATGCTGAGCTCGGGCATGTGCTGGTGCCGCATTTTTCTTTCCCGGAGCATCGTCGGAGAACCTGACCGACGGCATTGGGGTTCCGACGATCGGGGGGGCCGGGGGGTATACGCACAGGATGTGCGATGGGTGCTGGTACTTGGCCCTTATATTGGCCCCTTATCCCTAATCAAACCTTGAGAACTCACACCCCCTTAAAGAGCATTTGAGATTTTACAGGTTTGCTGCCAGTAGCCATTAAAGTGTCTGAAATGGGGACACTTTTTTCAAATGGTCACAAAATCCTGTACACTTCGAGTTTTTAGCTAAATTTTTTTGTGCATGCCAACCAAAATACAAGGATCACGTCTACCAAGTTTGGGGCCAAAACTCCTTTTGAAAAAATTTTAAAAAATCCCAAACCGTAAAAATTTTGAAAATCATGAAAAATAGAAAACGAGTCATCTTGCCATGAAACTTCACGTGAAGGCTTAAGGGACCATTGTTTTAATTTACAAGCCATAAAAATGGTATTGGCACACAGAAATATGAAGATGTACCTAAACCAACCTACCACCCTATCGATCCATGGCTTACGCATCCCGTCTCTCTGGCCGGCGTAGTGCCCGCCTGCCCGGCTGCCCGCTCGTTTCGTCAGTTGGCTTAGGCATACGGAGTTAATTCCTAGTCTAAGATCAGACTGGATCGAAGGTTGCAGCAGCAGGATCGACAGCATGCAAAGAGGGACCCGATCGATCCCCGGCTTATGCATCCCACCCCTCTGGTCGGTTGAGTGCCTGCACGCTCATTTCGTGGATTGACTTAGGCATACGGAGTTCATTCCCAGTGTAAGCATACGGAATTCATTCCCAGTCTAAGATCGGATCAGACCGAGGGTTATGGTAGCACATGCTGGGCTCAGGCATGTGCTGGTGCCGTATTTTTCTTCGTCGAGGCACCATCGTCGGAGTATCACCGGAGAACTTGATCGACAGTATTGGGGTTTCGATGATCGGGGGGTCGGGGGTGGTGTGCACACAAAATCCTGTACACTTCGAGTTTTTAGCTGAATTTTTTTTGTGTATGCCAACCAAAATACAAGGATCACGTCTACCAAGTTTGGGGCTAAAACTCCTTTTGAAAAAATTTTAAAAAATCCCAAACCGTAAAAATTTTGAAAATCATAAAAAATAGAAAACGAGTCGTCTTGCCATGAAACTTCACGTGAAGGCTTAAGGGACCATTGTTTTAATTTACAAGCCATAAAAATGGTATTGGCACACAGAAATATGAAGATGTACCTAAACCAACCTACCACCCTATCGATCCATGGCTTGCATATCCCGTCTCTCTGGCCGGCGTAGTGCCCACCTGCCCGGCCGCCCGCTCGTTTCATCAGTTGGCTTAGGCATACGGAGTTAATTCCCAGTCTAAGATCAGACTAGATCGAGGGTTGCAGCAGTAGGATCGGCAGCATGCAAAGAGGGACCCGATCGATCCCCGGCTTATGCATCCCGCCCCTCTAGTCGATTGAGCGCCTGCAGGCTCATTTCATGGGTTGACTTAGGCGTACGGAGTTCATTCCCAGTCTAAGCATACGGAGTTCATTCCCAGTCTAAGATCGGACCAGACCGAGGGTTGCGGTAGCACATGCTGGGCTTGGGCATGTGCTGGTGCCACATTTTTCTTCGTCGGGACACCATCGTCGGAGCATCATCAGAGAACCTGACCGACGGCGTTGGGGTTCCGGCAATCGGGGGGTCGGGGGGGTGTGCGCACATGATGTGCAATGGGTGCTGGTACTTGGCCCTTATATTGGCCCCCTATCCCTCATCAAACCTTGAGAACTCACACCCCCTTAAAGAGCATTTGAGATTTTACAGGTTTGCTGCCAGTAGCCATTAAAGTATCTGAAATGGGGACACTTTTTCCAAATGGCCACAAAATCTCGTACACTTCGAGTTTTTAGCTGAATTTTTTTGTGTGTGCCAACAAAAATACAAGGATGACGTCTACCAAGTTTGGTCCTAAAACACCTTCCGAAAAAAGTTACAAAAATTATGAAAAATAGAAAACGAGTCGTCTCGCCATGAAACTTCACGTGAAGGCTTAAGGGACCATTGTATAAATTTACAAGCCATAAAAATGGCATTGGCACGTAGAGAAATGAAGATGTGCCTAAACCCACCTACCACCCTATCGATCAATGGCTTGCACATCCCGTCTCTCTGGCCGGCGTAGTGCCTGCCCGTCCGCTCATTTCGTCAGTTGGCTTAGGCATACGGAGTTCATTCCCAGTCTAAGATCAGATCAGATTGAGGGTTGCTGTAGTAGGATCGACAACACGTAGAGGTGGACCCGATCGATCCCCGACTTGCGCGTCCCGCCCTTCTGGCCGGTTGAGCGCCTGCACGCTCGTTTCGTGGGTTGACTTAGGCATACGGAGTTCATTCCCAGTCTAAGCATACAAAGTTCATTCCCAGTGTAAGATCGAACCAGACCGAGGGTTGTGACAACACATGTTGGGCTCAGGCATGTGCTGGTGCCGCATTTTTCTTCGCCCGAGCACCATCGCCAGAGCATCACCGGAGAACCTGACCGGCGGCATTGGCTTTTCGGCGATCGGGGGGTCAGGGGGTGCGCGCACATGATGTGCGATGGGTGCTGGTACTTGGCCCTTATATTGGCCTCCTATCCCTCATCAAACCTCGAGAACTCACACCCCCTTAAAGAGCATTTGAGATTTTATAGGTTTGCTGCCAGTAGCCATTAAAGTGTCTGAAATGGTGACACTTTTTTCAAATGGTCACAAAATCTTGTACACTTCAAGTTTTTAGCTTAATTTTTTTGTGCATGCCAACAAAAATACAAGGATCATGTCTACCAAGTTTGGGGCCAAAAATCCTTTCAAAAAAATTTTAAAAAATCCCAAACCGTAAAAAGTTTTGAAAATCGTGAAAAATAGAAAACGAGTCGTCTTGCCATGAAACTTCACGTGAAGGCTTAAGGAACCATTGTATGAATTTACAAGCCATAAAAATGGCATTGGCACGTAGAAATATGAAGATGCGCCTTAAGTCCACCTAACACTCTATCGATCCACGGCTTGCGCATCCCATCTCTCTGGCTGACATAGTGCCTGCTCGCCCGTCCGCTCGTTTTGTCGGTTGGCTTAGGCGTACGGAGTTCATTCCCAGTCTAAGATTGGACCAGACCAATGTTTACGACAGCAGGATCGATAGTACGTAGAGGGGGACTAGGCCGATCCCCGGCTTACGCATCCCGCCCCTTTGGTCGGTTGAGCGCCCGCACGCTCATTTCGTGGGTTGACTTAGGCATATGGAGTTCATTCCCAGTCTAAGCATACGGAGTTCATTCCCAATCTAAGATTGGACCGGACCGAGGGTTACGGTGGCACATGCTGGGCTCAGTTATGTGCAGGTGCCGTATTTTTCTTCACCGGGGCACCATCGTCGGAGCATCATCGGAGAACCTGACCGGCGGCATTGGGGTTTCGATAATCAGGGGGGCCGGGTGGTGTGCGCACATGATGTGCGATGGGTGCTGGCACTTGGCCCTTATATTGGCCCCCAATCCCTCATCAAACCTCTAGAACTCACACCCCCTTAAAGTGCAATTGAGATTTTACAAGTTTGCTGCCAGTAGCCATTAAAGTGTCTGAAATGGGGACACTTTTTTCCAATGGTCACAAAATCTTGTACACTTCGAGTTTTTAGCTGAATTCTTTTGTGCATGCCAAAAAAAATACAAGGATCATGTCTACCAAGTTTGGGGCCAAAACTCCTTCCGAAAAAATTTTAAAAAATCTCGAACCGCAAAGAGTTTTGAAAATCATAAAAAATAAAAAACGAGTCGTCTTGCCATGAAACTTCACGTGAAGGCTTAAGGGACCATTGTATGAATTTAC
The DNA here is from genome assembly GCF_047325235.1 of Durio zibethinus. Classification (NCBI taxonomy): domain Eukaryota; kingdom Viridiplantae; phylum Streptophyta; class Magnoliopsida; order Malvales; family Malvaceae; genus Durio; species Durio zibethinus. Next base: position 14,880,493 of record NC_143174.1, read on the forward strand.
AATCCATAAAAATGGTGGTTGCACACAGAAATATAAAGATGTACCTAAACGCACCTACCACCCTATCGATCCACGGCTTGCTCATCCCGTCTCTCTGGTCGGCATAGTGCCCACCCGTCTGCCCGCCCGCTCGTTTCATCAGTTGGCTTCGGCATACGGAGTTCATTCCTAGTCTAAGATCAGATCGGACTGAGGGTTGCGACAGCAAGATCGGTAGCACGCAGAGGGGCACCCGACCGACCCTCGGGTTACGCATCCCACCCCTCTGGCCGGTTGAACGCCCGCACGCTCGTTTTTCGGGTTGACTTAGGCATACAGAGTTCATTCACAGTCTAAGCATATGGAGTTCATTCCTAGCCTAACATCGGTCCGGACCGAGGGTTGCGGTAGCACATGCTGGGCTCGGGCATATGCTGGTGCCGTATTTTTCTTCGTCGGGGCACCATCGTCGGAGCATCGTCGGAGAACCTGATCGATGGCATTGGGGTTCCGGCGATCGAGGGGGCCGAGGGGGGTGTGCGCACATGATGTGCGATGGGTGCTAGTACTTGGCCCATATATTGGCCCCCTATCCCTCATCAAACCTCGAGAACTCACACCCCCTTAAAAAGCATTTGAGATTTTACAGGTTTGCGGCCAGTAGCCATTAAAGTGTCTGAAATGGTGACACTTTTTTCAAATGGCCACAAAATCTTGTACACTTTGAGTTTTTAGCTGAATTTTTTTGTGCAGCCAATGAAAATACAAGGATCACGTCTACCAAGTTTGGGGCCAAAACTCCTTCGAAAAAAATTTTAAAAAATCCCGAACCGCAAAAAGTTTTGAAAAACGTGAAAAATAAAAAACGAGTCATCTTACCATGAAACTTCACGTGAAGGCTTAAGGAACCATTGTATGAATTTACAAGCCATAAAAATGGCATTGGCATGTAGAAAGATGAAGATGTGCCTAAACCCACATACCACCCTATCGATCCACGGCTTGCGCATCCCGTCTCTTTGGCCGACATAGTGCCCGCCCGCCCGTCCGCCCGCCCGCCCGCCCGTTCGCTCGTTTCGTCGGTTGGCTTAAGCATACGGAGTTCATTCCCAGTCTAAGATCAGACCGGACCGAGGGTTGCGACAGCACGCAGAGGGGGACCAACCGATCCCCGGCTGAGCGCCCGCACACTTGTTTCATGGGTTGACTTAGGCATACGGAGTTCATTCCTAGTCTAAGCATACGGAGTTCATTCCTAGTCTAAGATCGGACCGAACCAAGGGTTGCAGCCACACATGTTGGGCTCGGGCAGGTCCTGGTGCCTCATTTTTCTTCGCCGGGGTACCATCATCGGAGCATCGTCGGAGAACCTGACTGGCAGCATTGGGGTTCCGACGATCGAAGGGGCCGAGGGGTGTGCGGACATGATGTGCGATGACTGTTGGTACATGGCCCTTATATTAGCCCCCTATCCCTCATCAAACCTCGAGAACTCACACCCCCTTAAAGAGCATTTAAGATTTTACAGGTTTGCTGCCAGTAGCCATTAAAGTGTCTGAAATGGGGACACTTTATTCAAATGGTCACAAAATCGTGTACACTTCGAGTTTTTAGCTAAATTTTTTTATGCATGCCAACAAAAATACAATGATCACGTCTAACAAGTTTGGGGCCAAAACTCATTCCAAAAAAATTTTAAAAAATCTTGAACCATAAAAAGTTTCGAAAATCATGAAAAATAGAAAACGAGTCGTCTTGCCATGAAACTTCACTGAAGGCTTAAGGGACCATTGTATCAATTTAGAAGCCATAAAAATGGCATTGGCACGCAGAAATGTGAAGATGTGCCTAAACCCACCTACCACCCTATCGATCGACGGCTTGCGCATCCCGTCTCTCTGACCGGCGTAGTGCCTGCCCGCCCGCTCACCCGTCTTCTTGTTTCATCGATTGGCTTAGGCATACGGAGTTCATTCCCAGTCTAAGATCGGATCGGAATGAGGATTGAGGTAGTAGGATTGGTAGCACACAGAGGGGGACCCGGTCGATCCTCGGCTTGCGCATCCCGACCTTCTGGCCGGTTGAGCGCCCGCACGCTCGTTTCGTGGGTTGACTTAGGCATACGGAGTTCATTCCCAGTCTAAGCATACGAAGTTCATTCCCAGTCTAAGCATACGAAGTTCATTCCCAGTCTAAGATCAGATCGGATTGAGGGTTGTGGTAGCACATGTTGGGATCGGGCATGTGCTGGTGCCGCATTTTTCTTCACCGGGGCACCATCGCCAAAGCATCGTCGGAGCATTGTCGGAGAACCTGACCGACGGCATTAGGGTTCCGACGATCGGGGGGGTCGGGGGTGTGTGCGCACATGATGTGTGATGGGTGCTGGTACTTGGTCCTTATATTGGCCCCCTATCCGTCATCAAACCTCGAGAACTCACACCCCCTTAAAGAGCATTTGAAATTTTACAGGTTTGCTGCCAGTAGTCATTAAAGTGTCTGAAATGGGGACACTTTTTTCAAATGGTCACAAAATCTTGTACACTTCGAGTTTTTAGCTGAATTTTTTTGTGCATGCCAAAAAAAATACAATGATCACATCTACCATGTTTGTGGCCAAAACTCTTTCGAAAAAAATTTTAAAAAATCTCGAACCGTAAAAAGTTTGGAAAATCATGAAAAATAGAAAACGAGTCGTCTTGCCAAGAAACTTCATGTGAAGGCTTAAGGGACCATCGTATGAATTTACAAGCCATGAAAATGGCATCGGCATGCAAAAATATGAAGATGTGCCTAAACCCACCTACCACCCTATCGATTCACATCTTGCGCATCCGGTCTCTTTGGCCGGCGTAGTGCCCACCCGCTCGTTTCATCGGTTGGCTTAGGCATATGGAGTTCATTCCAAGTCTAAGATTGGACTGGACCAAGGGTTGTGGTAGTAGGATCGACAGCACGCAGAGGAGGACCTGACCGATCCCCGACTTACGCATTCTGCCCCTCTAGTCGGTGTAGTGCCCGCCCGCTTGTTTTGTCGGTTGGCTTAGGTATACGGAGTTCATTCCTAGTCTAAGATCGGACTAGACCGAGGGCAGCAGGATCGGCAGCACGCAAAGAGGGACTCGACTGATTCACGGCTTGCGCATCCCGCCCCTTTGGCCGGCTGAGTGCCTGCACGCTCGTTTCTTGGGTTGACTTAGGCATACAGAGGTCATTCCAATCTAAGAATACGAACTTTATTCCGAGTCTAAGATCAAACCGGACCGAAGGTTACGACAGCACATGCTGGGCTCGGGCATGTGCTGGTTCGCATTTTTCTTCATCGGGGCACCATCGTCGGAGCATCGCCAGAGAACCTGATCGACGACATTGGGGTTCAGCGGTCGGGGGGGTCGGGGGTGGTGTGTGCACATGATGTGCGATTGGTGCTGGTACTTGGCCCTTATATTGGCCCTTATATTGGCCCTTTTTTCAAATGGTCACAAAATCTTGTACACTTCGAGTTTTTAGCTGATTTTTTTTGTGCATACCAAAAATACAAGGATCACGTCTACCAAGTTTGGGGCCAAAACTCCTTCCGAAAAAATTTTAAAAAATTTCGAACGACAAAAAGTTTCGAAAATCGTGAAAAATAGAAAACGAGTTGTCTTGCCATGAAACTTCACGTGAAGGCTTAAGGGACCATTGTATGAATTTACAAGCCATAAAAATGGCATTGGCACGTAGAGATATGAAGATGTGCCTAAACCCACCTACCACCCTATCGATCCACGGCTTACGCATCCCGTCTCTCTGGCCGACGTAGTGCCCGCCCGCCCAGCAGCCCGCTTGGTTCGTCGGTTCGCTTAGGCATATGGAGTTCGTGCCCACTCTAAGATCAGACCGAAGTGAGGGTTGCAGCAGCAGGATCGACAGCACGTAGAGGAGTACTCGATCGATCCTCGGCTTGTGCATCCCACCCCTATGGCCGGCTGAATGCCCGTACGCTCATTTCATGGGTTGACTTAGGCGTACGGAGTTCATTCCCAGTCTAAGATCGAATTGGACTGAGGGTTGCGGCAGCACATGCTGGGCTCGGGCATGTGCTGGTGCTGCATTTTTCTTCGTTGGGGCACAATCACCGGAGAACCTGACCAACGGCATTAGGGTTCCGACGATCGAGGGGCCAGGCGGTGTGCACACATGATGTGCGATCAGTGCTGGTACTTGGCCCTTATATTGGTCCCCTATCCCCATCAAGCCTCGAGAACTCACACCCCCTTAAAGAGCATTTGAAATTTTACAGGTTTGCTGCCAGTAGCCATTAAAGTGTTTGAAATGGGGACACTTTTTTCAAATGGCCACAGAATCTTGTACACTTCGAGTTTTTAGATGATTTTTTTTGTGCATGCCAAAAAAAATCCAAGGATCACGTCTATCATGTTTGGGGCCAAAACTACTTCCGAAAAAATTTTAAAAAATCTCCAACCGCAAAAAGTTTTGAAAATCATGAAAAATAGAAAACGAGTCATCTTGCCATGAAACTTCACGTGAAGGCTTAAGGGACCATTGTATGAATTTACAAGCCATAAAAATGGCATTACCACACAGAAATATGAAGAGTGCCTAAACCCACCTACCACCCTATCGATCCACGGCTTGCACATCCCGTCTCTCTGGCCGACGTAGTGCCCGCCCGCCCGTTCGTTTTGTCCGTCGGCTTAGGCATACAGAGTTCATTCCCAGTCTAAAATTGGATCAGACCGAGGGTTGCTGCAGCACATGCTGGGCTCGAGCATGTGCTGGTGCCACATTTTTCTTCGTCGAGGCACCATCGTCGGAGCATCTCCGGAGAACTTGACTGGCGGCATTGAGGTTCCGATGATCGGGGGGGCCGGGGGGTGTGCACACATGATGTGTGATCGGTGCTAGTACTTGGCCCTTATATTGGCCCCCTATCCCCCATCAAACCTCGAGAACTTACACCCCCTTAAAGAGCATTTGAGATTTTACAGGTTTGCTACCAGTAGCCATTAAAGTGTCTGAAATGGGGACACTTTTTTCAAATGGTCACAAAATCTTGTACACTTCGAGTTTTTAGCTGATTGTTTTTGTGCATGCCAACAAAAATACAAGGATCACGTCTACCAAGTTTGGAGCCAAAACTCCTTCCGAAAAAATTTTAAAAAATCCTGAACCGCAAAAAGTTTTGAAAATCATTAAAAATAGAAAACGAGTCGTCCTGCCATGAAACTTCACGTGAAGGCTTAAGGGACCATTGTATGAATTTACAAGCCATAAAAATGGCATTGGCACATAGAAATATGAAGATGTGCCTAAACCCACTTACCACCCTATCGATCCACGGCTTACACATTCCGTCTCTCTGGCCGGCGTAGTGTCCACCCGCCCGCCCGCTCGTTTCTTCGATTGGCTTAGGCATATGGAGTTCATTCCCAGTCTAAGATCGGACCGGACCGAGGGTTGCTGGAGCACATGCTGGGCTTGAGCATGTGCTGGTGCCACATTTTTCTTCACCGAGGCACCATCGCCGGAGCATCATCGGAGAACCTGACTGGCGGCATTGGGGTTCCGACGATCGGGGGAGTTGGGGGCGGGTGTGCACACATGATGGGCGATGGGTGCTGGTACTTGGCCCTTATATTGGCCCCCTATCCCTCATCAAACCTTGAGAACTCACACCCCCTTAAAGAGCATTTGAGATTTTACAGGTTTGTTGCCAGTAGCCATTAAAGTGTCTAAAATGGGGACACTTTTTTCAAATGCTCACAAAATCTTGTACATTTCGAGCTTGTAGCCGAATTTTTTTATGCAAGCCAAAAAAAATACAACGGTCATGTCTACCAAGTTTGGGGCCAAAAATCCTTTCGAAAAAATTTTTAAAAAATCCTGAATCGTAAAAAGTTTCAAAAATCGTGAAAAATAGAAAACGAGTAGTCTTGCCATGAAACTTCACGTGAAGGCTTAATGGACCATTGTATGAATTTACAAGCCAGAAAAATGGCATTGGCACACAGAAATATGAAGATGTGCCTAAACCTACCTACCACCCTATCGATCCACGGCTTGCGCATCCCGTCTCTCTGGCCGACGTAGTGCCCGCCCGCCCGCCTGCCCGTTCGTTTTGTCGTTTGGCTTAGCCATACGGAGTTCATTCCCAGTCTAAGATCGGACCGGACCGAGCGTTGCTGCAGCACATGCTGGGCTCGAACATGTGCTGGTGCTGCATTTTTCTTCGTTGGGGCACCATCGTCGGAGCATCGTTAGAGAACCTGACTGGCGGTATTGGGGTTCCGGTCATCGGGGGGCTAGGGGCGGGTGTGCGCACATGGTGTGTGATAGGTGCTGGTACTTGTCCCTTATATTGGCCCCTATCCCTCATCAAACCTCAAGAACTCACACCCCCTTAAAGAGCATTTGAGATTTTACAGGTGCGCTGCCAGTTGCCATTAAAGTGTCTGAAATGGGAACACTTTTTTCAAATGCTCACAAAATCTTTTACACTTCGAGTTTTTAGCTGAATGTTTTTGTGCATGCCAACAAAAATACAAGGATCACGTCGACCAAGTTTGGGGCCAAAACGCCTTCCGAAAAAATTTTAAAAAATCTCGAACCGCAAAAAGTTTTAAAAATCGTGAAAAATAAAAAACGAGTCGTCTTACCATGAAACTTCACGTGAAGGCTTAAGGGACCATTGTATGAATTTACAAGCCATAAAAATGGCATTGGCACGCAGAAATATGAAGATGTGTCTAAACCCACCTACCACCCTATCGATCCACGGCTTGCGCATCCCGTCTCTCTGGTCGGCGTAGTGCTCGCCCGTTCGCCTGCCCGCTCGTTTCGTCGGTTGGCTTAGGCATACGGAGTTCATTCCCAGTCTAAGATCAGATCAGACCAAGGGTTGTGGTAGCAGGATCAGCAGCATGTTGAGGGGGACACGACCAATCCCCAGCTTGCACATCTCACCCCTCTGGCCGGCTGAGCGCCCGCATGCTCGTTTCGTGGGTTGACTTCGGCATACGGAGTTCATTCCCAGTCTAAGATCAGACCAGACCAGGGGTTGCAATAGCACATGCTGGGCTCGGGCATGTGCTGGTGCCGTATTTTTCTTCGTCGGGGTGCCATCGTCGGAGTATCGTCGGAGAACCTAACTGACAGCATTGGGGTTTCGGCGATCAAGGTGGCCGAAGGGGGTGTTCATCACATGATGTGCGATGGGTGCTGGTACTTGGCCCTTATATTGTCCCCCTATCCCTCATCAAACCTGGAGAACTCACACCCCCTTAAAGAGCATTTGAGATTTCACAGGTTTGCTGTCAGTAGCCATTAAAGTGTCTGAAATGGGAACACTTTTTTCAAATAGTCACAAAATCTTTTACACTTCGAGTTTTTAGCTGAATGTTTTTGTGCATGCCAACAAAAATTCAAGGATCACGTCTACCAAGTTTGGGGCCAAATCTCCTTGCGAAAAAATTTTGAAAAATCTCGAACCGCAAAAAGTTTCAAAATTTGTTAAAAATAGAAAACGAGTCTTCTTGCCATGAAACTTCAAGTGAAGGCTTAAGGGACCATTGTATGAATTTACAAGCCATAAAAATGGCATTCACATGCAGCAATATGAAGATGTGCCTAAACCCACCTACCACCATTCCGATCCACGGCTTGCGCATCTCGTCTCTCTGGTCGGCGTAGTGCCCGCCCGTCCGCTTGTTTCGACGGTTGGCTTAGGCATACGGAGTTCATTCTCAGTCTAAGATCGACAGCATGCAGAGGGGGACCCGATCGATCCCCGACTTGCGCTTCCCGCCCCTCTGGACAGTTGAGCGCTCGCACGCTCATTTCGTGAGTTGTCTTAGGCATACGGAGTTCATTCCCAGTCTAAGCATACAGAGGTGATTCCCAGTCTAAGATCGGACTTGACCGAGGGTTGTAGCAGCACATGCTGGGCTCAGGCATGTGCTGGTGCCGCTTTTTTCTTCGTTGGGGCACCATCGTCGGAGCATCGTCGGAGCATCACCGAAGAACCTGACCGACGGCATTGGGGTTTCGATCATCGGGGGGGCCGGGGGGTGTACGCACATGATGTGCGATGGGTAATGGTACTTGGCCCTTATATTGGCCCCCTATACCTCATCAAACCTCGAGAACTCACACCCCCTTAAAGAGCATTTGAGATTTTACAGGTTTGCTGCCAATAGCCATTAAAGTGTCGAAAATGGGGACACTTTTTTCAAATGTTCACAAAATCTTGTACACTTCGAGTTTTTAGCTGAATTTTTTTGTGCATGCCAAAAAAAATAAAAGGATCACGTCTACCAAGTTTGGGGCCAAAACTCCTTCCGAAAAAAATTTAAAAAATATTGAACCGCAAAATGGTTTCAAAAATTGTGAAAAATAGAAAACGAGTCATCTTGCCATGAAACTTCACGTGAAGGCTTAAAGGACCATTGTATGAATTTACAAGCCATAAAAATGGCATTGGCATGTAGAAATATAAAGATGTGGCTAAACCCGCCTACCACCCTATCGATCCACGGCTTGCGCATCTCGTCTCCCTGGCCGGCGTAGAGCCTGCCCGCCCGCCCATACGCTCATTTCGTCGGTTGGCTTAGGCATACGGAGTTCATTCTCAGTCTAAGATTGGACCAGACCAAGGGTTACGGCAGCAGGATCAGCAACACGCAGAGGGGGACCTGACCGATCCCCGACTTGCGCATCCCGCCCCTCTGGCCGGCTCAGTGCCCGCGCGCTCGTTTCATGGGTTGACTTAGGCATACGGAGTTCATTCCCAGTCTAAGCATACAGGGTTAATTCGCAATCTAACATCGGACCAGACCGAGGGTTGCGACAGCACATGCTAGGCTCGGGCATGTGTTGGTCCCGTATTTTTCTTCGCCAGGGCACCATCGTCGGACGGTATTGGGGTTTCGACGATCGAGGGGGCCGGGGGGTGTGAGCACATGATGTGAGATGGGTGCTGGTACTTGGCCCTTATATTGGCCCCCTATCCCTCATCAAACCTTGAGAACTCACACCCCCTTAAAGAGCATTTGAGATTTTAGAGGTTTGCTGCTAGTAGCCATTAAAGTGTTTGGAATGGGGACACTTTTTTCAATTTGTCACAAAATCTTGTACACTTAGAGTTTTCAGCTGAATTTTTTTGTGCATGCCAATAAAAATACAAGGATCACGTCAACCAAGTTTGGGGCCAAAACGCCTTCCAAAAAAATTTTAAAAAATCCCGAACCACAAAAAGTTTCAAAAATTGTGAAAAATAGAAAACGAGTCGTCTTGCCATGAAACTTCACGTGAAGGCTTAAGGGACCATTGTACGAATTTATAAGCCATAAAAATGGCATTGGCATGCAGAAATATGAAGATGTGCCTAAACCAGCCTACCACTCTATCGATCCACGGCTTGCGCATCCTGCCTCTCTGGCCGGCGTAGAGCCCGCCCGCCCGCCCGTCTATACGCTTGTTTCGTCGGTTGGCTTAGGCATACAGAGTTCATTCTCAGTCGAAGATCAGACCAGAACAAGGGTTACGGTAGCAGGATCAGCAGCACACAGAGGGGGACCCGATCGATCCCCGGCTTGTGCATCTCGCCCCTCTGTTCGGCTAAGCGCCCCCACGCTCGTTTCGTGGGTTGACTTAGGCATACGGAGTTCATTCCCAGTCTAAGCATACAGGGTTAATTCCAAGTCTAAGATCGGACCGGACCGAGGGTTGCGGCAGCACATGCTGGGCTCGAGCATGTGCCGGTCTTGCATTTTTCTTCGTCGGGGCACCATCACCGGACGGTATTGGGGTTCCGGCGATCGAGGGGGCCGGGGGGTGTGAGCACATGATGTGCGATGGGTGCTGGTACTTGGCCCTTATATTGGCCCCCTATCCCTCATCAAACCTTGAGAACTCACACCCCCTTAAAGAGCATTTGAGATTTTAGAGGTTTGCTGCTAGTAGCCATTAAAGTGTTTGGAATGGGGACACTTTTTTCAATTTGTCACAAAATCTTGTACACTTAGAGTTTTCAGCTGAATTTTTTTGTGCATGCCAATAAAAATACAAGGATCACGTCAACCAAGTTTGGGGCCAAAACGCCTTCCAAAAAAATTTTAAAAAATCCCGAACCACAAAAAGTTTCAAAAATTGTGAAAAATAGAAAACGAGTCGTCTTGCCATGAAACTTCACGTGAAGGCTTAAGGGACCATTGTACGAATTTATAAGCCATAAAAATGGCATTGGCATGCAGAAATATGAAGATGTGCCTAAACCCGCCTACCACTCTATCGATCAACGGCTTGCGCATCCTGCCTCTCTGGCCGGCGTAGAGCCCGCCCGCCCGCCCGTCTATACGCTTGTTTCGTCGGTTGGCTTAGGCATACAGAGTTCATTCTCAGTCGAAGATCAGACCAGAACAAGGGTTACGGTAGCAGGATCAGCAGCACACAGAGGGGGACCCGATCGATCCCCGGCTTGTGCATCTCGCCCCTCTGTTCGGCTAAGCGCCCCCACGCTCGTTTCGTGGGTTGACTTAGGCATACGGAGTTCATTCCCAGTCTAAGCATACAGGGTTAATTCCAAGTCTAAGATCGGACCGGACCGAGGGTTGCGGCAGCACATGCTGGGCTCGAGCATGTGCTGGTCTTGCATTTTTCTTCGTCGGGGCACCATCACCGGACGGTATTGGGGTTCCGGCGATCGAGGGGGCCGGGGGGTGTGAGCACATGATGTGCGATGGGTGCTGGTACTTGGCCCTTATATTGGCCCCCTATCCCTCATCAAACCTTGAGAACTCACACCCCCTTAAAGAGCATTTGAGATTTTAGAGGTTTGCTGCTAGTAGCCATTAAAGTGTTTGGAATGGGGACACTTTTTTCAATTTGTCACAAAATCTTGTACACTTAGAGTTTTCAGCTGAATTTTTTTGTGCATGCCAATAAAAATACAAGGATCACGTCAACCAAGTTTGGGGCCAAAACGCCTTCCAAAAAAATTTTAAAAAATCCCGAACCACAAAAAGTTTCAAAAATTGTGAAAAATAGAAAACGAGTCGTCTTGCCATGAAACTTCACGTGAAGGCTTAAGGGACCATTGTACGAATTTATAAGCCATAAAAATGGCATTGGCATGCAGAAATATGAAGATGTGCCTAAACCCGCCTACCACTCTATCGATCCACGGCTTGCGCATCCTGCCTCTCTGGCCGGCGTAGAGCCCGCTCGCCCGCCCGTCTATACGCTTGTTTCGTCGGTTGGCTTAGGCATACAGAGTTCATTCTCAGTCGAAGATCAGACCAGAACAAGGGTTACGGTAGCAGGATCAGCAGCACACAGAGGGGGACCCGATCGATCCCCGGCTTGTGCATCTCGCCCCTCTGTTCGGCTAAGCGCCCCCACGCTCGTTTCGTGGGTTGACTTAGGCATACGGAGTTCATTCCCAGTCTAAGCATACAGGGTTAATTCCAAGTCTAAGATCGGACTGGACCGAGGGTTGCGGCAGCACATGCTGGGCTCGAGCATGTGCTGGTCTTGCATTTTTCTTCGTCGGGGCACCATCACCGGACGGTATTGGGGTTTCGGCGATCGAGGGGGCCGGGGGGTGTGAGCACATGATGTGCGATGGGTGCTGGTACTTGGCCCTTATATTGGCCCCCTATCCCTCATCAAACCTTGAGAACTCACACCCCCTTAAAGAGCATTTGAGATTTTAGAGGTTTGCTGCTAGTAGCCATTAAAGTGTTTGGAATGGGGACACTTTTTTCAATTTGTCACAAAATCTTGTACACTTAGAGTTTTTAGCTGAAGTTTTTTGTGCATGCCAATAAAAATACAAGGATCACGTCTACCAATTTGGGGCGAAAAATCCTTCGAAAAAAATTTTAAAAAATCCTGAACCGCAAAAAGTTTCAAAAATCGTGAAAAATAGAAAATGAGTCGTCTTGCCATGAAACTTCACGTGAAGGCTTAAGGGACCATTGTACGAATTTACAAGCCATAAAAATTGCATTGGTATGAAGAAATATGAAGATGTGCCTAAACCCACCTACCACCCTATCGATCCACGGCTTGCTCATCCTGCCTCTCTGGCCAACGTAGTGCCTGCCCGTTCGCTCGTTTCGTTGGTTGGCTTAGGCATACGGAATTCATTCCCAGTCTAAGATCAGACCAGACCGAGGGTTATGGTAGCACACAGAGGGGGACCAGGCTGATCCCCGGCTTGTGCATCCTGCCCCTCTGGCCGACTGAGCGCCCGCACGCTCGTTTCGTGGGTTAACTTAGGCATACGGAGTCCATTCTCAGTCTAAGCATACGAAGTTCATTCCCAGTCTAAGATCGGACCGGACCGAGGGTTACGACAGCACATGCCGGGCTCGGGTACGTGCTGTGTCGCATTTTTCTTCTCCGGGGCACCATCACATGAGCATTGCCGGAGAGCCTGACCGGCGGCATTGGGGTTTCGGCGATTGGAGGGGCCGGGGGGTGCACACATGATGTGCGATGGGTGCTGGTACTTGGCCCTTATATTGGCCCCTATCCCTCATCAAGCCTCAAGAACTCACACCCCCTTAAAGAGCATTTGAGATTTTACAGGTTTGCTGCCAGTAGCCATTAAAGTGTCTGAAATGGGGACACTTTTTTCAAATGGTCACAAAATCTTGTACACTTCGAGTTTTTAGCTAAATTTTTTTGTGCATGCCAAAAAAAATACAAGGATCATGTCTACCAAGGATCGGGCCAAAACTACTTTCAAAAAAATTTTAAAAAATCCTGAACCGTAAAAAGTTTCAAAAATCGTGAAAAATAGAAAACGAGTCGTCTTGCCATGAAACTTCACGTGAAGGCTTAAGGGACCGTTGTGTGAATTTACAAGCCATAAAAATGGCATTGGCACGCAGAAATATGAAGATGTGCCTAAACCTACCTACCACCCTATCGATCCACGGCTTGCGCATCCCGTCTCTCTGGCCGACGTAGTGCCCGCCTGCCCGCCCGCCCGCTCGTTTCGTCGGTTGGTTAGGCATATGGAGTTCATTCCCAGTCTAAGATTGGACCGAACCAAGGGTTATGACAGCAGGATCGACAGTAAGTAGAAGGGGACCGACCAATCCCCGGCTTGTTCATCTCGCCCCTCTGGCCGACTGAGCGCCCGTACGCTCATTTCATGGGTTGACTTAGTCATAAGGAGTTCATTCCTAGTCTAAGCATACAAAGTTCATTCCCAATCTAAGATCAGACCAGACCGAGGGTTGCGAAAGCACATGTTGGGCCCGGGCATGTGCTGGTGCCGCATTTTTCTTCCCCGGGGCACTATCACCGGAGCATCACCGAAGAACCTGATCGGTGGCATTGGAGTTCCGACGATCGGGGGGGCCGGGGGGTGTGCGCACATGATGTGCGATGGGTGCTGGTACTTGGCCCTTATATTGGCCCCCTATCCTCATCAAACCTCAAGAACTCACACCCCCTTAAAGAGCATTTGAGATTTTACAGGTTTGCTGTCAGTAGCCATTAAAGTGTTTGAAATGGGGACACTTTTTTCAAATGGTCACAAAATCTTGTACACTTCGAGTTTTTAGCTGAATTTTTTTGCGCATGCCAACAAAAATACAAGGTTCATGTCTACCAAGTTTGGGGCCAAAACTCCTTCTGAAGAAACTTTAAAAAATCCTGAACCGTAAAAAGTTTGAAAAATTATGAAAAATAGAAAACGAGTCGTCTTGCCATGAAACTTCACGTGAAGGCTTAAGTGACCATGGTATGAATTTACAAGGCATAAAAATGGCATTGGCATGCAGAAATATGATGATGTGCCTAAACCCACCTACCACCCTATCAATCCACGGCATGTGCATCCCGTCTCTCTGGCCGGCGCAGTACCCGCCCGCCTGCCCGCTCGCTCGTTTTGTCGGTTGGCTTAGGCATACGGAGTTCATTCCCAGTCTAAGATTGGATCAGACTGAGGGTTGCAATAGCAGAATTGGCAACACACAGAAGGGGACCCGATCGATCCCCGACTTACGTATCCCGCCCCTCTGGCCGGTTGAGCGCCCGCACGCTCGTTTCGTGGGTTGACTTAGGCATACGTAGTTCATTTCTAGTCTAAGCATACGGAGTTCATTCCCAGTCTAAGATCGGACCAGACCGAGGGTTGCGGTAGCACATGCTGGGCTCGAGCATGTGCTGGGGCCGTATTTTTCTTCGTCGGGGCACCATCGCCGGAGCATCGTCGGAGAACCTGACCGGCAGCATTAGGGTTCCGGTGATCGAGGGGGCCAGGGGGATGTGCGCACATGATGTGCGATGGTTGCTGGTACTTGGCCCTTATATTGGCCCTCTATCCCTCATCAAACCTCGAGAACTCACACCCCTTTAAAGAGCATTTGAGATTTTACAGGTTTGCTGCCAGTAGCCATTAAAGTGTCTGAAATGGGGACACTTTTTTCAAATGGTCACAAAATCTTGTACACTTCGAGTTTCTAGCTGAATTCTTTTGTGCATGCCAACAAAAATACATGGATCACGTCTACCATGATGTGCCTAAACCCACCTACCACCCTATCGATCCACGGCTTGCGCATCCCGTCTCTCTGGCCTGCGTAGTGCCCGCCCGTCCGCTCGTTTCGTCGGTTGGCTTAGGCATACAGAGTTCATTCCCAGTCTAAGATTGGATCAGACCGAGGGTTGCAATAGCAGAATCAGCAGCACACAGAGGTGGACCCGATCGATCCCCGTCGTGCGCATCCCGCCCCTCTGGCCGACTGAGCGCCCGCACGCTCGTTTCGTGGGTTGACTTAGGCATACGGAGTTCATTCCCAGTCTAAGATCAGACCAGACCGAGGGTTGCAGCAGCACATGCTGGGCTCGGGCATGTGCTGGTGCCGCATTTTTCTTCGTCGGAGAACCTGATCGACGGTATTGGGTTCCGATGATCGGGGGGATCGGGGGGTGTACGCACATGATGTGCGATGGGTGCGGGTACTTGGCCCCTATATTGGCCCTAGGTCCCTCATCAAACCGTGAGAACTCACATCGCCTTAAAGAGCATTTGAGATTTTACAGGATTGCTGCCAGTAGCAATTAAAGTGTCTGAAATGGGGACACTTTCTTCAAATGGTCACAAAATCTTGTACACTTCGAGTTTTTAGCTAAATTTTTTTTTGCATGCCAACAAAAATACAAGGATCACATCTAAGTTTGGGGCCAAAACTCCTTCCAAAAAAATTTTAAAAAATCCCAAACTGCAAAAAGTTTCAAAAATCGTGAAAAATAGAAAACGAGTCGTCTTGGCATGAAACTTCACGTGAAGGCTTAAGGGACCATTGTATGAATTTACAAGCCACAAAAATGGCATTGGCACACAGAAATATGAAGACGTGCCTAAACCCACCTGCGACCCTATCGATCCACGGCTTACGCATCCCGTCTCTCTGGCCGGCGTAGTGCCCGCCTGCTTGCCCGCCCGTCCGTCGCTCGTTTCGTCGGTTGGCTTAGGCATACGAAGTTCATTCCCAGTCTAAAATCAGACCGGATTGAGGGTTGCAGTAGTAGGATCTGCAGCACATAGAGGGGGACCCCGTCGATCCCCGGCTTGCGTATCCCACCCTTCTGGCCGGCTGAGCGCCCGCACGCTCGTTTCATGGGTTATCTTAGGCATACGGAGTTCATTCCCAGTCTAAGCACACGAAGTTCATTCCAAGTATAAGATCGTACCGGTCCGAGGGTTGCGGCACCACATGCTAGGCTCAGGCATGTGCTGGTGCCGTATTTTTCTTCACTGGGGCACCATCGCTAGAGCATCGTCGGAGAACCTGACCGACGGCATTGGGGTTCCAACGATCGGGGGGGCCGGGGGTGTGCGCACATGAAGTGCGATAGGTGCTGGTACTTGGCCCTTATATTGGCCCCCTATCCCTCATCAAACGTCGAGAGCTCACACCCCCTTAAAGAGCATTTGAGATTTTACAGGTTCGCTGCCAATAGCCATTAAAGTGTCTAAAATGGGGACACTTTTTCAAATGGTCACAAAATCTTGTACACTTCGAGTTTTTAGCTGAAGTTTTTTTTGCATGCCAACAAAAATACAAGGATCACGTCTAAAAAGTTCAGGGCCAAAATGCCTTTCAAAAAAATTTTAAAAAATCTTGAACCGTAAAAAGTTTCAAAAATCATGAAAAATAGAAAACGAGTCGTCTTGCCATGACACTTCACGTGAAGGCTTAAGGGACCATTGTATGAATTTGCAAGCCATAAAAATGGCATTGGCACACAGAAATATGAAGATATGCCTAAACCCACCTACCACCCTATCGATCCACGGCTTGCGCATCCCGCTTCTCTGGCCGACGTAGTGCCCGCCCGCCTGCCCGCTCGTTTCATCGGTTGGCTTAGGCATACGGTGTTCATTTTCCGTCTAAGATCGAACCGAACAGAGGGTTGCGGTAGCAGGATTGATGGCACGTAGAGGGGGACACAGCCGATCCCCGTCTTTCGCATACCGCCCCTCTGGCTGGCTGAACGCCTGCACGTTCTTTTCGTGGGTTGACTTAGGCATATGGAGTTCATTCCCAGTCTAAGATCGGATCGGACCCAGGCTTGCGGCAGCACATGCTGGGCTCGGCATGTGCTGGTGTTGCATTTTTCTTCGTCGGGGCACCATCATCGGAGCATCACCTGAGAACCTGACCGACGGCATTGGGGTTCCGACAATCGGGGGGGCCGGGCAGGGTGTGCGCACATGATGTGCGATGGGTGCTGGTACTTGGCCCTTATATTGGCCCCCTATCGCTCATCAAACCTCGAGAACTCACACCCCCTTAGAGAGCATTTGAGATTTTGCAGGTTTGCCACCAGTAGCCATTAAAGTATCTGAAATGGGGACACTTTTTTAAAATGGTCACAAAATCTTGTACACTACGAGTTTTTAGCTGAATTTTTTTGTGCAAGCCAACAAAAATAAAAGGATCACGTCTACCAAGGTCGAGGCCAAAACTCTTTCCGAAAAGATTTTAAAAAATCCTGAACCGTAAAAAGTTTTAAAAATTGTGAAAAATAGAAAACGAGTCGTCTTGCTAAGAAATTTCACACGAAGGCTTAAGGGACCATTGTATGAATTTAGAAGGCATAAAAATGGCATTGGAACATAGAAATATGAAGATGTGCCTAAACCCACCTACCACCCTATGATCCATGGCTTGCGCATCCCATCTCTCTGGCCGGGGTAGTGCCCGCCCACCCGACCGCTCGTTCGTTTCATCGGTTGGCTTAGGCATATGGAGTTCATTCCCAGTCTAAGATCAAACCAGACCAAGGGTTGCGGTAGCAGGATCGGCAGCACGCAAAGGGGGACCCAGTCGATCCCCGGCTTGCGTATCCCGCCAATCTGGCCGACTGAGCGCCCATACGCTCGTTTCATGGGTTGACTTAGGCATACGGAGTTCATTCCCAGTCTAAGATCGGACCGGACCGAGGGTTACAGCAGTGCATGCTAGGCTCGAGCATGTGCTGGTGAGGCATTTTTCTTCCCTGGGGCACCATCGTAGGAGCATCGCCGGAGAACCTGACCTACGGCATTGGGGTTCCGGTGATCGGGGGGGCCAGGGGGTGTGCGCACATGATGTACGATGGATGCTGGTACTTGGCCCTTATATTAGCCCCCTATCCCTCATCAAACCTTAAAAACTCACACCCCCTTAAAGAGTATTTGAGATTTTACAAGTTTGCTGCCAGTAGCCATTAAAGTGTCTGAAATGGGGACACTTTTTTCAAATGGTCACAAAATCTTGTACACTTCGAGTTTATAGCTGAATTTTTTTTTGCATGCCAACAAAAATACAAGGATCACGTCTGCCAAGTTTGGGGCCAAAACACCTTCCAAAAAAATTTAAAAAATCCCGAACCGTAAATAGTTTCAAAATCGTGAAAAATAGAAAACGAGTCGTCTTGCCATGAAACTTCACACGAAGGCTTAAGGGACCATTGTATGAATTTACAAGCCATAAAAATTGCATTGACACATAGAAATATGAGGATTTTCCTAAACCCACCTACCACCCTATCGATCCACGGCTTGCGCATCCCGTCTCTCTGGCCGGCGTAGTGCCCGCCCACCCGCCCGTTCGTTTCGTCATTTGGCTTAGGCATACGGAGTTTATTCCCAGTCTAAGATTGGACTGGACCGAGGGCTGCGATAGCAAGATCGACAGCACGCAGAGGGGGACCCGGCCGATCCTCAGCTTGCACATCCCGCCCTTCTGGTCGGCTGGGCGCCCACCCACTCGTTTCGTGGGTTTACTTAGGCATACGGAATTCATTCCCAGTCTAAGCATATGGTGTGCATTCGCAGTCTAAGATCGAACTGAACCGAGGGTTACGGTAGCACATGCTGGGCTCGGGCATGTGCTGGTGCCACATTTTTCTTCGTCGGGGCACCATCACCGGAGAATCGTTGGAGAACCTGACCGACGGCATTGGGGTTCCAACGATCGAGGGGGCCGAGGGGCTGGTGTGCGAACATGATGTGTGATGGGTGCTGGTGATTGGCCCTTATATTGGCCCCCTATCCCTCATCAAACCTTGAGAACTCACACCCCCTTAAAGAGCATTTGAGATTTAACAGGTTTGCTGCCAGTAGCCATGAAAGTGTCTGAAATGGGGACACTTTTTTCAAATGGTTACAAAATCTTGTACACTTCGAGTTTTTAGCTGAATTTTTTTGTTCATGCCAACAAAAATACAAGGATCACATCCACCAAGTTTGGGGCCAAAACTCCTTCCGAAAAAATTTTAAAAAATCCCAAACCGTAAAAATTCTCAAAAATCATGAAAAATAGAAAACGAGTTGGATTGCCATGAAACTTCACACGAAGGCTTAAGCGACCATTGTATGAATTTACAAGCCATAAAAATAGCATTGGCATGCAGAAATATGAAGATGTGCCTAAACCCACCTACCACCCTATCGATCCACGGCTTGCGCATCCCGCCTTTCTGGCCGGCGTAGTGCCCGCCCGCCTACTCACTCGTTTCGTCGGTTGGCTTAGACATACGGAGTTCATTCCCAGTCGAAGATCAGATCGAACCGAGGTTAGCGGCAGCAGGATCGGCAGCACGCAGAGGGGGACCTGGCCGATGCCCGGCTTGTGCATCCCACCCCTCTGGCCGGCTGAGCGTCTGCACGCTCGTTTCATGGGTTGACTTAGCATACGGAGTTCATTCCCAGTCTAAGATCGGACCAGACTGAGGGTTACGGCAGCACATGCTGGACTCAGGCATGTGCTGGTGCCGCATTTTTCTTCACCGGGGCACCATCGCCAAAGCATCGTCGGTGAACCTGACCGGCGGCATTGGGGTTCCGACGATCGGGGGGGCCAGCGGGGGTGTGCGCACATGATGTGAGATGGGTGCTGGTGCTTGGCCCTTATATTGGCCCCCTATCCCTCATCAAACCTTGAGAACTCACACCCCCTTAAAGAGCATTTAAGATTTTACAGGTTTGCTGCTAGTAGCCGTTAAAGTGTCTGAAATGGGGACACTTTTTTCAAATGCTCACAAAATCTTGTACACTTTGAGCTTTTATCTGAATGTTTTTGTGCATGCCAAAAAAAATAAAAGGATCACATCTACCAAGTTTGGGTCCAAAACTCCTTTTGAAAAAATTTTAAAAAATCTCGAACCGTAAAAAATTTTAAAAATCGTGAAAAATAGAAAACAAGTCGTCTTGCCATGAAACTTCACACGAAGGCTTAAGGGACAATTGTATGAATTTACAAGCCATAAAAATGGCATTGGCACGCAGAAATATGAAGATTTGCCTAAACCCACCTACCACCCTATCGATCCATGGCTTGCGCATCTTGCCTCTCTGGCCGGCGTAGTGCTCGCCCGTCCACCTGTGGGTTTCGTCGGTTGGCTTCGGCATATTGAGTTCATTCCCAGTCTAAGATATGACCGGATCGAGGGTTACGGCAGCAGGATCGACAGCAAGTAGAGGGGGACCCGATCGGTCCTCGGCTTGCGCATCCCGCCCCTCTGGCCGGCTGAGCGCCCGCACGCTCGTTTCGTGGGTTGACTCAGGCATACGAAATTCATTCCCAGTCCAAGCATATGGAGTTCATTCCCAGTCTAAGATCAGACCAGACCGAGGGTTGCGACAGCACATGCTGGGCTCGAGCATGTGCGGGTGTCACATTTTTCTTCGTCGAGGCACCATCGCCGGAGCATCGTCGGAGAACTTGACCGGCAGCATTGGGGTTCCGACGATCGGGGGGGCCGGGGGGTGTGCGTACATAATGTGCGATGGGTGCTGGTGCTTGGCCCTTATATTGGCCCCCTATCCCTCATCAAACCTCGAGAACTCACACCACCGTAAAGAGCATTTGAGATATTATAGGTTTGCTGCCAGTAGCCATTAAAGTGTCTCAAATGGGGACACTTTTTTCAAATGGTCACAAAATCTTGTACACTTCGAGTTTTTAGCTGAATTTTTTCGTGCATGCCAACAAAAATACAAGGATCACATCTACCAAGTTTGGGGCCAAAAATCTTTCCGAAAAAATTTTAAAAACTCCCGAACCGTAAAAAGTTTCAAAAATCATGAAAAATAAAAAAACGAGTCGTCTTGCCATGAAACTTCACACGAAGGCTTAAGGGACCACTGTATGAATTTACAAGCCACAAAAATGGCATTGCAAGCAAAAATTTGAAGATGTGCCTAAACCCACCTACCACGTTATCCATCCACGGCTTGCGCGTCCCGCCTCTCTGGTCGACGTGGTGCCTGCCCGCCCACCCGCTCGTTTCATCGGTTGGCTTAGGCATACGGAGTTCATTCCCAGTCTAAGATCAGACCGAACCGAGGGTTGAGGTAGCAGGATCGACAGCACGCAGAGGGGGACCCGACCGATCCTCAACTTGCGCATCCCATCCCTTTGGCCGGCTGAGAGCCTACACGCTTATTTCGTGGGTTGACTTAGGCATACGGAGTTCATTCACAGTCTAAGCGTATGGAGTTCATTCCCAGTCTAAGATCAGATCAGACCAAGGGTTGTGACAGCACATGCTGGGCTCAGGCATGTGCTGGTGCCGCATTTTTCTTCGTCGGGGCACCATCGTCGGAGCATCACCGGAGAACCTGACTGACGTTATTGGGGTTCCGACGATTGGGGGGGCCGGGGGGGTGTGCGCACATGATGTATGATGGGTGCTGGTGCCTGGCCCTTATATTGGCCCCCTATCCCTCATCAAACCTCGAGAATTCACACCCCCTTAAAGAGCATTTGAGATTTTACAGGTTTGCTACCAGTAGCCATTAAAGTGTCTGAAATAGGGACACTTTTTTCAAATGGTCACAAAATCTTGTACACTTCGAGTTTTTACCTGAATTCTTTTGTGCATGCCAACAAAAATAGAAGGATCACATCTACCAGGTTTGGAGCCAAAACTCCTTCCGAAAAAATTTTAAAAAATCCCAAACCGCAAAAAGTTTCAAAAATCATGAAAAATAGAAAACCAGTCGTCTTGCCATGAAACTTCACACGAAGGCTTAAGGGACCATTGTATGAATTTACAAGCCATAAAAATGGCATTGGCACACAGAAATATGAAGATATGCCTAAACCCACCTACCACCCTATTGATCCATGGCTTGCGCATGCCGCCTCTCTGGCTGGTGTAGTACCCCCCATCCGCCTGCTCGTTTCGTCGGTTGGCTTAGGCATACAGAGTTCATTCTCAGTTTAAGATTGGACCAGACCGAGGGTTACGACAGCACATGCTGGGCCCAAGCATGTGCTGGTGCTGCATTTTTCTTCGTCGGGGCACCATCGTCGGAGCATCGTCGGAGAACCTGATCGAAGGCATTGGGGTTCCGACGATCGGGGGGGTCGGGGGGGTGTGCGCACATGATGTGCGATAGGTGCTGGTATTTGGCCCTTATATTGGCCCCCTATCCCTCATCACACCTGGAGAACTCACACCCCCTTAAAGAGCATTTGAGATTTTACAGGTTTGCTGCCAGTAGCCATTAAAGTGTCTAAAATGGGAATACTTTTTTCAAATGGTCACAAAATCTTGTACACTTCGATTTCTTAGCTGAATTTTTTTGTGCATGCCAACAAAAATACAAGGATCACGTCTACCAAGTTTGCGGCCAAACCTCCTTCCGAAAAAATTTTAAAAAATCTCGAACCTCAAAAAGTTTTAAAAATCATGAAAAATAGAAAACGAGTCGTCTTGCCACGAAACTTCACGTGACGGCTTCAGGGACCATTGTATGAATTTACAAGTCATAAAAATGGCATTGACACATAGAAATATGAAGATGTGCCTAAACCCACCTACCACCCTATCGATCCACGGCTTGCACATCCCGTCTCTCTGGTCGGCATAGTGCCTGCCCGCCCGCCCGCTCGTTTCGTCGGTTGGCTTAGCCATACGGAGTCCAATCCCAGTATAAGATCAGACCAGACTGAGGGTTGCAGCAGCAGGATCGGCAACATGCAGAGGGGGACCCGACCGATCCCCGGCTTGCGCATCTCGCCGCACTGGCTAGCTGAGCGCCCGCACGCTCGTTTCATGGGTTGACTTAGGCATATGGAGTTCATTCCCAGTCTAAGCATATGGAGTTCATTCTCAGTCTAAGATCAGACCAGACCGAGTGTTACGACAGCACATGCTGGGCTCGAGCATGTGCTGGTGCTGTATTTTTCTTCGCCGGGGCACCATCGCCGGAGCATCGTCAGAGAACCTGACTGGCGGCATTGGGGTTCCGGCAATTGGGGGGGCCGAAGGGGTGTGCGCACATGATGTGTGATGGATGCTCGTACTTGGCCCTTATATTGGCCCCCTATCGCTCATCAAACCTCGAGAACTCACACCCCCTTAAAGAGCATTTGAGATTTTACAGGTTTGCTGCCAGTAGCCATTTAAGTGTCTGAAATGGGGATACTTTTTTCAAATGGTCACAAAATCTTGTACACTTCGATTTTTTAGCAGAATTTTTTGTGCATGCCAAAAAAAATACAAGGATCATGTTTACCAAGTTTGGGGCCAAAACTCCTACTGAAAAAATTTTAAAAAATCTGGAACCGCAAAAAGTTTCGTAAATCATGAAAAATAGAAAACGAGTCGTCTTGCCATGAAACTTCAAGTGAGGGCTTAAGGGACCATTGTAAGAATTTACAAGCCATAAAAATGGCATTGGCATGCAGAAATATGAAGATGTGCTTAAACCCACCTACCACCCTACCGATCCACGGCTTGCACATCCTGTCTCTCTGGCCAGCGTAGTGCTCGCCCGTCCGCCCACTCGTTTCGTCGGTTGGCTTAGTCATACGGAGTTCATTCCCAATCTAAGATTGGACCAGACCGAGGGTTGTGGCAGTAAGATCGGCAGCACGCACAGGGGGACCCGACCGATCCCCAGCTTGTGCATCCCGCCTTTTTGGCCGGCTGAACGCCCGCACGCTCGTTTCATGGGTTGACTTAGGCATACAGAGTTTATTCCTAGTCTAAGCATACGAAGTTCATTCCCATTCTAAGATCAGACCGGACCGAGGGTTACGGCAGCACATGCTGGACTCGAGCATGTGCTGGTGCCGCATTTTTCTTCGTCGGGGCACTATCGTCGGAGCATCGCCGGAGACCCTGACCGGTGGCATTAGGGTTTCGACGATCGGGGGGGTCGGGGGGGTGTGCGCACATGATGTGCGATGGGTGCTCGTACTTGGCCCTTATATTGGCCCCCTATCCCTCATCAAACCTCGAGAACTCACACCCCCTTAAAGAGTTTTTGAGATTTTACAGGTTTGCTGCCAGTAGCCATTAAAGTGTCTGAAATGGGGACACTTTTTTCAAATGGTCACAAAATCTTGTACACTTCGAGTTTTTGGCTGAATTTTTTTGTGCATGCCAACAAAAATACAAGGATCACGTCTACAAAGTTTGGGGCCAAAACTCCTTTCAAAAAAATTTTAAAAAACCCTGAACCGTAAAAAGTTTCAAAAAGCATGAAAAATAGAAAGTGAGTCATCTTGCCATGAAACTTCAAGTGATGGGTCAAGGGACCATTGTATGAATTTACAAGCCATAAAAATGGCATTGGCATGCTGAAACATGAAGATGTGTCTAAACCCACCTACCACCTTATTGATCCACGGCTTGCGTATCCCGTCTCTCTAGCCATCGTAGTGCCCGCCCGCCTGTCCATCCACTCGGTTCATCGGTTGGCTTAGGCATACGGAGTTTATTCCCAGTCTAAGATTGGACCGAACCGAGGGTTGTGGTAGCAGGATCAACAGCACGCAGAGGGGGACCCGATCGATCATCAGCTTGCGCATCCTGCCCCTCTGGCCGACTGAACACCCGCATGCTGGGCTTAGTCATACGGAGTTCATTCCCAATCTAAGATGTGTCTATTCCCAGTCTAAGCATACGCAGTTCATTCTCATTCTAAGATCGGACCGAACCGAAGGTTGCGGCAGCACATGCTGGGCTCGGGCATGTGCTGGTGCCACATTTTTCTTCATCGGGGCACCATCATCGAAGCATCGTCGAAGAACCTGACCGGCGGCATTGGGGTTTCGACGATCGGGGGGCAGGGGATGTGCGCACATGATGTGCGATGGGTGCTGGTACTTGGCCCTTATATTGGCCCCCTATCCATCATCAAACCTCAAGAACTCACACCCCCTTAAAGAGCATTTGAGATTTTACAGGTTTGTTGCCAGTAGCCATTAAAGTGTCTGAAATGGGGACACTTTTTTCAAATGGCCACAAAATCTTGTACACTTCGAGTTTTTAGCTGAATATTTTTGTGCATGCCAACAAAAATACAAGGATCACGTCTACCAAGTTTGGGGCCAAAACTCCTTTTGAAAAAATTTTAAAAAATCTGGAACCATAAAATGTTTCAAAAATCTTGAAAAATAGAAAACAAGTCGTCTTGCTATGAAACTCCACGTGAAGGCTTAAAGGACCATTGTATGAATTTACAAGTCATAAAAATGGCATTGGCATGCAGAAATATGAAGATGTGCCAAAACCCACCTACCACCCTATCGACCCACGGCTTGTGCATCTCGTCTCTCTGGCCGGCGTATCGCCCGCCCGCCCACCCGCTTGTTTCATCGGTTGGCTTAGGCATATGGAGTTCATTCCCAACCTAAGATCGGCTGATCCCCGGCTTGTGCATCTCACCCCTCTGGCCGACTGAGTGCCCGCATGCTCATTTCATGGGTTGACTTAGGCATATGGAGTTCATTCCCAATCTAAGCATACGAAGTTCATTCCCAGTCTAAGATCGGATCAGATCGAGGGTTGTGGTAGCACATGCTGGGCTCGGCCATGTACTGGTGTCGCATTTTTCTTTGCTGGGGCACCATCGTCGGAGCATCACCCTAGAACCTGATCAGCGGCTTTGGGGTTCCGGCGATCAGGGGGGCCGGGGGGTGTGCGCACATGATGTGCGATGGGTGCTGGTACTTAGCCCTTATTTTGGCCCTCTATCCCTTATCAAACCTCGAGAACTCACACCCCCTTAAAGAGCATTTGTGATTTTACAGGTTTGCTGCCAGTAGCCATTAAAGTGTCTGAAATGGGGACTCTTTTTTCAAATGGTCACAAAATCTTGTACACTTCGAGTTTCTAGCTGAATTTTTTTGTGCATGCCAACAAAAATACAGGGATCATGTCTACCAAGTTGAGGCCAAAACAGCCTCCGAAAAAATTTTAAAAAATCCCGATGTGCAAAATGTTTCAAAAATTTTGAAAAATAGAAAATGAGTCGTCTTGCCATGAAACTTCATGTGAAGGCTTCAGGGACAATTGTATGAATTTACAAGCCATAAAATGGCATTGGCACATAGAAATATGAAGATGTGCCTAAACCCATCTACCACCCTACCGATCCACGACTTATGCATCCCCCCTCTCTGGCCGGCGTAGTGCCTGCCCGCCCGTCCGTCCGCTCGTTTCGTCAGTTGGCTTAGTCATACGGAGTTCATTCCTAGTCTAAGATCGAACCGGATCGAGGGTTGCATCAACAGGATCGGCAGCACGCAGAGGGGGACCCTGATCGATCCCCGGCTTACGCATCCTGCCCCTCTGGTCGACTGAGCGCCCACACGCTCGTTTCATGGGTTGACTTAGGCATACGAAGTTTATTCCCAGTCTAAGCATACGGAGTTCATTCACAGACTAAGATCAGATCGGACCGAGGGTTGCGGTAACACATGCTGGGCTCGTTTCGTCGGTTGGCTTGGGCATACGGAGTTCATTCCTAGTCTAAGATCGGACCGGACCGAGTGTTGCCGCAGCAAGATCGACAGCACACAGAGGGGGACCCGATCGATCTTGGGCTTGCGCATCCCGCCCCTATGGTCGGCTGAGCGCCCGCACGCTCGTTACGTGGGTTAACTTGGGCATACGGAGTTCATTGCCAATCTAAGCATACGAAGTTCATTCCCAGTCTAAGATCGGATCGGACCGAGGGTTGCGGTAGCACATGCTGGGCTCAAGCATGTGCTGGTTCCGTATTTTTCTTTGTTGGGGCACCGTCATCGGAGCATCGCCAAAAAACCTGACCAGCGGCATTGGGTTTCGACGATCGGGGGGGCCGGGGGGGTGTGCGCACATGATGTGCGATGGGTGCTGGTACTTGGCCCTTATATTGGCCCCTTATCCCTCATCAAACCTCGAGAACTCACACCCCCTTAAAGAGCATTTGAGATTTTACAGGTTTGCTGCCAGTAGCCATTAAAGTGTCTGAAATGGGGACACTTTTTTCAAATGGTCACAAAATCTTGTACACTTTGAGTTTTTAGCTGAATTGTTATGTGCATGCCAACAAAAATACAAGGATCACGTCTACCAAGTTTGGGGTCAAAACTCCTTTCGAAAAAATTTTAAAAAATCTTGAACCGTAAAAAGTTTCAAAAATCGTAAAAAATAGAAAACGAGTCGTCTTAACGTGAAACTTCATGTGAAGGCTTAAGGGACCATTATATGAATTTTCAAGCAATAAAAATGGCATTGGCA
Organism: Durio zibethinus; assembly: GCF_047325235.1. Classification (NCBI taxonomy): domain Eukaryota; kingdom Viridiplantae; phylum Streptophyta; class Magnoliopsida; order Malvales; family Malvaceae; genus Durio; species Durio zibethinus. The sequence goes on from NC_143174.1 coordinate 14,907,511, forward strand.
CACAGAAATATGAAGATGTGCCCAAACCCACCTACCACCCTATCGATCCACGGCTTGCGCATCCTGTCTCTCTGGCCGGCGTAGTGCCCGCCCGCCTGCCTGCTTGCTCCTTTCGTCGGTTGGCTTAGGCATACGGAGTTAATTCCCAGTCTAAGATTCGACCGGACTGAGGGTTCCGACAGTAGGATTGGCAGCACGCAGAGGGGGACCCGATCGATCCCCGACTTGCGCATCCAGCCCCTCTAGCCGGTTGAGCGCCTGCACGCTCGTTTCATAAGTTGACTTAGGCATACGGAGTTCATTCCCAGTCTAGGCATACGGAGTTCATTCCCAGTCTAAGATTGGACCGGACCTAGGGTTGCGGCAGCACATGCTGGGCTTGAGCATGTGCTGGTGCCACATTTTTCTTCGCTGAGGCACCATCGTCGGAGCATCACCGGAGAACCTGACCGACGGCATTGGGGTTCTGGCGATTGGGGGGGCCGGGGGGTGTGCACACATGATGTGCGATGGGTGCTGGTACTTGGCCCTTATATTGGCCCCCTATCCCTCATCAAACCTCGAGAACTCACACCCCTTTAAAGAGCATTTGAGATTTTACAGGTTTGCTGCCAGTAGCAATTAAAGTCTTTGAAATGGGGACATTTTTTTTCAAATGGTCACAAAATCTTGTTCAGTTCGAGTTTTCAGCTGAATGTTTTTGTGCATGCCAACAAAAATAGAAGGATCATGTCTACCAAGTTTGGGGTCAAAACTCCTTCCGAAGAAATTTTAAAAAATCCTGAGCCGCAAAAAGTTTTGAAAATCGTGAAAAATAGAAAATGAGTCGTCTTGCCATGAAACTTCACGTGAAGGCTTAAGTTACCATTGCATGAATTTACAAGCCATAAAAATGGCATTGGCACACATAAATATGAAGAAGTGCCTCAACCCACCTACCACCCTATCGATCCATGGCTTGCGCATCCTGTCTCTCTGGCCGACGTAGTGCCCACCCACCTGCCCGCTTGCTCCTTTCGTCGGTTGGCTTAGGCATACGGAGTTAATTTCCAGTCTAAGATTCGACCGGACTGAGGGTTCCGATAGTAGGATCGACAGCACGCAGAGGGGGACCCGATCAATCCCTGACTTGCGCATCCAGCCCCTCTAGCCGGCTGAGTGCCTGCACGCTCGTTTCATAAGTTGACTTAGGCATACGGAGTTCATTCCCAGTCTAAGCATACGGAGTTCATTCCCAGTCTAAGATTGGACCGGACCTAGGGTTGCGGCAGCACATGCTGGGCTCGAGCATGGGCTGGTGCCACATTTTTCTTCGTCGAGGCACCATCGTCGGAGCATCGCCGGAGAACCTGACCAGTGGCATTGGGGTTCCGGAGATCGGGGAGTGTGCGCACGTGATGTGTGATGGGTGCTAGTACTTGGCCCTTATATTGGCCCCCTATCCCTCATCAAACCTTGAGAACTCACACCCCCTTAAAGAGCATTTGAGATTTTACAGGTTTGCTGCCAGTAGCCATTAAAGTGTCTGAAATGGGGACACTTTTTTCAAATGGTCACAAAATCTTGTATACTTCAAGTTTTTAGCTGTATTTTTTTGTACATGCCAACAAAAATACAAGGATCACGTCTACCAAGTTTGGGGCGAAAACTCCATCCAAAAAAATTTTAAAAAATCTTGAACCGTAAAAAGTTTTGAAAATTGTGAAAAATAGAAAACGAGTCGTCTTGCCATGAAACTTCACGTGAAGGCTTACGGGACCATTGTATGAATTTACAAGCCATAAAAATGGATTGGCACATAGAAATATGAAGATGTGCCTAAACCCACCTACCACCCTATCGATCCATGGCTTGCGCATCCCGTCTCTCTGGCCGATGTAGTGCCCGCCCGCCTGCCCACCCGCTCGTTTCGTCGGTTGGCTTACGCATACAGAGTTCATTCCCAGTCTAAGATCGGATCGGACTGAGGGTTGCGGTAGTAGGATCGACAACACGTAAAGGAGGACCCGGTCGATCCTCGGCTTACGCATCCCGCCCCTCTGTCTGGCTGAGCGCCAGCACTCTCGTTTCGTGGGTTGACTTAGGCATACGGACTTCATTCCCAGTCTAAGTATACGGAGTTCATTGCCATTCTAAGATCGGACCGAACCGAGGGTTACAGCAGCACATGCTGGGCTCGGGCATGTGCTGGTGCCATATTTTTCTTCATTGGGCATGATTATCGGAGCATCACCGGAGAACCTGACTGACGGCATTGGGGTTTCGGTGATCGGGGAAGGTGTGCGCACATATGTGTGATGGGTGCTGGTACTTGGCTCTTATATTGGGCCCCTATCCCTCGAGTTTTTAGCTGTATTTTTTTGTGCATGCCAACAAAAATACAAGGATCACATCTACCAAGTTTGGGGCCAAAACTCCTTCCAAAAAAATTTTAAAAAATCTTGAACCGTAAAAAGTTTTAAAAATTGTGAAAAATAGAAAACGAGTCGTCTTGCAATGAAACTTCACGTGAAGGCTTAAGGGACCATTGTATGAGTTTACAAGATATAAAAATGGCATTGGCATGCAGAAATATGAAGATGTGGCTAAATCCACCTACCACCCTATCGATCCGCGGCTTGCGCATCCCGTATCTCTGGCCGGCGTAGTGCCCGTCCGCCTGCTCATTTCGTCGGTTGGCTTAGGCATACAAAGTTCATTCCCAGTATAAGATCGGACCAGACTGAGGGTTGTGGCAGTAGGATCGGTAGCACGCAGAGGAGGACCCGGCCGATCCCCAGCTTGCACATCCCGCCCCTCTGGCCAATTGAGCGCCCGCACGCTCGTTTCGTGGGTTGACTTAGGCATATGAAGTTCATTCCCAGTCTAAGCATACGTAGTTCATTCCCAATCTAAGATTGGACCGGACCAAGGGTTGCCGCAGCACATGCTGGGCTCGGGCATGTGTTGGTGCCGCATTTTTCCTCGTCGGGGCACCATCGTCGGAGCATCGCCGGAGAACCTGACCGACGGCATTAGGGTTTCGATGATCAGGGGGGCTGGGGGGGTGTGCGCACATGATGTGCGATGGGTGCTGCTACTTGGCCCTTATATTGGCCCCCTATCCATCATCAAACCTCAAGAACTCACACCCCCTTAAAGAGCATTTGAGATTTTACAGGTTTGCTGCCAGTAGCCATTAAAGTGTCTGAAATGGGGACTCTTTTTTCAAATGGTCACAAAATCTTTTACACTTCATGTTTTTAGCTAAATGTTTTTGTGCATGCCAACAAAAATACAAGGATCACGTCTCCCAAGTTTGGGGCCAAAACTCCTTCCGAAAAAATTTTAAAAAATCCCAAGCCGTAAAAAGTTTTAAAAATCGTGAAAAATAGAAAACGAGTCGTCTTGCAATGAAACTTCACGTGCAGGCTTAAGGGACCATTGTAAGAATTTACAAGCCATAAAAATGGCATTGGCACGTAGAAATATGAAGATGTACATAGACCCACCTACCACTCTATCGATCCACGGCTTGTGCATCCTGTCTTTCTGGCCAACGTAGTGCTCGCCCGCCCGCCCGCCCGCCCGCCCGCCCGCTCGTTTCGTTGGTTGGCTTAGGCATACAGAGTTCATTCCCAGTCTAAGATCAGACCAGATCAAGGGTTGTGGCAGCAGGATCAGCAGCACGCAGAGGGTGACCCGGCCGATCCCAGGCTTGCGCATCCCGACCCTCTGGTCGACTGAGCGCCTGCACGCTCGTTTCGTGGGTTGACTTAGGCATACAGAGTTCATTCCCAGTCTAAGCATATGGAGTTCATTCCCAGTCTAAGATCGGACCGGACCGAGGGTTACCGCAGCACATGCTGGGCTCGAGCATGTGCTGGTGCCGCATTTTTCCTCACCGACGCACCATCGCCAGAGCATCGTCGGAGAACCTGATCAGCGGCATTGGGGTTCCGATGATCAGGAGGGCTGTGGGGTGTGCGCACATGATGTGCGATGGGTGTTGGTACTTGGCCCTTATATTGGCCCCTTATCCCTCATCAAACCTCGAGAACTCACACCCCCTTAAAGAGCATTTGAGATTTTAGAGGTTTGCTGCCAGTAGCCCTTAAAGTGTCTGAAATGGGGACACTTTTTTCAAATGGTCACAAATCTTTTACACTTCGAGTTTTTAGCTGAATGGTTTTGTGCATGCCAACAAAAATACAAGGATGACGTCTACCAAGTTTTGGGCCAAAACTCCTTCCGAAAAAATTTTAAAAAATTCCAAACCCCAAAAAGTTTCAAAAATCGTGAAAAATAGAAAACGAGTCGTCTTGCATGAAACTTCACGTGAAGGCTTAAGGGACCATTGTATGAATTTACAAGCCATAAAAATGGCATTGGCACACAGAAATATGAAGATGTGCCTAAACCCACCTACCACCCTATCGATCCACGGCTTGCTTATCCCGTCTCTCTGGCCGACGTAGTGCCCGCCCGCCCGCCCGCTTGCCCGCTCGTTTTGTCGGTTGGCTTAGGCATACAAAGTTCATTCCCAGTCTAAGCATACGGAGTTCATTCCTAGTCTAAGATCGGACCAGACTGAGGGTTGCAGCAGCACATGCTGGCCTCGTGCATGTGCTAGTGCCGCATTTTTCTTCGCCAGGGCACCATCGCTAGAGCATCGTCGGAGAACCTGACCGACGACATTGGGGTTCTGACAATCGGGGGGCCAGGGGGGAGTGTGCGCACATGATGTGCAATGGGTGCTGGTACTTGGCACTTATATTGGCCTCCTGTCCCTCATCAAGCCTCAAGAACTCACACCCCCTTAAAGAGCATTTGAGATTTTATAGGTTTGCTGCCAGTAGCCATTAAAGTGTCTGAAATGGGGACACTTTTTTCAAATGGTCACAAAATCTTGTACAATTCGAGTTTTTAGCTGAATTTTTTTGTGCATGCCAAGAAAAATATAAGGATCACGACCAATAAGTTTGGGCCCAAAACTCATTCCGAAAAAATTTTAAAAAATCCTAAACCACAAAAAGTTTCAAAAATCATGAAAAATAGAAAACGAGTCATCTTGCCATGAAACTTCAGTTGGCTTAGGCATATGGAGTTTATTCCCAGTCTAAGATCAGATCAGATCAGGGGTTATGGCAGTAGGATCGGTAGCATGCAGAGGGGGACCCGACCGATCCCTGGCTTGCGCATCCCACCCCTCTGGCCGGCTGAGTGCCTGCACGTTCGTTTCATGGGTTGACTTAGGCATACGAAGTTCATTCCCAGTCTAAGCATACGAAGTTCATTCCCAGTCTAAGATCGAACCGAACCGAGGGTTACGGTAGCACATGCTGGGCTCGAGCATATGCTGGTGCCGCATTTTTCTTCATCGGGGCACCATCGTCGGAGCATCATCGGGGAACCTGACCGGTGGAATTGGGGTTCTGACGATCGGGAGGGTCGGGGGGTGTGCGCACATGATGTGCGATGTGTGCTGGTACTTGGCCCTTATATTGGCCCCCTATCCCTCATCAAACCTCGAGAACTCACACCCCCTTAAAGAGCATTTGAGATTTTAGAGGTTTGCTGCCAGTAGCCATTAAAGTGTCTGAAATGGGGACACTTTTTTCAAATGGTCACAAAATCTTTTACACTTCGAGTTTTTAGCTGAATGTTTTTGTGCATGCCAACAAAAATACAAGGATCACGTCTACCAAGTTTGGGGCCAAAACTCTTTCCGAAAAAATTTTAAAAAATCCCAAACCGTAAAAAGTTTCAAAAATCGTGAAAAATAAAAAAAGAGTCGTCTTGCAATGAAACTTCACGTGAAGGCTTAAAGAACCATTGTAAGAATTTACAAGCCATAAAAATGGCATTGGCACGCAGAAATATGAAGATGTGCATAGACCCACCTACCACTCTATCGATCCACGGCTTGTGCACCCCGTCTCTTTGGCCAGCGTAGTGCCCGCCCGCCCGCCCGCCCACTCGTTTCGTTGGTTGGCTTAGGCATACAGAGTTTATTCCCAGTCTAAGATTAGACCAGATCAAGGGTTGCGATAGCAGGATTAGCAGCACGTAGAGGGTGACCCGGCCGATCCTTAGCTTGCACATCCCGACCCTCTGGTCGGCTGAGCCCCCGAATGCTCGTTTCGTGGGTTGACTTAGGCATACGGAGTTCATGCCTAGTCTAAGAATATAGAGTTCATTCACAGTCTAAGATCGGACCGGACCGAGGGTTGCAGCAGCACATGCTGGGCTCGGGCATGTGCTGGTGTCGTATTTTTCCTCGTCGGGGCACCATCGCCGAAGCATCGCCGGTGAACCTGACCGACGGCATTAAGGTTCCGACGATCAGGGGGGCTGGGGGTGTGCGCACATGATGTGCGATGGCTGCTAGTACTTGGCCGTTATATTGGCCCACTATCCCTCATCAAACCTCGAGAACTCACACCCCCTTAAAGAGCATTTGAGATTTTAGAGGTTTGCTGCCAGTAGCCATTAAAGTGTCTGAAATGGGGACACTTTTTTCAAATGGTCACAAAATCTTTTACACTTCGAGTTTTTAGCTGAATGTTTTTGTGCATGCCAAAAAAAATACAAGGATCATGTCTACCAAGGTTCAGGCCAAAACTCCTTCTGAAAAAATTTTAAAAAATCCCAAACCGTAAAAAGTTTCAAAAATCATGAAAAATAGAAAACGAGTCGTCTTGCAATTAAACTTCACGTGAAGGCTTAAGGACCATTGTATGAATTTACAAGCCATAAAAATGGCATTGGCACACAGAAATATGAAGATGTGCCTAAACCCACCTACCACCCTATCTATCCACGGCTTGCGCATCTCATCTTTCTGGCTGGCGTAGTGCCCGCCCGCCCGCTCGTTTCGTCGATTGGCTTAGCCATACGGAGTTCATTCTCAGTCTAAGATCAGACCAGACCGAGGGTTGTGGCAGCAGGATCGATAGCACGCAGAGGGGGACCCGACCGATCCCCAGCTTGCACATTCCGCCCCTCTGGTCGGTTGAGCGCCCACACGCTCGTTCCGTGGGTTGACTTAGGCATACGGAGTTCATTCCCAGTCTAAGCATACGTAGCTCATTCCCAATCTAAGATCGGACCGGACCGAGGGTTGCCGTAACACATGCTGGGCTCGGGCATGTGCTGGTGCCGCATTTTTCTTCATCGGGGCACCATCGTCAGAGCATCACCAGAGAACTTGACTGGCGGAATTGGGGTTTCAGCGATCGGGGGGGCCGGGGGAGGTGTACGCACATGATGTGCGATGGGTGCTGGTACTTGGCCCTTATATTGGCCCCCTATCCCTCATCAAAGCTCGAGAATTCACACCCCCTAAAAGAGCATTCGAGATTTTACAAGTTTGCTGCCAGTAGCCATTAAAATGTCTGAAATGGGGACACTTTTTTCAAATGGTCACAAAATCTTGTACACTTCGAGTTTTTAGCTGAATTTTTTTGTGCATGCCAAAAAAATACAAGGATCACGTCTACCAAGTGTGGGGCCAAAACTCCTTCCGAAAAAATTTTAAAAAATCCCGAACCTCAAAAAGTTTCAAAAATCATGAAAAATAGAAAACGAGTCGTCTTGCGAAGAAACTTTACGTGAAGGTTTAAGGGACCATTGTATGAATTTACAAGCCATAAAATTGGCATTGGCATGCAGAAATATGAAGACGTGCTTGAACCCACATACCACCCTATTGATCCATGGCTTGCGCATCCCGTCTCTCTGGCCGGCGTAGTGCCCGCCCGCCAGCTCATTTCGTCGATTGGCTTAGGCATACGGAGTTCATTCGTAGTCTAAGATTGGATCGAACTGAGGGTTGTGACAGCAAGATCGGTAGCACGCAGAGAGAGACCCGACCGATCCTCAGCTTGCGCATCCCGCCCCTCTGGCCGGCAAAGCACCCGCACGCTCATTTCATGGGTTGACTTAGCCATACGGAGTTCATTCCCAATCTAAGATCGGACCGGACCGAGGGTTGCGACAGCACATGCTGGGCTCGGGGATGTGCTGGTGCCACATTTTTCTTCACCAGGGCACCATCACCAGAGCATCACCGGAGAGCCTGACCGGCGGCATTGAGGTTCCGGCGATCGAGGGGGCGGGGGGGTGTGCGCACGTGATGTGTGATGGGTGCTGGTACTTGTCCCTTATATTGGCCCCCTATCCCTCATCGAACCTAGAGAACTCACACCCCCTTAAAGAGCATTTGAGATTTTACAGGTTTGCAGCCAGTAGCCATTAAAGTGTCCAAAATGGGCACACTTTTTTCAAATGGTCACAAAATCTTGTACACTTCGAGTTTTCAGCTGAATTTTTTTGTGCATGCCAACAAAAAAACAAGGATCATGTCTAGCAAGTTTAGGGCCAAAACTCCTTCCGAAAAAATTTTAAAACATCCCGAACCGTAAAAAGTTTCAAAAATCATGAAAAATAGAAAACGAGTCGTCTTGCCATGAAACTTAACGTGAAGGCTTAAGGGACCATTGTATGAATTTAAAGCCGTAAAAATGGCATTGGCACGTAAAAATATGAAGATGTGCCTAAACCCACCTACCACCCTATCGATCCATGACTTGCGCATCCCGTCGCTCTGGTCGACGTAGTGCCCATCTGCCTGCCCAGCTTGCCCGCTCGTTTGGTCGGTTGGCTTAGGCATACGAAGTTCATTCTCACTCTAAGATCAGATCGAATCGGACCGAGGGTTGTGGCAGTAGGATCGATAGCACGTAGAGGGAGACCCGATCGATCCTCGGCTTATGCATCCTGCCCCTCTGGCCGGCTGAGCGCTCGCACGCTCGTTTTGTGGGTTGACTTGGGTATACAGAGTTCATTCCCAGTCTAAGCATACGGAGTTCATTCCCAGTCTAAGATCGGACTGGACCGAGGGTTGTGGCAGCACATGCTAGGCTCGGGCATGTGCTGGTGCCATATTTTTTTTCGCCCGGGGCACCATCGTCGGTGCATCATCGGAGAACCTGACCGACGGCATTGGGGTTCCAACGATTGGGGGATAGGGGGTGTTCGCACATGATGTGCCATGGGTGCTGGTACTTGGCCCTTATATTGGCCCCATATCCCTCATCAAACCTCGAGAACTCACACCCCCTTAAAGAGCATTAAGGTGTCTAAAATGGGGACACTTTTTTCAAATGGTCACAAAATCTTGTACACTTCAAGTTTTTAGCTGAATGTTTTTATGCATGCCAAAAAAAATACAAGGATCACGTCTACCAAGTTTGGGGCAAAAACTCCTTCCGAAAAAATTTAAAAAAATCCCGAACCGTAAAAAGTTTCAAAAATCGTGAAAAATAGAAAACGAGTCGTCTTGCCATGAAACTTCATGTGAATGCTTAAGGGACCATTGTGTTAATTTACAAGCCATAAAAATGGCATTGGCACGTAGAAATATGAAGATGTGCCTAAACCCACCTACCACCCTATCGATCCACGACTTGCGCATCTCGTCTCTCTGGCCGGCGTAGTGCCCACCCGTCCGTCCACCTGCTCGTTTTGTCGGTTGGCTTAAGCATACGGAGTTCATTCTGAGTCTAAGCATACGGAGTTCATTTGCAATCTAAGATCAGATCGGACCGAGGGTTGCGGCAGCACTGCTAGGCTCGGGCATGTGCTGGTGCCGTATTTTTCTTCGCCAGGTCCCCATCGCCAGAGCATCATCGGAGAACCTGACCGGTGGCATTGGGGTTCCGACGATCGGGGGGGCCGGAGGGGAGTGTGCGCACATGATGTGCGATGGGTGCTGGTACTTGGCACTTATATTAGCCCCCTGTTCGTCATCAAGCCTCGAGAACTCACACCCCCTTAAAGAGCATTTGGGATTTTACAGGTTTGCTACCAGTAGCCATTAAAGTGTCTGAAATGGGGACACTTTTTTCAAATGGTCACAAAATCTTGTACAATTCGAGTTTTTAGCTCAATTTTTTTGTGCATGCCAACAAAAATATAAGGATCACGATCAATAAGTTTGGGGCCAAAACTCCTTCCGAAATCGTGAAAAATAGAAAACAAGTCGTCTTGCCATGAAACATCAGTTGGCTTAGGCATACGGAGTTTATTCCCAGTCTAAGATCGAATCGGGGGTTACGGTAGCAGGATCGATAGCACGCAGAATGGGACCAGCCAATCCCTGACTTGCACATCCCACCCCTCTGGCCGACTGAGCGCCTGCACGCTCGTTTCATGGGTTGACTTAGGCATACGGTGTTCATTCCCAGTCTAAGCATACGGAGTTCATTCCCAGTCTAAGATCAGACCGGACCGAGGGTTACGGAAGCACATGCTGGGCCCAGGCATATGCTGGTGCCGTATTTTTCTTCGTCGAGGCACCATCGCTGGAGCATCGCCGGGGAACCTGACCGATGGAATTGGGATTATGACGATCGGGGGCAGGCGGGGTGTGCGCACATGATGTGCGATGAGTGCTGGTACTTGGACCTTATATTGGCCCCCTATCCCTCATCAAACCTTGAGAACTCACACCCCCATAAAGAGCATTTGAGATTTTACAGGTTTGCTGCCAGTAGCCGTTAAAGTGTCTGAAATGGGGACACTTTTTTCAAAAGGTCACAAAATCTTGTACACTTCATGTTTTTAGCTGAATTTTTTTGTGCAAGCCAACAAAAATACAAGGACCATGTCTACCAAGTTTCAAGCCAAAACTCCTTCCGAAAAAATTTTAAAAAATCCCGAACCAAAAAAAGTTTCAAAAATCATGAAAAATAGAAAACGAGTCGTCTTGCCACGAAACTTCACGTGATGGCTTAAAGGACTATTGTATGAATTTACAAGCCATAAAAATGGCATTGGCACGTAGAAATATGAAGATGTGCCTAAACCCACCTACCACCCTATCGATCCATGGCTTGCGCATCCCGCCTCTCTGGCCGACGTAGTGCCCGCCCGCCCGTCCGCTCGTTTCGTCGGTTGGCTTAGGTATACGGAGTTCATTCCCAGTCTAAGATCATACCGAACTGAGGGTTACGATAGTAGGATCAGCAACACGTGAAGGGGGACTCGGCCGATCCCTGACTTGCGTATCCCGCCCCTCTCATCGGCTGAGCGCCCGTACGCTCCTTTTGTGGGTTGACTTAGGCATACAGAGTTCATTCCCAGTCTACGCATACGAAGTTCATTCCCAGTCAAATATCAGACCGGACCAAGGGTTACGGTAGCACATGCTGGGCTCGGGCATGTGCTGGTGCCGCATTTTTCTTCGTCCGGGAACCATCGTCAAAGCATCACCGGAGAACCTGACCGGCAGCATTGGGGTTCCGACGATCAGGGGGACCGGGGGGTGTGCGCACATGATGTGCGATGGGTGCTGGCACTTGGCCCTTATGTTGGCCCCCTATCCCTCATCAAACCTCGAGAACTCAACCCCCTTAAAGAGCATTTGAGATTTTACAGGTTTGCTGCCAGTAGCCATTAAAGTGTTTGAAATGGGGACACTTTTTTGAAATGGTCACAAAATCTTGTACACTTCGAGTTTTTAGCTGAATTTTTTTGTGCATGCCAACAAAAATACAAGGATCACATCTACCAAGTTTGGGGATAAAACTCCTTCCAAAAAAATTTTAAAAAATCTGGAACCGTAAAAATTTTGAAAATCATGAAAAATAGAAACGAGTCGTCTTGCCATGAAACTTCACATGAAGGCTTAAGGGACCATTGTAAGAATTTACAAGCCATAAAAATGGCATTGGCATGCAAAAATATGAAGATGTGCCTAAACCCACTTACCACCCTATCGATCCACGGCTTGCACATCCCGTCTATCTGGCCGGCATAGTGCCCGCCCGCCCACCCGCCCACCCGCCCGTTCGTTTCGTCGGTTGGCTTAGACATACGGAGTTCATTCCCATTCTTAGATCGGACCAGACCGAGGGTAGCCGCAGCAGGATCAGTTGCACACAGAGGGGGACCCGGCCAATCTCTGGCTTACGCATTCCACCCCTCTGGCCGGTTGAGTGCCCGTACACTCGTTTCGTGGGTTGACTTAGGCATACGGAGTTCATTCCCAGTCTAAGCATACGAAGTTCATTCCTAGTCTAAGATCAGACTGGACCGAGGGTTGCAGTACCACATGCTGGGTTGGGCATGTGCTGGTGCCTCATTTTTCTTCATCGGGGCACCATCATCGGAGCATCATCGGGGAACCTGACCGATAGCACTACGGTTCTGGAGATCGGGGGGCCCAGGTGGTGTACGCACATGATATGCGATGGGTGCTGGTACTTGGCCCTTATATTGGCCCCCTATCCCTCATCAAACCTCGAGAACTCACACCCCCTTAAAGAGCATTTGAGATTTTACAGGTTTGCCGCCAGTAGCCATTAAAATGTATGAAATGAGGACACTTTTTTCAAATGGTCACCTACCACCCTATCGATCCACGGCTTGCGCATCCCGTCTCTCTGGCCGGCGTAGTGACCGCCCGTCCGCCCGCCCGCTCATTTCGTCGGTTGGCTTAGGCAAATGGAGTTCATTCCTAGTCTAAGATCAGAGTGGACCGAGGGTTGCTGAAGCACGCAGAGGGGGACCCGACCGATCCCTGGCTTGCACATTTCGGTCCTCGGCCAGCTGAACGCCCGCATGCTCGTTTCATGTGTTGACTTAGGCATACGGAGTTCATTCCCAGTCTAAGATCGGACCAGACCAAGGGTTGCGGTAGCACATGCTGGGTTCGGGCATGTGTTGGCGCCGTATTTTTCTTTGCCGAGGCACCATCGTCGGAAAACCTGACCGACAGCATTGGGGTTCCGACAATCAGGGTGCGGCGGGGGTACGCACATGATGTGTGATGGGTACTGGTACTTGGTGCTTATATTGGCCCCCTATCCCTCATCAAACCTCGAGAACTCACGCCCCCTAAAAGAGCATTTGAGATTTTACAGGTTTGCTGCCAGTCGCAATTAAAGTGTCTGAAATGGGGACACTTTTTAAAAATGGTCACAAAATCTTGTACACTTCAAGTTTTTAGCTGAATGTTTTTATGCATGCCAACAAAAATACAAGGGTCACGTCTACCAAGTTTAGGGCCAAAACTCCTTCCGAAAAAATTTAAAAAAATCTCGAATCATAAAAAGTTTCAAAAATTATGAAAAATAGAAAACGATTCGTCTTGCCATTAAACTTCACGAGAAGGCTTAAGGGACCATTTATGAATTTACAAGCCATAAAAATGGCATTGGCACGCAGAAATATGAAGATGTGCCTAAACCCAACTACCACCCTATCGATCCACGGCTTGCACATCCCGTCTCTCTGGCCAGCGTACAGCCCGCCCGCCTGCCCGTTCATTTCGTCTGTTGGCTTAGGCATACGAAGTTCATTCCCAGTCTAAGATCGGACCGGACTGAGGGTTACGACAGCATGCAGAGCGAGACCCGGTCGATCCCCGGCTTACGCATCCCGCTCCTCTGGCCGGTTGAGCGCCCGCACGTTCGTTTTGTGGGTTGACTTAGGCATACAGAGTTCATTCCCAGTCTAAGATCTGACCAGACCGAGGGTTGCGGCAGCACATGCTGGGCTCGAGCATGTGCTGGTGCCACTTTTTTCTTCGTCGAGGCACCATCGTCGGAGCATTGTCGGAGAACCTGACCGGTGGCATCGGGGTTCCGACGATTAGGGGGGCCAGGGAGGGTGTGCGCACATGATGTCTGATGGTTGCTGGTGCTTGGCCCTTATATTGGCCCCCTATCCCTCATCAAACCTCGAGAACTCACGCCCCTTAATGAGCATTTGAGATTTTACAGGTTTGCTGCCAGTAGCCATTAAAGTGTCTGACATGGGGACACTTTTTTCAAATGGTCACAAAATCTTGTACACTTCGAGTTTTTAGCAGATTTTTTTTGTGCATGCCAACAAAAATACAAGGATCACGTCTACCAAGTCTGGGCCAAAGCTCCTTCCGAAAAAATTTTAAAAAATCTTGAACCGCAAAAAGTTTCAAAAATCGTGAAAAATACAAAACGAGTCGTCTTGCCATCAAACTTCACGTGAAGGCTTAGGGGACCATTGTATGAATTTACAAGCCATAAAATGGCATTGGCATGCAGAAATATGAAGATGTGCCTAAACCCACTTACCACCCTATCGATCCACGGCTTGCGCATCCCGTTTCTCTGGCTGGCATAGAGCCCGCCTGCCCGCTCGTTTCATCGATTGGCTTAGGCATACGGAGTTCATTCCCAGTCTAAGATCAGACCGGACCAAGGGTTATGGCAGCAAGATCGGCAGCACGCAGAGGGGGACTCGGTCGATCCCTGGCTTGCGCATCCCACCCCTCTTGCTGGTTGAGCACCCGTACGCTCGTTTCATGGGTTGACCTAGGCATACGGAGTTCATTCCCAGTCTAAGCATACGGAGTTCATTCCCAGCCTAAGATCAGACCGGACCGAGGGTTGTGGCAGCACATGCTGGGCTCAGGCATGTGCTGGTGTCGCATTTTTTTTCGTCGGGGCACCATCGTCGGAGCATCGCCGGAGAACCTGACCGACGGCATTGGGGTTCCAGCGATAGGGGGTCGGGGGGTGTGCACACATGATGTGCAATGGGTGCTGGCACTTGGCCCTTATACTGGCCCCCTATCCCTCATCAAACCTCGAGAACTCACACCCCCTTAAAGAGCATTTGAGATTTTACAGATTTGCTGCCAGTAGCCATTAAAGTGTCTGAAATGGGGATGCTTTTTTCAAATGGTCACAAAATCTTGTGCACTTCGAGTTTTTAGCTGAATTTTTTTATGCATGCCAAAAAAAATACAAGGATCATGTCTACAAAGATTGGGTCCAAAAATCCTTTCAAAAAAATTTTAAAAAATCCCGAACTACAAAAAGTTTTGAAAATCATGAAAAATAGAAAACGAGTCGTCTTTCCATGAAACTTCACGTGAAGACTTAAGCGACCATTGTATGATTTTACAAGCCATAAAAATCGCATTGGCATGCAGAAATATGAAGATCTGCCTAAACCCACCTACCACCCTATCGATCCATGGCTTGCGCATACCATCTCTCTGGCCGGTGTAGTGCCTGCCCGCCCGCTCGTTTCGTTGGTTGGCTTAGGCATACGGAGTTCATTCCCAGTCTAAGATCGGATCAGACCAAGGGTTGTAGCAGCACATGCTGGGCTCGGGCATGTGCTGGTGCCACACTTTTCTCCGTCGGCGCACCATCGTCGGAGCATCGCTAGAGAACCTCACCGGTGGCATTAGGGTTCTGGCGATCGGGGGGGCCGGGGGGTGTGCGCAAATGATGTGCAATGGGTGCTGGTACTTGGCCCTTATATTGGCCCCCTATCCCTCATCAAACCTCAAGAACTCACACCCCCTTAAAGAGCATTTGAGATTTTATAGGTTTGCTGCCAATAGCCATTAAAGTGTCTAAAATGGGGACATTTTTTTCAAATGGTCACAAAATCTTGTACACTTTGAGTTTTTAGCTGAATTTTTTTGTGCATGCCAATAAAAATACAAGGATCATGTCTACCAAGTTTGGGGCCAAAACTTCTTCCAAAAAAATTTTAAAAAATCCTGAACCACAAAAACTTTCAAAAATCTTGAAAAATAGAAAACGAGTCGTCTTGCCATGAAACTTCACGTGAAGGCTTAAGGGACCATTGTATGAATTTACAAGCCATAAAAATGGCATTGGCATGCAGAAATATGAAGATGTGCCTAAACCCACCTACCACTCTATCGATCCACGGCTTGCGCATCCCGTCTCTCTGGCCAGCGTAGAGCCCGCCCGCCCTCCCGCTCGTTCATTTCATCGATTGGCTTACGCATACAGAGTTCATTCCCAGTATAAGATCGGACCAGACCGAGGGTTGCGGCAGCACATGCTGGGCTCGAGCATGTGCTGGTGCCGTATTTTTCTTCATCGGGGCACCATCGCCAGAGCATCGTCAGAGAACCTGACAGGCAGCGTTGGGGTTCTAGCGATCGAGGGGGCCGGGGGGTGTGCACACATGATGGGCGATGGGTGCTGGTACTTGGCCCTTATATTAGGCCCCTATCCCTCATCAAACCTCGAGAACTCACACCCTCTTAAAAAGCGTTTGAGATTTTACAGGTTTGCTGCCAGTGGCCATTAAAGTGTTTGAAATGAGGACACTTTTTTCAAATGGTCACAAAATCTTGTACACTTCGAGTTTTTAGCTGAATTTTTTGCGCATGCCAAAAAAAGTACAAGGAACATGTCTACCAAGTTTGGGGCCAAAACTCCTTCCAAAAAAATTTGAAAAAATCCCAAACCACAGAATGTTTCAAAAATCATGAAAAATAGAAAACGAGTCATCTTGCCATGAAACTTCACGTGATGGCTTAAGGGACCATTGTATGAATTTACAAGCCATAAAAATTTCATTGGCATGCAGAAATATGAAGATGTGCCTAAACCCACCTACCACCCTATCGATCCACGGCTTACGCATCCCGTCTCTCTGGCCGACGTAGTGCACGCCCGCCCTCCCGCTCGTTTCGTCGGTTGGCTTAGGCATCGGGAGTTCATTCCCAGAGTCAGATCAGACTGGATTGAGGGTTATGATAGCAGGATCGACAGCACTCAGAGGGGGACCCGATCGATCCCCGGCTTGCGCATCCCGCCCCTTTGGCCGGCTGAGCGCCCGCACGCTCGTTTCGTGGGTTGACTTAGGCATACGGAGTTCAAAAATGGCATTGGCACACAAAAATATGAAGATGTGCCTAAACCCACCTACCAACCTATCGATCCACAGCTTGCGCATCCCGTCTTTCTGGCCGACGTAGTGCCCGCCCGCCCGCCCACCCGCTCGTTTTGTCGGTTGGCTTAGCCATACGGAGTTCATTCCTAGTCTAAGATCAAACCGAATGAAAGGTTGCAGCAACAAGATCGACAGCACACAGAGTGAGACCCGGTCGATCCCCGACTTGCGCATCCACCCCTCTGGCCGGCTGAGCGCATGCACGCTCGTTTTGTGGGTTGACATAGGCATACGGAGTTCATTCCCAGTCTAAGCATACGGAGTTTATTCCCAGTCTAAGATCGGATCGGACCTAGGGTTGCGACAGCATATGCTGGGCTCGGGCATGTGCTGGTGCCGCATTTTTCTTTGCTGGGGCACCATCGTCGAAACATCGCCTGAGAACCTGACAGGCGGCATTGGGGTTCCGACGATCGGGGGGGCCGGGGGGTGTGCGCACATGATGTGCGATGGGTGCTGGTACTTGGCCCTTATATTGGCCCCCTATCCCTCATCAAACCTCGAGAACTCACACCCCCTTAAAGAGCATTTGAGATTTTACAGGTTTGCTGCCAGTAGCCATTAAAATGTCTGAAATGGGGACACTTTTTTCAAATGGTCACAAAATCTTGTACACTCCGTGTTTTTACCTGAATTTTTTTGTGCATGCCAAAAAAAATACAAGGATCACGTCTACCAACTTTCGGGCCAAAACTCCTTCCGAAAAAATTTTAAAAAATCTCGAACCTCAAAAGTTTCAAAAATCGTGAAAAATAAAAAACGAGTCGTCTTGCAATGAAACTTCACGTGAAGGCTTAAGGGACCATTGTATGAATTTACAAGCCATAAAAATGGCATTGGTACGCAGAAATATGAAGATGTGCCTAAATCCACCTACCACCCTATTAATCCACGGCTTGCGCATCCTATCTCTATGGCCGGAGTAGTGCCTGCTCGCTCGCCCGCCCGCTCATTTCGTCAGTTGGCTTATGCATATGGAGTTCATTCCCAGTCTAAGGTTGGACCAGATTGAGGGTTGTGCTAGGAGGATCAGCAGTGAGCAGAAGGGGACCCGGCTGATCCCCGACTTACGCATCCCGCCCCTCTGGCCGACTGAGCACCCGCGCGCTCGTTTCGTGGGTTGACTTAGGCATACGGAGTTCATTACCAGTCTAAGCATACGGAGTTCATTCCCAGTCTAAGATCAGACCGGACCGAGGGTTGCGGTAGCACATGCTGGGCTCGGGCATGTGCTGGTGCCGCATTTTTCTTCGTCCAGGCACCATCGTCAGAGCATCGCCAGAGAACCTGACAGGCGGCATTGAGGTTCTGGCGATCGGGGGGGTCGGGGGCGGTGTGCGCACATGATGTGCGATGGGTGCTGGTACTTGGCCCTTGTATTGGTCCCCTATCCCTCATCAAACCTTGAGAACTCACACCCCTTTAAAGAGCATTTGAGATTTTACAGGTTTGCTGTCAGTAGCCATTAAAGTGTCTGAAATGGGGACACTTTTTTCAAATGGTCACAAAATCTTGGACACTTCGAGTTTTTAGATGAATTTTTTTATGCATGCCAACAAAAATACAAGGATCATGTCTAACAAGTTTGGGGCCAAAACTCCTTCCGAAAAAATTTTAAAAAATCCCAAACCACAAAAAGTTTCAAAAATCATGAAAAATAGAAAACGAGTCGTCTTGCCACGAAACTTCACGTGAAGGCTTAAGGGACCATTGTATTAACTTACAAGACATAAAAATGGCATTGCAACACAGAAATATGAAGATGTCCCTAAACCCAGCTACCACCCTATCGATGAACGGCTTACGTATCACGTCTCTCTGGCCGACGTAGTGCCTGCCCACCCGCCCGCTCGTTCGTTTCGTCGGTTGGCTTAGGCATACAGAGTTCATTCCCAGTCTAAGATCAGACCGAACCGAGGGTTGCGGCAACTGGATCAGTAGCACACAGAGGGGGACCCGGTCGATCCCCGGCTTCCGCATCCCGCCCCTCTGGCCGGCTGAGCGCCCGCACGTTCGTTTCGTGGGTTGACTTAGGCATACGGAGTTCATTCCCAGTCTAAGCATATGGAGTTCATTCCTAGTCTAAGATCGAATGGTATCGAGGGTTGCAGCAGCACATGCTAGGCTCGAGCATGTGCTGGTGCCACATTTTTCTTCACCGGGGCACCACGTCGGAGCATCGCCGGAGAACCTGACCAACGGCATTGTGGTTCCGGCGATCGGGAGGGCCGGGGGTGGTGTGCGCACATGATGTTCGATGGGTGCTGGTACTTGGCCCTTATATTGGCCCCCTATCCCTCATCAAACCTCGAGAACTCACACTCCCTTAAAGAGCATTTGAGATTTTACAGGTTTGCTGCCAGTAGCCATTAAAGTGTCTGAAATGGGGACACTTTTTTCAAATGGTCACAAAATCTTGCACACTTTGAGTTTTTAGCTGAATTGTTTTGTGCATGCCAACAAAAATACAAGGATCACGTCTACCAAGTTTGGGGCCAAAACTCCTTCCGAAAAAATTTTAAAAAATCTCGAACCGCAAAAGGTTTCAAAAATCGTGAAAAATAGAAAACGGGCCGTCTTGCAATGAAACTTCACGTGAATGCTTAAGGGACCATTGTATGAATTTACAAGCCATAAAAATGGCATTGGCATGCAGAAATATGAAGATGTGCCTAAACCCACCTACCATCCTATAGATCCATGGCTTGCGCATCCTGCCTCTCTGATCGACGTAGTGCCCGCCCGCCCGCTCGTTTTGTCGATTGGCTTTGGCATACGGAGTTCATTCTCAGTCTAAGATCGAACCGGACTGAGGGTTACGACAGCAGGATCAGCAGCATGCAGAGGGGGACCCAACCGATCCCCAGCTTGTGCATCCCGCCCCTCTCGCTGACTGAACGCCCGCACGCTCATTTCGTGGGTTGACTTAGGCATACGGAGTTCATTCCCAGTCTAAGATCGGACCGGATCGAGGGTTGAGGTAGGACATGCTAAGCTCGGGCATGAGCTGGTGCCGTATTTTTCTTCGTCGGGGCACCATCGTCGGAGCATCATCGGAGAACCTGACTGGCGGCATGGGGTTCCGGTGATCGTGGGGGCCGGAGGGTGTGCGCACATGATGTACGATGGGTGCTCATACTTGGCCCTTATATTGGCCTCTTATCCCTTATCAAACATTGAGAACTTGCTCCCCCTTAAAGAGCATTTGAGATTTTATAGGTTTGGTGCCAGTAGCCATTAAAGTATTTGAAATGGGGACACTTTTTTCAAATGGTCACAAAATCTTGTACACTTCGAGTTTTTAGTTGAATTTTTTTGTGCAAGCCAACAAAAATACAAGGATCACGTCTACCAAGTTTGGTGCCAAAACCCCTTTTGAAAAAATTTTGAAAAATCTCGAACCGTAAAAACTTCACATGAAGGCTTAAGGGACCATTGTGTGAATTTACAAGCCACAAAAATGGCATTGGCATGCAGAAATATGAAGATGTGCCTAAACCCACCTACCACCCTATCGATCCACGGCTTGCGCATCCCGTCTCTCGGGCCAACGTAGTGCCAGCCCGCCCGCCCGCTCGTTTCGTCGGTTAGCTTAGCCATACGAAGTTCATTCCCAGTCTAAGATCAGACTAGACAGAAGGTTACGGTACTAGGATCGGCAGCAAGCATAGGGGGACCCGATCGATCCCCGACTTGCGCATCCCGCCCTTCAGGCTGGCTGAGCGCCCGCACACTCGTTTCGTGGGTTGACTTAGGCATACGGAGTTCATTCCCAGTCTAAGATCAGACAAGACCGAGGGTTACGGTAGCACATGCTGGGCTCGAGCATTTGCTGGTGCCGCATTTTTCTTCACCGGGGCACCATCGTCGGAGCATCACCGGAGAACCTACCTGACGGCATTGGGGTTCCGGCGATCAGGGGGCCGGGGTGGTGTACGCACATGATGTGCGATGGGTGCTGGTACTTGGCCCTTATATTGGCACCCTATCCCTCATCAAACTTTGAGAACTCACACCCCCTTAAAGAGCATTTGAGATTTTACAGGTTTACTCCCAGTAGCCATTAAAGTGTCTGAAATAGGGACACTTTTTTTAAATGGTCACAAAATCTTGTACACTTCGAGTTTTTAGCTGAATTGTTTTGGGTATGCCAAAAAAAATACAAGGATCACGTCTACCAAGTTTGGGGCCAAAACTCCATCTGAAAAAATTGTAAAAAATCCTGAACCACAAAAAGTTTTGAAAATCGTGAAAAATAGAAAACGAGTCGTCTTGCCATGAAACTTAACGTAAAGGCTTAAGGGACCATTGTATGAATTTACAAGCCATAAAAATGGCATTGGCATGCAGAAATATGAAGATGTGCCTAAACCCACCTACCACCCTATCGATCCACGGCTTGCGCATCCCGTCTCTCTAGCCGGCATAGTGCCCACCGGCCCGCCCGCCTGCTTGTTTCGTCGGTTGGCTTAGGCATATGGAGTTCATTCCCAGTATAAGATTGGACCGGATCAAGGGTTGCGGCAGCAGGATCGATAGCAGGCAGAGGGGGACCCGACCGATCCCTGGTTTGCGCATTTCGCAACTCTGGCCAGTTGAGCGCCCGCACGCTCGTTTCGTGTGATGACTTAGGCATACAGAGTTCATTCCCAGTCTAAGATCGAACCAGACCGAGGGTTACGGTAGCACATGTGAGGCTCGGGCATGTGCTGGTGCCGTATTTTTCTTCGTCGCGGCACCATCGTCGAAGCATCGCCAGAGAACCTGATCGGCGGCATTAGGGTTCCGACGATCGGGGGGTCGAGGGGGTGTGCGTACATGATGTGCGATGGGTGCTGGTACTTTGCCCTTATATTGGCCCCCTATCTCTCATCAAACCTTGAGAACACACACCCCCTTAAAGAGCGTTTGAGATTTTACAGGTTTGCTGCCAGTAGCCATTAAAGTATCTGAAATAGGGACACTTTTTTCAAATGGTCACAAAATCTTGTACACTTCGAGTTTTTAGCTGAATTATTTTGTGCATGCCAAAAAAAATACAAGGATCATGTCTACCAAGTTTAGGGCCAAAAATCCTTTCGAAAAAATTTTAAAAAATCCCGAACCAGAAAAAGTTTCAAAAATCGTGAAAAATTGAACACGAGTCATCTTGCCATGAAACTTCATGTGAAGGCTTAAGGGACGATTGTATGGATTTACAAGCCATAAAAATGGCATTGGCATGCAGAAATATGAAGATCTGCCTAAACCCACCTACCACCCTATCGGTCCACGGCTTGCACATCCCGTCTCTCTGGCTGGCGTAGTGCCCGCCCGCCCGCCCGCTTGTTTCATCGATTGGCTTAGGCATACGGAGTTCATTACCAGTCTAAGATCGGACTGGACCGATGGTTGCGGCAGCAGGATCCATAGCATGGAGAGGGGGACCCGATCAGTCCCCAACTTGCGCATTCCGCCCCTCTAGCCAGCTGAGCGCCCGCACGCTCGTTTCGTGGGTTGACTTAGGCGTACGGAGTTCATTCCCAGTCTAAGCATACAGAGTTCATTCCCAGTCTAAGATCAAACTAGACCGAGGGTTACGGCAGCACATGCTGGGCTCGGGCATGTGCTGGTGCCGTATTTTTCTTCGTCGGGGCACCATCACTGGAGCATCGCAAGAGAACCTGACTGGCGGCATTGGGGTTCTAGCGATCGAAGGGCCGGGGGCTGTGTGCGCACATGCTGTGCGATGGGTGCTGGTACTTGGCCCTTATATTGGCCCCCTATCCCTCATCAAACCTTGAGAACTCCCACCCCTTTAAAGAGCATTTGGGATTTTACAGGTTTGCTGCCAGTAGCCATTAAAGTGTTTGAAATGGGGACACTTTTTTCAAATGGCCACAAAATCTTGTACACTTCGAGTTTTTAGTTGAATTTTTTTTTACATGCCAAAAAAAATACAAGGATCATGTGTACCAAGTTTGGGGCCAAAACTCCTTCCGAAAATATTTTAAAATATCTTGAACCGTAAAAAGTTTTGAAAATCGTGAAAAATAGAAAACGAGTTGTCTTTCCATGAAACTTCACGTGAAGGCTTAAGGGACCATTCAATGAATTTACAAGCCATAAAAATGGCATTGGCACGCAGAAATATGATGATGTGCCTAAACCCACCT
This sequence comes from Durio zibethinus, assembly GCF_047325235.1. NCBI lineage: Eukaryota > Viridiplantae > Streptophyta > Magnoliopsida > Malvales > Malvaceae > Durio > Durio zibethinus. The sequence goes on from NC_143174.1 coordinate 14,930,424, forward strand.
ACCACCCTATCGATCCATGGCTTGCGCATCCCGTCTCTCTGGCCGGCATAGCGCTCGCCTGCCCTCTCGTTTCGTCGGTTGGCTTAGGCATACGGAGTTCATTCCCAGGCTAAGATCCGACCAGACTGAGGGTTGCGGCAGCACATGCTGGGCTCGGGCATGTGCTGGGGTCTCATTTTTCTTCGTCAGGGCACTATCACCGGAGCATCGCCGGGAAACTTGATCGACGGCATTGGGGTTCCGGCGATCGGGGCACCGGGAGGTGTGCGCACATGATGTTCGATGGGTGCTGGCACTTGGCCCTTATATTGGCCCCTATCCCTCATCAAACCTCGAGAACTCACACCCCCTTAAAGAGCATTTGAGATTTTACAGGTTTCCTGCCAGTAGCCATTAAAGTGTTTGGAATTAGAATACTTTTTTCAAATGGTCACAAATCTTGTACACTTCGAGTTTTTAGCTAAATTTTTTTATGCATGCCAAAAAAAATACAGGGATCATGTCTACCAAGTTTGGGGCCAAAACTCCTTCTAAAAAAATTTAAAAAAATCCCAAACCGCAAAAAATTTCAAAAATCGTGAAAAATAGAAAATGAGTCGTCTTGCCATGAAACTTCACGTGAAGGCTTAAGGGACCATTGTATGAATTTGCAAGCCATAAAAATGGCACTGGCATGCAGAAATATGAAGATGTGCCTAAACCCACCTATCACCCTATCAATCCACAGCTTACGCATCTTGTCTTTCTGGCCGACGTAGTTCCTGTTTGCCCGCCCGCTCGCTCATTTCGTCGGTTGGCTTAGGCATACAGAGTTCATTCCCAGTCTAAGATCGAATCGGACTGAGGGTTGCGGCAACAGGATCGACAGCTCACAGAGGGGGACCCGACCGATCCTCGGCTTGCGCATCTTGTCCCTCTGGCCAGATGAGCACCCGCATCCTCGTTTCGTCGGTTGACTTAGGCATACGGAGTTCATTCCCAGTCTAAGCATACGGAGTTCATTCCAAGTCTAAGATCGGACCAGACCGAGGGTTACGACAGCACATGCTGGGCTCGGGCATGTGTAGGTGCCGCATGTTTCTTCACCGGGGCACCATCGTCGGAGAACCTAACCGATGGCATTGGGGTTCCGATGATCGGGGGGGAGGGGGGTGTGTGCACATGATGTGCGATGGGTGCTGGTACTTGGCCCTTATATTGGCCACCTATCCCTCATCAAACCTCGAGAACTCACACCCCCTTAAAGAGCATTTGAGAATTTACACGTTTGCTGCAATAGCCATTAAAGTGTCCGAAATGGGGACACTTTTTCAAATGGTCACAAAATCTTGTACACTTCGAGTTTTTAGCTGAATGTTTTTGTGCATGCCAAAAAAATAGAAGGATCACGTCTACCAAGTTAGGGGCCAAAACCCTTTCCGAAAAAATTTTAAAAAATCCCAAATGGTAAAAAGTTTTGAAAATCATGAAAAATAGAAAACGAGTCGTCTTGCCTTGAAACTTCACGTGAAGGCTTAAGGGACCATTGTATGAATTTACAAGCCATAAAAATGGCATTGGCATGCAGAAAATATGAAGATGCACCTAAACCCAGTCTAAGCATACGGAGTTCATTCCCAGTCTAAGATCGGATCGGACCGAGGGTTGCAGCAGCACATGCTAGGCTCGAGCATGTGCTAGTGCCGCATTTTTCTTCGTCGGGACACCATCGTCGGAGCATCGTCGGAGAACCTGACCGGTGGCATTGGGGTTCGGCGATCGGGGGGCTGGGGGGCAGTGCGCACATGATGTGCAATGGGTGCTGGTACTTGGCCCTTATATTGGCCCCCTATCCCTCATCAAACCTCGAGAACTCACGCCCCTTAAAGAGCATTTGAGATTTTACAGGTCTGCTGCCAGTAGCAATTAAAGTGTCTGAAATGGGGACACTTTTTTAAAATGGTCACAAAATCTTGTACACTTCGAGTTTTTAGCTGAATTTTTTTGTGCATGCCAAAAAAAATGCAAGGATCATGTCCACAAAGTTTGGGGCCAAAAATCCTTTCGAAAAAATTTTATAAAATCTCGAACCGTAAAAAGTTTCAAAAATCGTGAAAAATAGAAAACGAGTTGTCTTGCCATTAAACTTCCTGTTAAGGCTTAAGGGACCATTGTATGAATTTATAAGGCATAAAAATGGCATTGGTATGCAGAAATATAAAGATGTGCCTAAACCCACCTACTACCCTATCGATCCACGACTTATGCATCCCGTCTCTCTGGTCGACGTAGTGCCCGTCACCCGCCCGCCCACTCGTTTCGTCGGTTGGCTTAGGCATACGGAGTTCATTCCCATTCTAAGATCGGATCGGACTGAGGGTTGCAGTAGCAGGATCGGCAGCACGTAGAGGGGGACCCGGTCGATCTTCGACTTGCATATCCCACCCTCTGGCCGGCTTAACGCCCGCACGCTCGTTTCATGGGTTGACTTTGGCATACGAAGTTCATTCCCTGTCTAAAATCAGACTGGACCGAGGGTTGCGGCAGCTCATGCTGGGCTCGAGCATGTGCTGGTGTCATATTTTTCTTCCTCGGGGCACCATCACCGGAGCATCGTCGGAGAACCTGACTGACGGCATCGGAGTTTCGACGATCGGGGGGGCCGAGGGGTGTGCGCACATGATGTGCGATAGGTGCTTGTACTTGGCCCTTATATTGGCCCCCTATCCCTCATCAAACCTCGAGAACTCACCCCCCTTAAAGAGCATTTAAGATTTTATAGGTTTGCTGTCAGTAGCCTTTAAAGTGTCTGAAATAGGGACACTTTTTTCAAATGGTCACAAAATCTTGCACAATCCAGTTTTTAGCTGAAGTTTTTTGTGCATGCCAACAAAAATACAAGGATCACGTCTGTCATAATGTCTAGATTCGGGGATCTATCGCTAGATATTGACTTTAGGGAGTCGCCACCAATCTTTTTTTATCTAGGTGCGATTGGCCACCTAAGGAATCTGTCCTTTCAGGGAACACCTAAGCTTAAGGGTCCCTAAAAGAATAGGTTCAGGTCTACAAACCAGAACAGGGTTCGGGAGTTCAGTTACGTGTGAGGAAGGTTATAGCACCCTCACAACGCCCATCAAAAGATGGTACCAGCTTAAATTTGTGTTATCCAAAAGCCTTAAAATTTTACCAAGTAATTCATTATTGGAAATTATTCTCAATTGACTCTAATACTTTTAGAAGAAAATTGAGAAAATTCCCTCACCTCAAGAGTATGTAAGAAAAACTACTGTTTCACTTACAGAGGCTCCGTCGTCGGATTAGTTAAAGAAAAATCAAAATCAAAATCAAAATAGAAAGGAAGGAAATGATGGTTGTTCTTGTGTAGGGAAAATTGATACTTTCAACTTTTCCCCAAAAATGTTTTTTTTTTGAAACTTTGATTTTCAAGGAAAATTGATACTTTCAACTTTTCCTCAAAAACCCTTTTTTTTGAAATTTTATTTTTAAGGAAAATTGATACTTTCAATTTTTCCCTAAAAATATTTTTCTCGAAATTTATTTCTAAGGAAAATTGATACTTTCAACTTTTCCCCAAAAATATTTTTTTTTTGGAAACTTTGATTTTCAAGGAAAATTGATACTTTCAACTTTTTCGTAAAAATATTTTTTTTGGAAATTTATTTATAAGGAAAATTGATACTTTCAACTTTTCCTCAAAAATATTTTTTTTTAAACTTATTTTTAAGGAAAATTGATACTTTTAACTTTTCCCTAAAAATATTTTTTTTGGGAAATTTTGATTTTTATTTAAAGAAAACAGAATAATAAAAAGAATAAATAAAAAAAATAAACAAAAGTAAAACAAAAATAAAAATAAAATAAAGATAAAAAGAATATTAAATAAACCTAATCTAATAAATAAAAAATAAAAAAAAACAAATAAGCAAATAAATGAAAAAAAAAAAAAAACCTAGAGCGGCTCGGATCGCGGCTCGACTCAAGGAAGAGAAACGGCTCAGGGGGGCGGCTTGGAGCTCAGCTCGGCTCGGCTCGGCTTGGAGGGGGCAGGCACGCGCGGGTCAGGAAGCGGGTCGACGCTCGGGTAGGGTCGGGTCACGGTAAAATGCGCGGATCCTCTAGGTCACTTAAGGCCAAAACGACGTCGTTTTGAGAGGGTATAAAAGGCACTTCCCTTTGTTTTTCGACAGAACGCTCCTCCCCTCTCTCTCTTCTTCCTTTTTCCTCTCCATTCTCTCTAAAAGGCCGAAGAACTCCGGTTGAAGATTCATCGGATTCTGGGTTTTGTCACCGGAATCTGGGTTTTTTCGTCAGAAGTTCGCCGGAAGATTACAAGTTTTTGGGATTCTTTGCCGAAAACTGGGCAGGTCACCGAAAACTTCAAGGTTGGTCAGAATTTTTGCCAGAAAATTCAAACTTCGTCGAAAAATTCATCGAAATCTGGAATTTTCCAGAAATTCCCAGAAAAAAAATTGCCAAAAATTCTCAAAATTTTTTTTGTCACTCCCAGAACACTCCTAAACCTTTTCTTAGCTCTCTATACATCCCTATTCTCTCAATCAGTAGCTTTTGCTTACTATTTTCTGTGTGTTCTTCATTATGTTCCAGAGGTCCCTTTTATAGGGATTGATCAGGAGTTCCTGATCAATCCCAATTCCTCATTGGACGGGAATTCAATCTTTGAATCCAACTGGACTCTTCTGATTGAATTCCCATTCACAGTGGGATTCTTCAACTTTCAATCCTAGCCCTCAAAAAAGAAAAAAAAATAATAATAATAATCGGATAAATAAAAAAAAATCAGATAAAATTAACAGATAATTAAAAAATAAAATAAAATAAATCCAAAAATATTACCAAAAAAAATTATAATATAATAATAAATATATAACTATATAAATAAATTACATATAAATATTAACAGAGAAAAAAATAAATAAATAAAGATATACATAATAATAGTAATAATAAATAATAAAATACCTAAAATACAAAAGAAGGAAAAAGAAAAAAGAAAAAAAAATACAAGGTAAAAAATTGAATTGGGCTATACCTATTTGGGCCAGGCCCAATTGATCTGGGCCTGGACCCAATTGGGTGTCTACAGCTGCCCCTCTTTGCATATTTTTTGTGAAACAGAAATTGCGCAAAGATGTAGACACCCAATCAAGACTCAACTCAACATTGTCATTTTTTGTTTTGTTTTGTGTTTTTTTTTGTTGTTTTTTTTTTTTTTTGTTTTTTTTTGTTTTTGACCAAAGCTCCTCTAAACAGAGGCACCACGACTCTAAACAGAGGCACCACGACTTTGGAAAAGTAAATTGCTCCTCTAAACAGAGGATTGCCCCTCTAAACAGAGGCACCACGACTTTGGAAAATAAATTGCTCCTCTAAACAGAAGCAACACGACTTTGGAAAGTAAATTGCTCCTCTAAACAGAGGCACCACGACTTCGAAAAGTAAATTGCTCCTCTAAATAGAGGCACCACGACTTTGGAAAATAAATTGCTCCTCTAAACAGAGGCACCACGACTTTGGAAAATAAATTGCTCCTCTAAACAGAGGCAACGGAACTTTGGAAAGTAAATTGCTCCTTGACAATCATGTCTAAAGGAGTTTGAAAGTTGTGTTTGAAGGAATTTCGGGAGATTATGCCCAAAGGTCTTATAAATCAACCCTGATACCAGAAGACATCCTATTTCAAGGATTAGGGATTTACCTGACAAGCTCTTTCTTTTTCAATTTTGCAAAATATCTTCATATCTGTCTTCTCCATGTGGGATGTTGGAACACCCTTGCTTCTTGAGTTTATACACTATACTTTCCTGAAAGTAGTGTATGCTATGCAAATGCATATGAATTTCAATGCATGCTATGCAAATGTTGGCCAAATAATTCCTATTCAATGTATGGTACTCAAGTTTCTCAAGCTCTTCTTGGGCATCAAGCCTTTTGATTCTTCAGAGATCCAATTACACTGCTCTTCTAAGATCAAACCAGTGTAGCTCTTAATTGTCTCTTCCACTCACCTTCTTCCTGTAACAAAAATCTCTTCTCGGATTCAATGTCCTAATTAGGAACTAAACATCTCGATTCTGCCTTTATCACTCTTGATTTATTCAATGTAATGTAAAAATCTTTTTATGTTGTTATTCATTCACCAATCATTATTTCAAAGTCAAAAAGTGAGAATGCATTTGCACATTTCTTCCATTGTGGGGTACTAAGAAGAAAGGGATATGAATGGTAGGGAAACAATCATAAAAAAAAGGCCCAAAGAATGAAATAAAATGTTTCTTATTAGAAAAATGTTGGCAAACTTTGGCCAAGAGAGAATTACAAGGATAGGTATGGGGACAGCCTAAAATGAACAATCAATAATCATGATAACACATCTCAAAGTTTTTTTTAAAAACTCAACCCATTGATGTATTTAAGAACTTGGAACTCTTCTGAATTTGCTAACCTCCATATCAGCAGACTTTCAAATTCGATGTTGTATTCTCCTTATCTAAGCCGCCTTTTCAGATTTTCGACTTAGACAAACCCCCTATGACTCAAACCGCCCTTTTTGGGTTTTCACCTTGAGTCCTCCTTTTTCAATCACTTTTTCATTTTTTATTTTTTTTCATTTTTTGATTTTTTTTCATCATTTTTCATTTTTTCATTTTTTCTCTTTTTTTTTTATTCTTTTTCAAGCATAGTACTTCTTCACAGCATCAAAATTTATAGGATGGGGTAAATCATTTCCATCCATCTCAGTCAGTATCAGCGTTCCACCCAAAAAAGCTCGTTTCACCACGTACGGCCCTTCCCAATTCGGAGTCCATTTTCCTCTAATATCATGTTGGATTGGAAGAATTCTTTTCAAAACCAACTCTTCTTCTCGAAAGCAATGAGGCTGAGTCTTCTTATCATGAGCCCTCATCATTCTTTTTTGATATAGCTGACCATGGCATAGTGCAGTCAATCTCTTTTCTTCTATGAAATTTAACTGCTCATAACGTTCTCGAATCCATTCAGCTTCTTCCAACTCAACTTTTTTTAAGACTCTCAAAGAGGGGATCTCTACTTCCACTGATAGTACAGCTTCCATCCCATAAACCAAAAAAAATGGGGTTGCCCCAGTAGAGGTGCGAACTGACGTTCGATATGCATGCAATGCAAATGGCAACTTTTCATGCCAATCTTTGTAAGTCTCGATCATCTTCTCCAAAATCTTCTTTATGTTCTTGTTGGCTGCCTCAACTGTCCCATTCATTTTCGGACGGTATGGTGTCGAGTTATGATGCTTGATCTTGTATTGAACACATATTTTTTGCATCATCTTACTATTTAGATTCTTAGTATTGTCTAAAATAATTTTCTCTGGAAGTCCATATCTACAGATGATCTCTTTTTTTATGAACTTGCAAACCACGGAGCGTGTCACATTTACGTATGATGCTGCTTCTACCCATTTTGTGAAGTAATCTATCATCACAAAAATGAATCTGTGCCGGTTAGAGGCCTTTGGGGTGATCGGACCAATGACATCCATGCCCCACATTGAAAATGGCCATAGTGGTGCCATAACATGTAAAACAGATGGCGGAGCATGAATCTTATCAGCATATATCTGGCATTTATGGCATTTACGAGCATAGTCAATGCAATCATTCTCCATCGTCAACCAATAATATCTCACTCTCATAATCTGTCTTGCCATCATATGTCCACTAGTATGTGCCCCACATATTCCATCATGCACTTCTTTAATGATTTCCTTTACTTCAGTCTCATTTACGCACCTCAATAATACTTGATCTTTGCTTCTTTTGTATAGGACATCCTCATCCAAGAAAAAACTCATAGCCAATCTTCGGATGACCCTTTTATCATTTTCTGTTGCATGAACTGGATACTGCTGATCCTTGACATACTGTAAGATGTCATAATACTAAGGTTTTCTATCTTTTTCCCCCTCTACATTAGAACAATATGCTGGTATATCCTTAACATCTAACTTGATGGGCTGAATGTCGGTATTATCATTAATTCGAATAATTGCAGCCAGAGTAGCCAATGCATCAGCAATCACATTCTCTTTTCGGGGTAAGTGATCAAACTAGACATCTTCAAATCGTTTCGTCAACTCTAGAATATACTTATGCTATGGAACAAGTTTTGAATCTCTTGTCTCTCATTCTCCTTTCAACTGATATATGACTAGAGCTGAGTCTCCAAACACTTTCAGTACTTTCACTCTTCTATCTATAGCAGCTTACAGGCCCATGACACATGCCTTATATTCAGCGATGTTGTTTGTGCAATTAAAATTTAACCTCGCTGTTACAGGACATTATTGTTCTTCAAGAGAAATCAGAATTGCTCCAATTCCATGCCCCAAGCCATTAGCAACTCCATCAAAGTACATTCTCCAACATTTTTCTACATGCTCCCCTTTCTCTGTTTGGGAAATAGTCATTAAGTCTTCGTCAGGGAATTCTAGCTTTATCGGCTCATAGTCTTTAGTAGCACAATCTACAAGAAATTTTACTATAGCGCCCCCTTTTATTGCTTTTTGGCTCACATATATAATATCATATTCTGAGAGCATTACTTGCCATCTAGCGATTCTCTCAGACAAAGAAGGCTTCTCGAAGATATACTTAATGGGATCCAATTTTGCTATGAGCCATGTAGTATGATAGAGCATATACTGTCTGAGTCTTTTGGCAGTCCACGCTAATGCACAACATATTTTCTCCAATGAAGAATACTTGAATTCATATTCAGTGAACTTTTTACTCAGATAGTAAATAGCTCTCTCCTTTTGATTGGCCTCGTCTTGCTGTCCGAGCACACATCCCATTGAACTTTCACATACAGTTAGGTATAAGATTAAAGGTTTTCCTGGAACAGGTGGCACCAATACTGGAGGGTTCGATAAATATTGCTTAATTTTATCAAATGCCTCTTGACATTTTTCATTCCATTTCCTAGGATTATCTTTACGGAGAAGCTTAAAGATGGGATCACATTTGTAGGTAAGTTGAGAGATGAACCAAGAAATGTAGTTCAATCTCCTCAGAAAACCTCGAACTTCTTTTGGTGTGTTGGTAGGTGACAAATTATGGATGGCCCGTATCTTATCGGGATCAACTTCAATTCCTTTTTCACTGACCACAAAGCCTAGTAACTTGCCTGACTTTACCCCAAAGGTGCACTTGGCTGGATTTAATTTGAGCTGAAATTTTTTCAACCTTTCAAATAACTTTTTGAGGCTGGTGACATAATCTTCATTCTCACAAGACTTTGCAATCATATCATCTACATACACTTCAATCTCTTTGTGCATCATGTCATGGAAGAGTGTTACCATGGCTCTTTGATATGTTGCCCCAGCATTTTTCAACCCAAAAGGCATGACTTTATAACAGAAGGTTCCTCATATGGTCATAAAAGTAGTCTTTTCCATATCCTCCATAGCCATTTTTATCTGATTATACCCCGAGAAACCATCCATAAAGGAGAAAATCGAATGCTTAGCCGTGTTATCTACCAATGTATCAATATAAGGCAAAGGAAAGTTATCCTTTGGGCTGGCCTTATTCAAGTCTCGATAGTCCACACACATTCGTACTCTTCCATCTTTCTTAGGAATCGGGACTATATTGGCTACCCATTTTGGATACTTAGCCACTTGTAGAAAACCTGCATCAAATTGTTTCTTCACCTCTTCTTTAATCTTTAGCAACATTTCAAGCTTCATCCGTCTCAGTTTCTGCTGAACTGGCTTACATTCTGGCTTTAGGGGCAATCTATGCTCCACTATCTCTGTGCTCAATCCTGGCATATCTTGGTAAGACCAAGCAAATATATCTATAAATTCTTGAAGTAGTTCTACCAATCGTTGCCTATCTTCAGATGAAAGTGAAGTGCCCATTCTGACCTCTTTCTTATTTTTTTCATCTCCCAAATTCACTAAGTCCACTACCTCTTGATGAGGCTCAATTGGCTTATTCTCTTGTTCAATCATTCTCATTATGTCTGGAGGCATAACATATTCTTCAAAATTTTCTTCATTGTCAAGTTCATCAGTGCTAATTGAATTCTCAAAGCTAACCTCTCAATTGTTATCATGATTATCTTCATGTTCATTTAAAGACCTGTAATTGAATGAAATGGGATATGTTGGCAAGATGTGGTTGGAGAGATAGAAATAATGAAGACACAAGAAGAAATGAATGGAAATGCATACTTCCTAATTTTTATTAAAAATAATAAATAATGAATGCCCCGAAAAAATATCACCCCAATGCCTTGGGCAATAGCTATCGGGATGTTACAATTACATTGCATCTAAATCAAAAGTCAAAGGCATTTTGATGGCACTCCAGTTGTTCAGCTCAAAATCTGGCGGACAAAGGTGAACCCACTCCTCTTGATTAACCCCCACTTCATCTTCAATAGCATTAATGGCTAACTGGGTAAAATCATCTTTCACACTTTTTCTTGCATCTGGGTACATGAATCCTCCAGGTCTGAAGGTTTCATACAAGTGTGGGATAAACATCAATCTTGCTGTCTTTCTTGATGGCCTTCTTTTGACTTCCCACTCTGCCATCTCATAACCTAGGCCTGCCCTGTCGCTATTGTCCACTATTGTTGGAAGTTCTTTAATTCCCTACAAATTTTTGCCTAGCCCAAGTCCTGGACACCAGCCTTTATTGATGACTTGGCTCACCACTATCTTTGAAAAAGGTTGACTTTGAAATCCTTCACCTACAGTATTGACCAATTTAAAAGACCGATAGGAGCATTCCAATGCTTTTTCGACAGCCTCTACATATGAAGTGTTCAATGGTTGGGTCACTAGCATATCTTCTTCCCCAACTACCACTACTAATTGACCTTCCATATTGAACTTGATCTTCTGATGTAAAGTAGAGGGCACAGTTCCTGCCATGTGAATCCATGGCCTTCCTAATAGACAGCTGTAGGATAGAGAGATATCCATCACTTAAAATTTTATATTGAAAGTGCATGGCCCAATTTGTAAGGGCATCTTAATATCCCCCAGGACTTTTTTTCTGGTCCCATCAAAGGCTCTCACAATCATCTGACTATCTTTCATATGAGAATAATCAAAGGGTAACCTTGCCAAAGTTGACATAGGCATGACATTGATGGCAGAACCATTATCGATAAGGACTTTGGCTATGATATGGCTCTTGCACTTAACTATGATATGCAGAGCCTTGGCATTTCTTTTTCCCTCCAAAGGGATCTCATCATCACTGAATGAAATGTGATTTGGCATAACTAGATTTCTAGCCAAGTGGTTCACATATTTGACAAACACGTTATGTGCCACGTATGCCTGATTTAACACTTTCAGTAAGGCATTTTGGTGTGGCTCTAAGTTCAGCAACAGTGATAATAATAAGATTCGAGATGGCATCTTATTCAACTGTTCCATAACTGAATACTCACTATGTTTTACCAGTTTCAGGAATTCACAAACCTTCCTTTCTAATACTAGCTTTCGCTGATCTTTTTCAGGCTCTATCTCTGGATTATTCCATCTTTCTCCTTTTTTAGCCTTCTCCCTTCTAGCCTTCTCTAGCATTTCTGGGGTGTAACATCTCCCACTTCGAGTAATGCCTCCTACACCAGTAATATTGGAAGCATCGACTTTGGAGACCTCTTTTTTCTGTCCCTGAACTACAGTGTCACAGTCGTATCTCCAGGGTACAGCTTTATCATCTTTATATAGGAAAAAAGTTGAGACTTTAAAAGTTACTGGCCTGAGAGGAGTTTATCTATGACTGACTTTGGTTTGTTCCTACATTGAATTGTCACTGGTTTGGGAAAGAGCTTTTTAGGCCTATCAGTCATGTACACCTCAGCGTTTTTCAAGTCTTCTTTTTTTTCATAGACCTCCATCTGATATGAATCCAAGAGTTTTTGCACTTCTTGGTGAAACCGCTCATAGGTCTTAATGGAATGGCCCATTGCCCCACTATGATATTTACAACTAGTACCAGCTATATATGTTCCATGATAGCTGTGTAGACTTACCAGTTGTATCATGTCTGCTTTTCGTAAAACATCGAATAGCTGACTAAGAGGTGTCTTAATATCTGTCACTTTCTTCTTCACATGGCGCTCCTATTCTTCACCTATAGCATTCACATTATGATTCGATAAAGGATTGCCACTAACATTTGGCGTAGCCATCCCTCCAGTATCAAAGCAGATCATCCCATCCTTGATCAACCATTGCACTTTGTGTTTCAGGGTAGTGCAATTTTCGGTAGAGTGACCAGCAATCCCATAATGATAGTCACAATGGGCAGTGGGATCATTCCACTTGGGGTAAGGTGGCTTGAGGGGTTTCAATTTACTTGGAGCAATCAGGTGACTGTTGTAGAGCTTCTTATATAATTTCGTATAAGTCATGGGAATAGGGTTAAAAACAAGTTTCTCACGAGTGGTTCGTTGCTCCCGCGAGCCACCAGCAGGGTTAGTTGGGCGATTTTGTGGTCTTGAGGTAGGTTGAATGTTAGGACTATACATGGTATTTTGGGGTCTATGAGAGGTTTGATAGGTTTGGGGGTATGGTGGTTGTGTAAACGGTTGGTATGGGTGAAAGGACGTGTTATTTACAGTGGGGTGATATGGCAGATATTCTGTTAAGGGGTAGGGTGAATAACCTCTAAACTGTTGTCTATCAAAGCTCACAGCCTGAGCTTCAGTTTCTTTCTTCTTCGGGACCCTTTTGCTAGATGCTTCATTTCCTTCTAGCTTGCCATTCTTGATGGCGCTTTCAATGATTTCTCTCGAGATTACCATATCAGCAAAATTTTCTGTTGCATTCCCTATCATTTTTTCATAATAGGGAGATTTTAAAGTGCTAACAAATAGCACTATAGTTTCTTTCTCGGTCAGAGGAGGCTGTACTTGAGAAGCAATATCCCTCTACCTCTGAACATACTCTTTAAAGGACTCGTTTGACTTTTTCTCCAAATTCTGCAAAGACAAACGATCTGGGGCCAAATCGATGATATGTCGATATTGACTGATAAAGTCATGTGCCATATCACTCTAAGAGCGAATGCGAGTCCTGTCTAGCTGAACATACCATCTGGCTACAGAACCAGTAAGACTGTCCTGGAAAACATGCATCAAGAGTTTCTCATCATGAGCATGAGTTGCCATCTTCCTACAATACATGGTGATGTGGGTTTTGGGGCACTTTGTACCGTCATTTTTTTTAAATTTCAGTACTTTGAACTTATGAGGGATAACTACATCAGGAACTAGGCAGAGCCCAGCAGCATCAACTGACCCATAAAAGCTAAATCCTTCCACATCCCTTAGCCTTTGCTCTAGCATGCTAATCTTAGAACTTTCATTAGCTTCCACCCTCATCTTTTCCTTCTCTTTCTGTTTTAAATCATCTAGATCATGAATTGGTTCTGCTGCCTTTTCAGTGAAGACAGGATTTATATAGCTATTATACTGGCCTGGGTTAAAAGCTGATGGCATTCCAGGATATGTTGGATATACGAAGTGTTGTGGCGGGACCTCTTGAGCAGACTGGGCTTGAGGTGGGCCAAAACTTGGAGGGTACAAAGGGTCAGCCACTTCTTGCTGGCTTGTACTTTCTTTAACTCCTTTTCCTTTATTCATGTTATTAAGAGCTTCCAGAATCTTCCTTAGCTCACTTTCACTCCTCTCCTGGGCTTTTTCTATCTTTTTAAATCTTTGGGAATTTTTTTACTCTATTTGCCTTGCTCTGAATCTTGTGTTGAATCGATGGGCAAGGTTTTCGCTAGATGGAGCTATCCTGGAATCTCGAGTACCATATCTCAGAATTAGTAAATTTGCATGATCATCACATGGTTACTTTGTTAAGTGTAATGAATGAGAATGCAATGAATGGAAAATGCATGTACGCAAAGAACATTTGGCTTAAAATGGTATTCAACTAAAAAATTTCATTTATTCCAAAAAACTTTGATCTACATTGAGTTTATCATCCTAGAATTATAACCATAAAATTGTTTGATCTATTCATACTGGGCCTTGGCTTCTTCTATGAAGTTCAAGAGACGCTGTCCATGTTCTCTTACTGGGGCCACCACTTGTCTTAATGCCTCTGCCTCTTCCACCATCTCTCTTGCCTTACACACCCTTTTATGAATTTGGGTTGTTAAGTGCTCAATGTATTTCTGCCTTCCTAGGTTCTCTCTTTTACCATACCAGACTTGGTATGATAATTCTCTATGTTCTCTAACCAATGCAGTGATGTGGTCTCCTTGTTCATCCAACCTTTGACTTAACCTGCTCAAATAATTGTTTAGCATGTTAATTTCTGCCTGTGCTTCCATACTTTCTTCTTCCAATTCGGCATACTCTTGCTTCAGTCTTGTATTTTCCTCAGTCAGCTCGGTAATGGTTATCTCTTTGGCTCATTCTCTCACACATAGCCTCTTATGCTCCTGGTGTAACCTTGCTAGATCTTCAGTAGCTATATCTCATTCTCTAGCAATCTTGTGAACTTTAACTTCATAATTTTTGGCTCTACCTTTCCACTGGGCTTTTTCTTCTTGAAGTTCTTGAATCTCTTTCTTTAACTTGATCTTTTCAAACTCAAATTCTTTTGTTGCCAGCTCTAACTCTGATGGTGTCTCTTTAAGTTTTTCTTCTATTGGTGGTTGAGAGATTTCATAAGTGAATACCATTTCTTGTCTTCTCTTTGTTCTCCAAACCAAGTAACCTGGGGTGACTTTTTCAGTGAATGGTCCAGGACTCATTCTTTGGGGATTTTTCCATGCTTTGATCATCTCATTCATCCTCTGAAATGCTTTAGGCTCACTGTAAGAGAAATTTAACTGATGAAGCCCATAAGTCATAGGAATGAACTGTTCTCCCCCCAATTGCCTTCTCACTAGGAGTGGTGCATAATTCGTCACTCCCCATAAACCCAGAAGCGAAACCACTGTACTATCCCCACATTGGTATAACATAGGCTCACGATTCATCCATGGGGCCAACCATCTCACCCTGGCACTTTCTAATTTTTGTAAGAAAGTTATCCATTCTTGTTTAGGCTTCTGCTTTGACCATCCACGTTCACAGAATTCCTTGATTGGAAAATGATTACGAATGTAAATCTTCGAGAAAGTGCCATTTTCTTGTTCAAAATGGCTTTTCATCCACACGTACAATAACTGTATGCATCCTATGAAGTGCCCTCCATTTCGACGATGATAACTCAAAGATCTGATAGTCTCGGCTAATATTACCGTTGAAAGATTACAGCCATTGATCACACTTTCAAAGAAATCGACCATCGCTATCTCAATATGTCCCAAAACCTTTGGAAAGATTACCAGTCCGTATATAGCCAAGGCAAATATGTCTAACCCCCGTTCTTCATTGACGTGTTACATCAGAAACTCATGAAAGAACTTCCAAGGTAGGCAAACCTGTTCCTGTTTCTTCTTTGTATGAGAATCCACAACTTCTTTGTCTATCCCCATGAGTTGAGCCAGACTTTTACAAAATCCTGACTTATGTTTTTTGACATATATCTTGTCAGGAGTCTTTAGATGCAAACCCAATAAGATCGAATATTCTTCTATGGTGGGAGTCATATCAGCTTTGTTAAAGATGAAACACCTGTATGCAAGATCCCAGAATTGTGTTGTAGCTCTAATTAGTTGATCATCAACAACCACTGCTAGAGGGTGTGCTATATGCCCATGTTTCTGACAAAACTGCTTTTGTTTTAACGGACTCATCTTCTTCCAGATATCCACCAAATCTTCTAAATTGTTATGTTTGAGGAGGATAGATGTTTCTTGAGACAGAATAGACTCATACCCAATTGGCAAGCAATCTCCCATCTTCAGTTGAGTCTTTTTTGATTGGGCCTTTACTTCATTGGGTGTCCCATAAGGTGCTAATACTGATGAAGAACAGACTAAGCGTTCATTGGTGTCCATGAAAAAATTTGTTGAAGACCGTTTTTTAGGCAAATGTTCTCTATGCAACTTTATGATATGCGCATGAACCAATGCGAAAGGAAAAAAAGGTTAGTATACCCAGAAAAAGAATAAATAACTAAATAAATTTAAACATCACACAAAGTAAAAGGGATGAATCCTATGCTTTTGGTTAATTCTATCAGGGAAGAGTGATGGCTCTATCTATAGGTTAGGCACTCTTAAAGTTCACTATATGCGGTTTTAGGGTCAAAGTCTAAAGGTCCTCAATTTGTTCCTTACATCCTTGTCCATCACAAACTAGTAAGGCACTGTAATCCTCGCCCATTACAGGCTACAAGCGAAAAAAGTTCAATTTGAGTGGGAGTATTTCGCTAGTCACTGCAGAGGCATTAGACCTCACGAAAGCAATAGGTACTTTACTCCCTCCTAGAGGGATGAGCTCAGGTGTAGAGCTCATGTTATGCACATGCACATGAATGACATAATTAACAAAGTAAATAAACATGAATGAACAATAATACATATATACAAAAAGGTTCAATTTTATTAGGCTTTTGGATAACACAAATTATTTGCTGGCCTGACTCTCAAATTCCCCAGTGGAGTCGCCAAGCTGTCATAATGTCTAGATCCGAGGATCTATCGCTAGACATTGACTTTAGGGAGTCACCACCAATCTTTTTTTATCTAGGTGCGATTGGCCACCTAAGGAATCTATCCTTTCAGGGAACACCTAAGCTTAAGGGTCCCTAAAAGAATAGGTTCAGGTCTACAAACCAGAACAAGGTTCGGGAGTTCGATTACGTGTGAGAAAGGTTATAGCACCCTCACAACGCCCATCAAAAGATGGTACCAGCTTAAATTTGTGTTATCCAAAAGCCTTAAAATTTTACCAAGTAATTAATTATTGGAAATTATTCTCAATTGACTCTAATACTTTTAGTAGAAAATTGAGAAAATTCCCTCACCTCAAGAGTATGCAAGAAAAACTACTTTTCACTTACAGAGGCTCCGTCGTCGGATTAGTTAAAGAAAAATCAAAATCAAAATCAAAATAGAAAGGAAGGAAATGATGGTTGTTCTTATGTAGGGAAAATTGATACTTTCAACTTTTCCCCAAAAATGTTTTTTTTTGGAAACTTTGATTTTCAAGGAAAATTGATACTTTCAACTTTTCCTCAAAAACCCTTTTTTTTGAAATTTTATTTTTAAGGAAAATTGATACTTTCAACTTTTCCCCAAAAATGTTTTTTTTTTTGGAAACTTTGATTTTCAAGGAAAATTGATACTTTCAACTTTTCCTCAAAAATACTTTTTTTTTTAAACTTATTTTTAAGGAAAATTGATACTTTCAACTTTTCCCTAAAAATATTTTTTTTTGGAAATTTTGATTTTTATTTAAAGAAAACATAATAATAAAAAAATAAATAAAAATAAAAAAATAAAGAAAAGTAAAACAAAAATAAAAATAAAATAAAGATAAAAAGAATATTAAATAAACCTAATCTAATAAATAAAAAAAAAACAAATAAGCAAATAAATGAAAATAAAAAAAATTCAAAAAAAAAAAACCTGGAGCGGCTCGGATCGCAGCTCAGCTCGGCTCGGCTCAAGGAAGAGAAACGGCTCAGGGAGGGCTTGGAGCTCGGTTCGGCTTGGAGGGGGGCAGGCACGCACGGGTCAAGAAGCGGGTCGACGCTCGGGTGGGGTCGGGTCACGGTAAAATGCGCGGATCCTCTGGGTCACTTAAGGCCAAAACAACGTCGTTTTAAGAGGGTATAAAAGGCACTTCCATTTGTTTTTCGGCAGAACGCTCCTCCCCTCTCTCTCTCTTCTTCCTTTTTCCTCCCTCTTCTCTCTAAAAGGCCGAAGAACTCCGGTTGAAGATTCACCGGATTCTGGGTTTTGTCACCAGAATCTGGGTTTTTTCACCGGAAGTTCGTCGGAAGTTCACCGAAAGATCACCGATTTTTGGGATTCTTTGCCGAAAACTGGGCAGGTCACCGAAAACTTCAAGGTTGGCCAGAATTTTCATCGAAAAATTCAGATTTCGCCGAAAAATTCACCGGAATCTGGAATTTTCCAGAAATTCCAAGAAAAAAAAATCGCCAAAAATTTTCAAAAAATTTTTTCTCACTCCCAAAACACTCCTAAACCTTTTCTTAGGTCTCTATACATCCCTATTCTCCCAATCGGCCTGGACCCAATTGGGTGTCTACAACGTCTACCAAGTTTGGGGCCAAAACTCCTTTCGAAAAAATTTTAAAAAATCTCGAACCGCAAAAAGTTTCAAAAATCGTGAAAAATAGAAAACGAGTCGTCTTGCCATCAAACTTCACGTGAAGGCTTAAGGGACCATTGTATGAATTTACAAGCCATAAAATGGCATTGGCACGTAGAAATATGAAGTTGTTCGTAAACCCACCTACCACCCTATCGATCCACGGCTTGTGCATCCCGTATCTCTAGCTGGCGTAGTGCCCGCCCGTCTGCCCGCCCGCTCGTTTCGCCAGTCGGCTTAGGCATACGAAGTTCATTCCCAGTCTAAGATCGGACTGGATTAAGGGTTACGGTAGGAAGATCGGCAGCACGCAGAGGGGGACCCGGCCGATCCCCGACTTGCGCATCCCGCCCCTCTGGCCGGCTGAGCGCCCGCACGCTCGTTTTATGGGTTGAGTTAGGCATACGGAGTTCATTCCCAGTCTAAGATCGAACCAGACCAAGGGTTACGACAGCAAGATTGACAGCACGCAGAGGGGGACCCGACTGATCCCCGGCTTGCGCATCCCGCCCCTCTGGCCGGCTGAGCGCCCGCACGCTCATTTTGTGGGTTGACTTAGGCATATGGAGTTCATTCCCAGTCTAAGCATACGAAGTTCATTCCCAGTCTAAGATCGAAGTGGACCGAGGGTTGCGGCAGCACATGCTGGGCTCGGGCATGTGCTGGTGCCGTATTTTTTTTTGTCGGGGCACCATAGCTGGAGCATTGCCGGAGAACCTGACCGGCGGCATTGGGGTTTCGGCGATCGGGGCGGTCGGAGAGGGGGGAGTGTGCGCACATGATGTGCGATGGGTGCTGGTACTTGGCCCTTATATTGGCCCCTTATCCCTCATCAAACCTCGAGAACTCACACCCCCTTAAAGAGCATTTGAGATTTTACAGGTTTGCTGCCAGTAGCAATTAAAGTGTCTAAAATGAGGACCCTTTTTTCAAATGGTCACAAAATCTTGTACACTACGAGTTTTTAGCTGAATTTTTTTTTGCATGCAAACAAAAATACAAGGATCACGTCTACCAAGTTTGGGACCAAAACTCCTTCCGAAAAAATTTTAAAAAACCCCGAACCGTAAAAAGTTTCAAAAATCATGAAAAATAAAAAACGAGTCGTCTTGCCATGAAACTTCACTTGACGGCTTAAGGGACCATTTTATGAATTTACATGCCATAAAAATGGCATTGGCACATAGAAATATGAAGATGTGCCTAAACCCACCTACCACCCTATCGATCCACGGCTTGCGCATCCCGCCTCTCTAGCCGGCATGGTGCCCGCCCGCCCGCTCGTTTCGTCGGTTCGCTTAGGCATACGAAGTTCATTTCCAGTCTTAGATCAGACCAGACCAAGGGTTACAGCAGCAGGATCGGCAGCACATAGAGGGGGACTGACCGAACCCCGGCTTGCGCATCCCACCCCTCTGGTCGACTGAGCGCCCGCACGCTCGTTTCATGGGTTGACTTAGGCATACGGAGTTCATTCCCAGTCTAAGCATACGAAGTTCATTCCCAGTCTAAGATCGGACCGTACCGAGGGTTACGACAGCACATGCTGGGTCGGGCATGTGCTGGTGCCGCATTTTTCTTCATCGTGGCACCATCGTCGGAGCATCGTTGAAGAACCTGACCGCGGCATTGGGGTTCCGGCGATCGGGGGGGCCGGGGTGGGTGTGCACACATGATGTGCGATGGGTGCTGGTACTTGGCCCTTATATTGGCCCCCTATCCCTCATCAAACCTCGAGAACTCACTCCCCCTTAAAAAAGCATTTGAGATTTTACAGGTTTGCTGCCAGTAGCCATTAAAGTGTCTGAAATGGGGGCACTTTTTTCAAATCATCACAAAATCTTGTACACTTCGAGTTTTTAGCTGAATTTTTTTATGCATGCCAAAAAAAATACAAGGATCATGTTTACCAAGTTTGGGGCCAAAAATCCTTCCGAAAAAATTTTAAAAAATCCCGAACCGTAAAAAGTTTAAAAAATCATGAAAAATAGAAAACGAGTCGTCTTGCCATGAAACTTCACGTGAAGGCTTAAGGGACCATTGTATGAATTTAAAAGCCATAAGAAAATGGCATTGGCATGCAGAAATATGAAGTTGTGCCTAAACCCACCTAAGACCCTATCGATCCATGGCTTGCGCATCTCGTCTCTTGGCTGGCGTAGTGCCCGCCTGCTCGTTTCGTCGGTTGGCTTAGGCAAACGGAGTTCATTCCCATCTAAGATAGGACCAGATCAAGGGTTGCTGCAGCAGGATTGGCAGCATGCAGAGGGGGATCCGATCAATCCCTGGCTTGCGCATCCAACCCCTCTGGCTGGTTGAACGCCCGCACTCTCGTTTCGTGGGTTGACTTAGGCATACGGAGTTCATTCCCAGTCTAAGATTGAGCCAGACCGAGGGTTGCTACAGCAAGATCGACAGCACGTAGGGGGGGACCCGATCGATCCTCTGGCCGGCTGAATGCCCGCATGCTCGTTTCATGGGTTGACTTAGGCATACGGAGTTCATTTCCAGTCTAAGCATACGGAGTTCATTCCCAGTCTAAGATCGGACCAGATCGAGGGTTGCGGTAGCACAGGCTGGGCTCGGGCATGTGCTGCTGCCACATTTTTCATCGTCGGGGCACCATCGTCGGAGTATCACCGAAGAACCTGACCGGTGACATTGGGATCCGGTGATCGGGGGGCCGGGGGGTGTGCGCACATGATGTGCGATGGGTGCTGGTACTTGGCCCTTATATTGGCCCCCTATCCCCCATCAAAGCTCAAGAACTCACACCCCCTTAAAGGGCGTTTGAGATTTTATAGGTTTGCTGCCAGTAGCCATTAAAGTGTCTGAAATGGGGACACTTTTTTCAAATGATCACAAAATGTTGTACACTTCAAGTTTTTATTTGAATTTTTTTGTGCATGCCTACAAAAATACAAGGATGACGTCTACCAACTTTGGGGTGAAACTCCTTCCAAAATAATTTTAAAAAATCTTGAACCCCAAAAACTTTTGAAAATCATGAAAAATAGAAAACGAGTCGTCTTGCCATGAAACTTCACGTGAAGGCGTAAGGGACTATTGTATGAATTTACAAGCCATAAAAATGGCATTGGTGGGTAGAAATATTAAGATGTGCCTAAACCCACCTATCACCCTATCAATCCACGGCTTGCGCATCCCGTCTCTCTGGTCAGCATAGAGCCCGCCCGCCCGCTCGTTTCGTCGGTTGGCTTAGGCATACGGAGTTCATTCCCAATCTAAGATCAGACCGGACCGAGGGTTGTGGCAGCAGGATTGGCAGCACACAGAGGGGGACCCGGTCGATCCCCGACTTACGCATCCCACCCCTCTGGCAGGTTGAGCGCCCGCACGCTCGTTTTGTGGGTTGACTTAGGCATACGGAGTTCATTCCCAGTCTAAGCATATGGAGTTCATTTCAGTCTAAGATCAGACCGAACCGAGGGTTACGGTAGCACATGTTGGGCTCGGGCATGTGCTGGTGCCGCATTTTTCTTCGTCGGGGCACCATCGCCGGAGCATCGTCGGAGAACCTGACCGGCGGCATTGGGGTTCTGGCGATCGGAAGGGCCAGGGGGTGTGCGCATATGATATGTGATTGGTGCTGGTACTTGGCCCTTATATTGCCCCCTATCCCTCATCAAACCTCAACAACTCACACCCCCTTAAAGAGCATTTGGGATTTTACAGGTTTGCTGCCAGTAGCCATTAAAGTGTCTAGAATGGGGACATTTTTTTCAAATGGTCACAAAATCTTGTACACTTCGTGTTTTTAGCTAAATTTTTTTGTGCATGCCAACAAAAATACAAGGATCACGTCAACCAAGTTTGGGACTAAAACTCCTTCCGAAAAAATTTTAAAAAATCCCGAACCGTAAAAAGTTTCTAAAATCATGAAAAATAAAAAACGAGTCATCTTGCCATGAAACTTCACGTGAAGGCTTAAGGGACCATTGTATGAATTTACAAGCCATAAAAATGGCATTGGCATGCAGAAATATGAAGATGTGCCTAAATCCACCTACCACACTATCGATCCACGGCTTGCGCATCCCGTCTCTCTTGCCAGCGTAGTGCCTGCCCACTCGCCCGCCCGCTCGTTTCATCGGTTGGCTTAGGCATACAGAGTTCATTCCCAGTCTATGATCGGACCGAACTGAGGGTTGTGATAGCAGGATCGACAGCACGTAGAGGGGGACCCGGCCAATCCCTGACTTGCGTATCTCGCCCCTCTTGCAGGTTGAGCGCTCGCACGCCCATTTCGTGGGTTGACATAGCCATATGGAGTTCATTCCTAGTCTAAGCATACGGAGTTCATTCCCAGTCTAAGATCAGACCAGACCGAGGGTTGCGGTAGCACATGCTGGGCTCGGGCATGTGCTGGTGCCGCATTTTTCTTCGTCGGGGCACCATCGCCGAAGCATCGCCGGAGAACCTGACCGACGGCATTAGGGTTCCGACGATCAGGGGGCCGGGGTGGTGTGCGCACATGATGTGCGATGGGTGCTGGTAGTTGGCCCGTATATTGGCCCCCTATCCCTCATCAATCCTCGAGAACTCTCACCCCCTTAAAGAGCATTTGAGATTTTACAGGTTTGCTGCCAGTAGCCACTAAAGTGTCTAAAATGGGGACACTTTTTCAAATGGTCAAAAAATCTTGTACACTTCAAGTTTTTAGCTGAATTTTTTGTGCATGCCAACAAAAATACAAGGATCACGTCTACCAGGTTTGGGGCGAAAACTCCTTCTGAAAAAATTTTAAAAAATCCTGAACTGCAGAAAGTTTCAAAAATTATGAAAAATAGAAAACGAGTCGTCTGGCCATGAAACTTCACGTGAAGGCTTAAGCAACCATTGTATGAATTTACAAGCCATAAAAATGGCATTGGTAGGCAAAAATATTAAGATGTGACTAAACCCACCTACCACCCTATCGATCCACGGCTTGCGCATCCCGTCTCTCTAGCCGGCGTAGTGCCTGCCTGCCCGCTCGTTTCGTCAGTTGGCTTAGGCATACGGAGTTCATTCCCAGTCTAAGATCAGACCGGATCGAGGGTTGCTGTAGCAGGATCGACAGCACGCAGAGGGGGATCGACCGATCCCTGGCTTGCGTATCCAGCCCCTCTGGTTGGCTGAGCGCCCGCACGCTCGTTTCGTGGGTTGACTTAGGCATACAAAGTTCATTCCCAGTCTAAGCATATGGAGTTCATTCCCAGTCTAAGATCGGACCAAACTGAAGGTTGCGGCAGCACATGCTGGGCTCCGGTGAACCTGGCCGATGGCATTGGGGTTTAGGTGATCGGGGGGGCCGGGGGGTGTGCGCACATGATGTGCGATTGGTGCTCGTAATTGGCCCTTATATTGGCCCCCTATCCCTCATCAATCCTCAACAACTCACCCCCCCTTAAAGAGCATTTGAGATTTTACAGGTTTGCTGCCAGTAGCCACTAAAGTGTCTAAAATGGGGACACTTTTTTCAAAGGGTCAAAAAATCTTGTCCACTTCGAGTTTTTAGCTGAATGTTTTTGTGCATGCCAACAAAAATACAAGGATCACGTCTACCAAGTTTGGGACCAAAACTCCTTCCGAAAAAATTTTAAAAAATCTCGAACTGTAAAAAGTTTCAAAAATCGTGAAAAATAGAAAACGAGTCGTCTTGCCATGAAACTTCACGTGAAGGCTTAAGGGACCATTATATGAATTTACAAGCCATAAAAATAGCATTGGCACGCAGAAGTATGAAGATGTGCCTAAACCCACCTACCACCCTATCGATCCATGGCTTGCGAATCCCGTCTCTCTGGCCGACGTAGTGCCCGCCCGCCCACCTGCTCATTTCGTCGGTTGGCTTAGGCATACAGAGTTCATTCCCATCTAAGATCAGACCGGATCGAGGGTTGCTGCAGCAGGATCGACAGCATGCAGAGGGGGACCCGGTCGATCCCCGGCTTGCGGATCCAGCCCCTTTGGCCGACTGAGCGCCCGCACGCTCATTTTATGGGTTGACTTAGGCATACGGAGTTCATTCCCAATCTAAGATAATGTTGGACCGAAGGTTGCTGCAGCAGGATCGGCAGCACGCAGAGGGGGACCCGATCGTTCCTTGACTTACGCATCCCGTCCCTCTGGCGACTGAGCTCCCGCACGCTCGTTTCTTGAGTTGACTTAGGCATACGGAGTTCATTCCCAATCTAAGCAAACGAAGTTCATTCCCAGTTTAAGATCGGACCGGACCGAGGGTTGTGACAGCACATGCTGGGCTCGGGCATGTGCCGGTGCCGCATTTTTCATCGTCGGGGTACCATCACCGGAGTATCGTCGGAGAACCTGACTGGCGGCATTGGGGTTCCGACGATCGGGGGGGTCGGAGGGGTGTGCGCACATGATGTGCGATGGGTGCTGGTACTTGGCCCTTTATTTGAATTTTTTTGTGCATTCCTACAAAAATACATGGATCACGTCTACCAACTTTGGGGCCAAAACTCCTTCCGAAATAATTTTAAAAAATCTCAAACCGCAAAAAGTTTTGAAAATCATGAAAAATAGAAAACGAGTCGTCTTGCCATGAAACTTCACGTGAAGGATTAAGGGACCATTGTATGAATTTACAAGCCATAAAAATGGCATTAGCACGTAGAAATATGAAGATGTGCCTAAACCCACCTACCATCCTATCGATCCATGACTTGCACATCCTGTCTCTCTGGCCGGTATACTGCCTGCCTGCCCGCTCGTTTCATTGGTTGGTTTAGGCATACGGAGTTCATTCCCAGTCTAAGATGGGACTGGACCGAGGGTTGCAGCAGCAGGATCAGCAGCACGCAGAGGGGGACCCGCTCGATCCCTGTCTTGCGCGTCCCGCCCCTTTAGCCGGCTGAGCACCCGCACACTCGTTTCGTGGGTTGACTTAGGCATACGGAGTTCATTCCCAGTCTAAGCATACGAAGTTCATTCCCATTCCAAGATCGGATCGGACCGAGGGTTGCAATAGCACATGCTGGGCTCGGGCATGTCATGGTGCCGCATTTTTCTGCGCTGGGGCACCATCGTAGGAGCATCGCCGGAGAACCTGAACGGTGGCATTAGGGTTCTGGCAATCGGGGGGCCTGGGGCGGTGTGCGCACATGATGTGGGATGGGTGCTGGTACTTGGCCCTTATAGTGGCCCCTTATCCCTCATCAAACCTCGAGAACTCACACCCCCTTAAAGAGCATTTGAGATTTTACAGGTTTGCTACCAATAGCCATTAAAGTGTTTAAAATGGGGACAATTTTTTCAAATGGTCACTAAATTTGTACACTTTGAGTTTTTAGCTGAATGTTTTTGTGCATGCCAAAAAAAATACAAGGATCACGTCTACCAAGTTTGGGGCCAAAACTCCTTTCGAAAAAATTTAAAAAAATCCCGAACCGTAAAAAGTTTCAAAAATCTTGAAAAATAGAAAACGAGTCGCCTTGCCATGAAACTTCACGTGAAGGCTTAAGGGACCATTGTATGAATTTATAAGCCATAAAAATGGCATTGGCACGTAGAAATATGAAGATGTACCTAAACCCACCTACCACCCTATCGATCCACGGCTTGCGCATCCCGTCTCTCTGGCCGGCGTAGTGCCCGCCCGCCCGCTCATTTCGTTGGTTGGCTTAGGCATACGGAGTTCATTCCGAGTCTAAGATCGAACCGGACCGAGGGTTGTGATAGCAGGATTGGCAGCACGTAGAGGGGGACCCGACCGATCCCCGGCTTGCGCATCCCGCCCCTCTCGCCGATTGAGCGCCCGCCCGCTCGTTTCGTGGGTTAACTTAGGCATACGTAGTTCATTCCCAGTCTAAGCATACAGAGTTCATTCCCAGTCTAAGATCGGACCAGACCGAGGGTTACGGTAGCACATGCTGGGCTTGGGCATGTGCTGGTGTAGTATTTTTCTTCATCGGGGCACCATCGCCGGAGAACCTGACCGGTCGCATTGGGGTTCCGACGATCGGGGGGGCCGGGGGTTGTGCACACATGATGTGCGATGGGTGCTGGTACTTGGCCCTTATATTGGCCCCCTATCCCTCATCAAACCTCGAGAACTCACACCCCCTTAAAAAGCATTTGAGATTTTACAGGTTTGCTGCCAGTAGCCATTAAAGTGTCTGAAATGGGGACAGTTTTTTGAAATTGTCACAAAATCTTGTACACTTCGAGTTTTTAGCTGAATATTTTTGTGCATGCCAATAAAAATACAAGAATCATGTCTGCCAAGTTTGGGGCCAAAACCCCTTTTGAAAAAATTTTAAAAAATCCCGAATCGTAAAAAGTTTTGAAAATCATGAAAAATAGAAAACGATTCGTCTTGCCATGAAACTTCACGGGAAGGCTTAAGGGACAATTGTATGAATTTACAAGCCATAAAAATGTCATTGTCACATAGAAATATGAAGATGTTCCTAAACCCACCTACCACCCTATCGATCCACGGCTTCCGCATCCCGTCTCTCTGGCCGGCGTAGTGCCAGCCCGCTCATTTCGTCAGTTGGCTTAGGCATACGGAGTTCATTCCCAGTCTAAGATCGGACCAGACCGAGGGTTGCGTTAGCACATGCTGGGCTCGGGCATGTGCTGGTGCCATATTTTTCTTCGCCGGGGCACCATCGCCGGAGCATCGTCGGACAACCTGACCGACAGCATTGGGGTTCCGACGATCGAGGCGGCCAAGGGGGGTGTGCGCTCATGATGTGCGATGCGTGCTGGTTCTTGGCCCTTATATTGGCCCCCTATCCCTCATCAAAGCTCTAGAACTCACACCCCCTTAAAGAGCGTTTGAGATTTTATAGGTTTGCTGCCAGTAGCCATTAAAGTGTTTGAAATGGGGACACTTTTTTCATATGGTCACAAAATCTTGTACACTTCGAGTTTTTAGCTGAATTTTTTTTTCAATGCCTACAAAAATGCATGGATCACGTCTACCAAGTTTGGGGCCAAAACTCCTTCCGAAAAAATTTTAAAAAATCCTGAAACGTAAAAAGTTTTGAAAATCGTGAAAAATAGAAAACGAGTCGTCTTGCCATGAAACTTCACATGAAGGCTTAAGGGACCATTGTATGAATTTACAAGCCATAAAAATGGCATTGGCATGCAGAAAAATGAAGATGTGCCTAAACCCACCTACCACTCTATCGATCCACGGCTTACGCATCCCGTCTTTCTGGACGGCGTAATGCCCGCCCACCCACTCGTTTTGTTGGTTGGCTTAGGTATACGAAGTTCATTCCCAGTCAAAGATCAGACCGGACTGAGGGTTGTGCTAGCAGGATTGGCAGCACATAGAGGGGGACTCGGTCAATCCTTGGCTTGCGCATCCCACCCCTCTGGCCAGCTGAGCGCCTGCACGCTCGTTTCGTGGGTTGACTTAGGCATACGGAGTTCATTCCCAGTCTAAGATTAGACCGGACCGGGGGTTGCGATAACACATGCTGGGCTCGAGCATGTGCTGGTGCCACATTTTTCTTCGTCGGGGCACCATCGCCGGAGCATCGTCGGAGAATCTGATCGACGGCATTGGGGTTCCGAAGATCGGGGGGGCCGGAGGGGTGTGCGCACTTGTTGTGCGATTGGTGCTGGTACTTGGCCCTTATATTGGCCCCCAATCCCTCATCAAACCTCGAGAACTCACATCCCCTTAAAGAGCATTTGAGATTTTACAGGTTTGCTGCCAGTAGCCATTAAAGTGTCTGAAATGGGGACATTTTTTTCAAATGGTCACAAAATCTTGTAAACTTTGAGTTTTTAGCTGAATTTTTTTGTGCATGCCAAAAAAAATACAAGGATCACGGTTACCAAGTTTGGGGCTAAAACTCCTTTCGAAAAAATTTTAAAAAATCTCGAACAGCAAAAGGTTTCAAAAATATTGAAAAATAGAAAACGAGTCGTCTTGCCATGAAACTTCACGTGAAGGCTTAAGGGACCATTGTATGAATTTACAAGCCATAAAAGTGGCATTGGCACATAGAAATATGAAGATGTGCCTAAACCCACCTACCACCCTATCGATCCATGACTTGTGCATCCCGTCTCTCTGGCCGACGTAGTGCCCGCCTGCCCGCCCGCTCGTTCCGTCGGTTGGCTTAGGCATATGGAGTTCATTCCCAGTCTAAGATCAGACCAGACTGAGGGTTACGGTAGTAGGATCAGTAGCACGCAGAGGGGGACCCGGCCGATCCCCAGCTTGCGCATCTCGCCCCTCTGGCCGGCTGAGCACCCGCACGCTCGTTTCATGCGCTCAGGCATGTTCTGGTGCCACATTTTTCTTCCCCAGGGCACCATCGTCGGAGCATCGTCGGAGAACCTGACCGGCGGCATTGGGGTTCCGACGATCGAGGGGGCCGGAGGGGAGGGTGTGCGCACAAGATGTGCGATGGGTGCTGGTACTTGGCCCTTATATTGGCCCCCTATTCCTCATCAAACCTCGAGAACTCACACCCCCTTAAAGAGCATTTGAGGTTTTACAGGTTTGCTGCCAGTAGCCATTAAAATGTCTGAAATGGGGACACTTTTTGGAAATGGTCACAAAATCTTGTACACTTCGAGTTTTTAGCTGAATTGTTTTGTGCATGCCAACAAAAATACAAGGATCACGTCTACCAAGTTTGGGCCAAAAATCCTTCCGAAAAAATTTTAAAAAATCACGAACCGTAAAAAGTTTCAAAAATCATGAAAAATAGAAAATGAGTCGTCTTGCCGTGAAACTTCACGTGAAGGCTTAAGGGACCATTGTATGAATTTACAAGCCATAAAAATGGCATTGGCACGCAGAAATATGAAGATGTGCCTAAACCCACCTACCACCCTATTGAGCCACGGCTTGCGCATCCCGTCTCTTTGGCCGACGTAATGCCCGCCTGCCCGCCTGCCCACTTGTTTCATCAGTTGGCTTAGGCATACGGAGTTCATTCTCAGTCTACGATCAAACCAGACCGAGGGTTGCAGTAGCAGGATCGGTAGCACGTAAAGGGGGACCCGGTCGATCCTCAGCTTGCGCATCGCACCCCTCTGGCCGGCTGAGTGCCCGTACGCTCATTTCGTGGGTTGACTTAAGCATACGGAGTTCATTCCCAGTCTACGATCGGATCGGACCGAGGGGTGCGGTAGCACATGCTGGGCTCGAGGGGGCCGGGGGGTGTGCGCACATGATGTGCGATGGGTGCTAGTACTTGGCCCTTATATTGGCCCCCTATACCTAATCAAACCTCAAGAACTCACACCCCCTTAAAGAGTATTAGAGATTTTACAGGTTTGCTGCCAGTAGCCATTAAAGTGTCTGAAATGGGGACAATTTTTTCAAATGGTCACAAAATCTTGTACACTTCAAGTTTTTAGTTGAATTTTTTTATGCATGCCAAAAAAAATACAAGGATCATGTCTACCAAGTTTGGGGTCAAAAATCCTTTCAAAAACATTTTTAAAAATCCCGAACAGCAAAAAGTTTTGAAAATCGTGAAAAATAGAAAACGAGTCATCTTGCCATGAAACTTCACGTGAAGGCATAAGGGACCATTGTATGAATTTACAAGCCATAAAAATGGCATTGGCATGCAAAAATATGAAGATGTGCCTAAACCCACCTACCACCCTATCGATCCACGGCTTGCGTATCCCGTCTCTCTGGCCGACGTAGTGCCCGCCCGCCCGCCTACTCGTTTCGTCGGTTGGCTTAGGATACGGAGTTCATTCCCACTCTAAGATAGGACCGAATCGAGGGTTGCGACAGTAGGATCGACTGAACGTAGAGGGGGACTCGGTCGATCCTCGACTTGTGCATCCCGCCCCTCTGGCCGGCTGAGCGCCCGCACGCTCATTTCGTGGGTTGACTTAGGCATACGGAGTTCATTCCCAGTCTAAGATCGGATCGAACCGAGGGTTACGGTAGTAGGATCAGCAGCACGCAGAGGGGGACCCGGTCGATCCCCAGCTTGTGCATCCCGCCCCTCTGTCCGACTGAGTGCCCGTACGCTTGTTTCGTGGGCTCAGGCATGTTCTGGTGCTGCATTTTTCTTCCCCGGGGCACCATCGTCGGAGCATCGTCGGAGAACCTGACCGGTGGCATTGGGGTTCCGGCGATCGAGGGGGTCGGAGGGGAGGGTGTGCGCACATGATGTGCGATGGGTGCTGGTACTTGGCCCTTATATTGGCCCCCTATACCTAATCAAACCTTGACAACTCACACCCCCTTAAAGAGCATTAGAGATTTTACAGGTTTGCTGCCAGTAGCCATTAAAGTGTCTGAAATGGGGACACATTTTTCAAATGATCACAAAATCTTGTACACTTCAAGTTTTTAGCTGAATTTTTTTATGCATGCCAAAAAAAAATACAAGGATCACGTCTACCAAGTTTGGGGCCAAAAATCCTTTCGAAAAAATTTTAAAAAATCCCGAACAACAAAAAGTTTTAAAAATCGTGAAAAATAGAAAACGAGTCATCTTGCCAGAAAACTTCACGTGAAGGCATAAGGGACCATTGTATGAATTTACAAGCCATAAAAATGGCATTGGCATGCAGAAATATGAAGATCTGCCTAAACCCACCTACCACCCTATCGATCCACGGCTTGCGCATCCCTTTTCTCTGATCGACGTAGTGCCCGTCCGCCCGCCCGCCTACTCGTTTCGTCGGTTGGCTTAGGCATACGGAGTTCATTCCCAGTCTAAGATAGGACCGGATCAAGGGTTACGGCAGCAGGATCGGCTGAACGTAGAGGGGGACCCGGTCGATCCTCGGCTTGTGCATCCCGCCCCTCTGGCCGGCTGAGCGCCCACACGCTCATTTCATGGGTTGACTTAGGCATACGGAATTCATTCCCAGTCTAAGCATATGGAGTTCATTCCCAATCTAAGATCAGACCAGACCGAGGGTTGCGGCAGCACATGCTGGGCTCGGGCATGTGCTGGTGCCGTATTTTTCTTCATCGGGGCACCATCGTCGGAGCATCACCAGAGAACCTGACCGACGGCATTGGGGTTTCGACAATCGGGGTGGCCGAGGGGTGTGCGCACATGATGTGCGATGGGTCCTAGTACTCGGCCCTTATATTGGGCCCTTATACCTCATCAAACCTCGAGAACTCACACCCCTTTAAAGAGCATTTGAGATTTTACAGGTTTGCTGCCAGTAGCCATTAAAGTATCTGAAATGGGGACACTTTTTTCAAATTGTCACAAAATCTTGTACACTTCGAGTTTTTAGCTAAATGTTTGTATGCATGCCAACAAAAATACAAGGATCATCTCTACCAATTTTGGGGCCAAAACTTCTTTCGAAAAAATTTTAAAAAATCTCGAACCGTAAAAAGTTTTTGAAAATTGTGAAAAATAGAAAACGAGTCGTCTTGCCATAAAACTTCACATGAAGGCTTAAGGGACCATTGTATGAATTTACAAGCCATAAAAATGGCATTGGCATGTAGAAATATGAAGATGTGCCTAAACCCACCTAACACTCTATTGATCTACGGCTTGCGCATCCCATCTCTCTGGCCGACGTAGCGCCCACCCGCCCGCCCACTTGTTTCGTCGATTGCTTAGGCATACGGAGTTCATTCCCAGTCTAAGATCGAATCGGACTGAGGGTTATGGCAGCAGGATCGGTAGCACGCAGAGGGAGACCCGACTGATCCCCGGCTTGGGCATCCCGCCCCTCTGGCCGGCTGAGCGCCCGCACGCACGTTTCATGGTTTGACTTAGGCATACGGAGTTCATTTCCAGTCTAAGCTTATGGAGTTCTTTCCCAGTCTAACATCAGACAAACCGAGGGTTGCGGGAGAACATGCTGGGCTCGGCATGTGCTGGTGCTACATTTTTCTTCGTCGGGGCACCATTGCCGGAGCATCGCCTGAGAACCTGACCGACGGCATTGGGGTTCCGACGATCGGGGGGGCCGAAGGGGGGTGTGCACACATGATGTGTGATACGAAGTTCATTCCCAGTCTAAGATTGGACCGGATTGAGGGTTGCGACAACAGGATCGACAGCATGCAAAGGGGGACCCGACTAATCCTCGGCTTACGCATGCCCCCCTCTGGCCGACTGAGCGCCCGTACGCTCGTTTCATGGGTTGACTTAGGCATACGGAGTTCATTCCCAGTCTAAGCGTACGGTGTTAATTCCCAGTCTAAGATCAGATCGGATCGAGGGTTGCGGTAGCACATGCTGGGGTCGGGCATATGCTGGTGCTACATTTTTCTTCGTCGGGGCACCATCGCCGGAGAACCTGACCGGCGGCATTAGGGTTCCGATGATCGGGGGGTCTGGGGGGTGTGCGCACATGATGTGCAATGGGTGCTGGTACTTGGCCCTTATATTGGCCCCCTATCCCTCATCAAAACTTGAGAACTCTCACCCCCTTAAAGAGCATTTGAGATTTTACAGGTTTGCTGCCAGTAGCCATTAAAGTGTCTGAAATGGGGACACTTTTTTCAAATGGTCACAAAATCTTGTACACTTCAAGTTTTTAGTTGAATTTTTTTGTGCATGCCAAAAAAAATACGAGGATCACGTGTAACAAGTTTGGGGCCAAAACTCCTTTCGAAAAAATTTAAAAAAATCTCAAACCGCAAAAGGTTTCAAAAATCGTGAAAAATAGAAAACGAGTTGTCTTGCCATGAAACTTCACGTGAAGGCTTAAAGGACCATTGTATGAATTTACAAGCCATAAAAATGGCAATGGCACACAGAAATATGAAGATGTGCCTAAACCCACCTACCACCCTATCGATCCACGGCTTGCGCATCCCGTCTCTCCGGCTAGCGTAGTGCCCGCCTGCTCGTTTCGTCAGTTGGCTTAGGCATATAGAGTTCATTCCCAGTGTAAGATTTGACCAGATCAAGGGTTGCGACAGCAGGATCGGCAGCACGCGGAGGGGGGCACGACCGATCCCTGGCTTGCGCATCCCAGCCCTCTGGCCGGCTGAGCGCCCGTACGCTCGTTTCATGAGTTGACTTAGGCATACGGAGTTCATTCCAAGTCTAAGATCAGACCAGACCGAGGGTTGCGATAGCACATACTGGGCTCGGGTATGTGCTGGTGCCACATTTTTCTTCATTGGGGCACCATCGTTGGAGCATCGTCGGAGAACCTAACTGACGGCATTGGGGTTCCGACGATCGGGGGGGCCGGGGGGTGTGCGCACATGATGTCCGATGGGTGCTGGTACTTGGCCCTTATGTTGGCCCCCTATCCCTCATAAAACCTCGAGAACTCACACCCCCTTAAAGAGCATTTCAGATTTTACAAGTTTGCTGCCAGTAGTCATTAAAGTGTCTGAAATGGGGATATTTTTTTCAAATGGTCACAAATCTTGTACACTTCGAGTTTTTAGCTGAATTTTTTTGTGCATGCCAACAAAAAAAAAGGATCATGTCTACCAAGTTTGGGGCCAAAACTCCTTCCGAAAAAATTTTAAAAAATCTCGAACCGTAAAAAGTTTTAAAAATCGTGAAAAATAGAAAACGAGTCGCCTTGCCATGAAACTTCACGTGAAGGCTTAAGGGACCATTGCATGAATTTACAAGCCTCTAAAATGGAATTGCCATGCAGAAATATGAAGATGTGCCTAAACCCACCTACCACCCCATCAATTCACGTTTTGCGAATCCTGTCTCTCTGGCCGGCGTAGTGCCCGCACGCCCGCCTGCCCGCTCGTTTCGTCGGTTGGCTTAGGCATTCAGAGTTCATTCCCAGTCTAAGATCACACCGGACTGAGGGTTGCGGCAGCAGGATCGACAGCACACAGAAGGGGACCCGGTCGATCCTCGGCTTGCGCATCTCGCCCCTCTGGCCGGCTGAGCACCCGCACACTCGTTTCACGGGCTGACTTAGGCATACAGAGTTCATTCTTAGTCTAAGATCAGACCGGACCGAGGGTTGCGGCAGCACATGCTGGGCTCGGGCATGTGCTGGTGTCGTATTTTTCTTCGTCGGGGCACCATCGCTGGAGCATCATCGAAGAACCTGACTGGCGGCATTGGGCTTCCGACGATAGGGGGCCAGGCAGTGTGCGCACATGATGTGAGATGGGTGCTGGTACTTGGCCCTTATATTGGCCCCCTATCCCTCATCAAACCTTGAGAACTCACACCCCCTTAAAAAGCATTTCAGATTTTACAGGTTTGCTGCCAGTAGTCATTAAAGTGTCTGAAATGGGGACACTTTTTTCAAATGGTCACAAATCTTGTACACTTCGAGTTTTTAGCTGAATTTCTTTGTGCATGCCAACAAAAATAAAAGGATCATGTCTACCAAGTTTGGGGCCAAAACTCCTTCCGAAAAAATTTTAAAAAATCTCGAACCGTAAAAAGTTTTAAAAATCGTGAAAAATAGAAAACGAGTCACCTTGCCATGAAACTTCACGTGAAGGCTTAAGGGACCATTGCATGAATTTACAAGCCTCTAAAATGGCATTGGCATGCAGAAATATGAAGATGTGCCTAAACCCACCTACCACCCTATCAATCCACGTTTTGCGAATCCTGTCTTTCTGGCTGGCGTAGTGCCCGCACGCCCGCCCGCCCGCTCGTTTCGTCGGTTGGCTTAGGCATTCAGAGTTCATTCCCAGTCTAAGATCAGACCGGACCGAGGGTTGCTGCAGCAGGATCGACAGCACACAGAATGGGACCCGGTCGATCCTCGGCTTGTGCATCTCGCCCCTCTGGCCGGCTGAGCACCCGCACACTCGTTTCACGGGTTGACTTAGGCATACAGAGTTCATTCTCAGTCTAAGATCAGACCGGACCGAGGGTTGCGGCAGCACATGCTGGGCTCGGGCATGTGCTGGTGCCGTATTTTTCTTCGTCGGGGCACCATCGCTGGAGTATCATCGGAGAACCTGACTGGCGGCATTGGGGTTCTGACGATAGGGGGGCCAGGCAGTGTGCGCACATGATGTGCGATGGGTGCTGGTACTTGGCCCTTATATTGGCCCCCTATCCCTCATCAAACCTTGAGAACTCACACCCCCTTAAAGAGCATTTCAGATTTTACAGGTTTGCTGCCAGTAGCCATTGAAGTGTCTGAAATGTGGACACTTTTTCCAAATGGTCACAAAATCTTGTACACTTCTAGTTTTTAGCTGAATTTTTTTTTTGCATGGTAACAAAAATGCAAGGATCACGTCTACCAAGTTTGATGCTAGAACTCTTTCTGAAAATATTTTAAAAAATCCCAAGCCGCAAAAAGTTTCAAAAATCATGAAAAATAAAAAATGAGTCGTCTTGCCATCAAACTTCACGTGAAAGCTTAAAGGACCATTGTATGAATTTACAAGCAATAAAAATGGCATTGGCACGTAGAAATATGAAGATGTACCTAAACCCACCTACCACCCTATCGATCCATGAGTTGCGCATCCCGTCTCTTTGGCCGACGTGTTGCCTGCCTGCCCGCCCGCCCGCTCATTTCATTGATTGGCTTAGGCATACGGAGTTCATTCCCAGTCTAAGATCGGACCGGACCGAGGGTTGTGGCAGCATGCAGAGGGGGACCCGACCGATCCCCAGCTTGTGCATCCCGCCCCTTTGGCCGGCTGAACGCCCGCACGCTCGTTTCGTGGGTTAACTTAGGCATACGAAGTTCATTCCCAGTCTAAGCATACGGAGCTCATTCCCAGTCTATGATTGGATCGGACCGAGGGTTGCGGTGGCACATACTGGGCTCGGGCATGTGCTGGTGCTGCATTTTTTTTCGTCGGGGAACCATCGTCGGAGAACCTGACCGACGGCATTGGGGTTCCGACAATCGGGGGGTCGGGGGGTGTGTGCACATGATGTGCGATGGGTGTTGGTACATGGCCCTTATATTGGCCCCCTATCCCTCATCAAACCTCGAGAACTCACACCCCTGAAAGAGCATTTGAGAATTTACAGGTTTGCTGCCAGTAGCCATTAACGTGTCTGAAATGGGGACACGTTTTTCAAATGGTCAGAAAATCTTGTACATTTTGAGTTTTTAGCTGAATTTTTTTGTGCATGCCAACAAAAATACAAGGATCACGTCTACCAAGTTTGGTTTGAAAAATCTTTCTGAAAAAATTTAAAAAAATCCAGAACCGCAAAAGGTTTCGAAAATCGTGAAAAATAAAAAACGAGTCGTCTTGCCATGAAACTTCACGTGAAGGCTTAAGGGACCATTTTATGAATTTACAAGCCATAAAAATGGCATTGGCACACAAAAATATGAAGATGTGCCTAAATTCAACTACCACCCGATTGATCCACGGCTTGCACATCCCATCTCTCTGGCCGGCGTGGTGCCCGCCCGCTCGTTTCGTCGGTTGGCTTAGGCATATGGAGTTCATTCCTAGTCTAAGATCGGATCGGACCAAGGGTTGTGGCAGCAAGATCAGCAGCACACTTAGGGGGACCCGATCGATCCCCGGCTTGCGCATCCCGCCCCTTTGGCTGGCTGAGCGCCCACACGCTCGTTTCGTGGGTTGACTTAGGCATACGAAGTTCATTCCCAGTCTAAGCATACGGAGTTCATTCCCAGTCTATGATCGGATCAGACCGAGGGTTGCGGCAGCACATACTGGGCTCGGGCATGTGCTGGTACCGCATTTTTCTTCGTCGGGGCACCATCGTCGAAGAACCTGGCTGACGGTATTGGGGTTCCGACGATCGGAGGGCCGGGGGGTGTGTGCACATGATGTGCGATGGGTGCTGGCACTTGGCCCTTATATTGGCCCCCTATCCCTCATCAAACCTTGAGAACTCACACCCCTTTAAAGAGCATTTGAGATTTTACAGGTTTGCTGCCAGTAGCCATTAAAGTGTCTGAAATAGGGACACCTTTTTTCAAATGGTTACAAAATCTTGTACACTTCGAGTTTTTAGCTGAATTTTTTTTATGCATGCCAACAAAAATACAAGGATCACGTCTACCAAGTTTGGGGCTAAAACTCCTTCCAAAAAAATTTTAAAAAATCCCGAACCACAAAAAGTTTCAAAAATCATGAAAAATAGAAAACAAGTCGTCTTACCACGAAACTTCACGTGATGGCTTAAGGGACCATTGTATGAATTTACAAGCCATAAAAATGGCATTGGCACACAAAGGGGGACCCAGTTGATCACCGGCTTACGCATCCTGACCCTCTGGCCGGTTGAGCACCCGCACGCTCGTTTCGTAGGCTGACTTAGACATACGAAGTTCATTCCCAGTGTAAAGCATATGGAGTTCATTCCCAGTCTAAGATCAGACCAGATCGAGGGTTGTGGCAGCAGGATAGGTAGCACGCAAAAGAGGACCCGATCAATCCCTGGCTTGCGCATCCCGCCCGTTTGGCCGGTTGAGCGCCCGCATGCTCGTTTCGTGGGTTGACTTAGGCATATAGAGTTCATTCCCAGTCTAAGTATACGGAGTTCATTCCCAGTCTAATATTGGACCGGATCGAGGGTTGCAGCAGCACATGCTGGGCTCGGGCATGTGCTAGTGTCGCATTTTTCTTCGTCGGGGCACCATCGCGGGAGCATCGCTGGAGAACCTGGTCGACGGTATTGAGGTTTTTGCGATCGGGGGGGCCGAGGGGGTGTGCGCACATGATGTGCGATGGGTGCTAGTACTTGGCGCTTATATTGGCCCCCTATCCCTCATCAAACCTCGAGAACTCACACCCCCTTAAAGAGCATTTAAGATTTTACAGGTTTGCTGCCAGTAGCCATTAAAGTGTCTGAAATAGGGACGCTTTCTTCAAATGGTCACAAAATCTTGTACACTTCGAATTTTTAGCTGAATTTTTTTTTGCATCCCAATAAAAATACAAGGATCACGTCTACCAAGTTTGGGGCGAAAACTCTTTCCAAAAAAATTTTAAAAAATCTCGTACCGTAAAAAGTTTTAAAAATCATGAAAAATAGAAAACGAGTCGTCTTGCCATGAAACTTCACGTGAAGGCTTAAGGGACCATTGTATGAATTTACCAGCCATAAAAATGGCATTGGCATGCAGAAATATGAAGATGTGCCTAAACCCACCTACTACCCTATCATTCGACGGCTTGCGCATCTCGTCTCTCTGGCCGGTGTAGTGCCCGCCCGCTCGTTTCGTCAAATGGCTTAGGCATATGGAGTTCATTCTCAGTCTAAGATTGGACCAGACTGAGGGTTGTGACAGCAAGATCGATAGCACATAGAGGGGGACCCGACCGATCCCCATCTTGCACATCCCGCCCCTCTGACCGGCTGAGTACCCGCACGCTCGTTTCGTGGGTTGACTTAGGCATAGGGAGTTCATTCCCAGTCTAAGCATACAGAGTTCATTCCCAGTCTAAGATTGGATTGGACCGAGGGCTGCGGCAGCACATGCTGGGCTCGGGTATGTGCTGGTGTCGCATTTTTCTTCATCGGGGCACCATCGTCGGATCATCGCCGGAGAACCTGACCGACGGCATTGGGGTTCCGACGGCATTGGGGGGGTCGGGGGGTGTGCGCACATGATGTGCGATGGGTGCTGGTACTTGGCACTTATATTGGCCCCCTATCCCTCATCAAACCTCGAGAACTGACACCCCCTTAAAGAGCATTTGAGATTTTACAGGTTTGCTGCCAGTAGCAATTAAAGTGTCTGAAATGGGGACACTTTTTTCAAATGGTCACAAAATCTTGTACACTTCATGTTTTTAGCTGAATTTTTTTGTGCATGCCAACAAAAATACAAGGATCACATCTACTAAGTTTAGGGCCAAGACTCCTTCTGAAAAAATTTTAAAAAATCCCGAAACGCAAAAAGTTTTGAAAATCGTCAAAAATAGAAAACGAGTCGTCTTGCCATGAAAGTTCACGTGAAGGTTTAAGGGAGCATTGTATGAATTTACAAGCCACAAAATGGCATTGGCAGGTAGAAATATGAAGATGTTCCTAAACCCACATACCACCCTATCGGTCCACAGCTTGCGCATCCCCTCTCTCTGGCCGGCGTAGTGCCCGCCCACACGCCTGCCCGCCCGCCCGCTCATTTCGTCGGTTGGCTTAGGCATACGGAGTTCATTCCTAGTTTAAGATTGGACCAAACTCAGGGTTGTGATAGCAGGATTGGTAGCATGCAAAGGGGGACACGACCGATCTCGAGCTTGCATATCCCTTCCCTCTGGCCGGTTGAGCACCCGTACACTCGTTTCATGGGTTGACTTAGGCATACGGAGTTCATTCCCAGTCTAAGATTGGACCGGACCGAGGGTTGTGGTAGCACATGCTGGGCTCGGGCATGTGCTGGTGTCGAATTTTTCTTCACCGGGGCACCATCGTCGGAGCATCGCCGGAGAACCTGACCAGCAGCATTGGGGTTCCGGCGATCGGGGGGGTCGGGGGGGTGTGCGCACATGATGTGCGATGGGTGTTGGGAACCTTGAGAACTTACACCCCCTTAAAGAGCATTTGAGATTTTATGGTTTGCTGTCAGTAGCCATTAAAGTGTTTAAAATGGGGACAGTTTTTTTAAGTGGTCACAAAATGTTGTACACTTTGAGTTTCTAGCTGAATTGTTTTGTGCATGCCAACAAAAATACAAGGATCACGTCTACCAAGTTTTGGGCCAAAACTGCTTCCGAAAAAATTTTAAAAAATCCCGAACCGCAAAAAAGTTTCAAAAATCATGAAAAATAGAAAATGAGACGTCTTGCCATGAAACTTCACGTGAAGGCTTAAGGGACCATTGTATGAATTTACAAGCCATAAAAATGGCATTGGCACACAGAAATATGAAGATGTGCCTAAACCCACCTACCACCCTATCGATCCACAGCTTACGCATCCCGTCTCTATGGCTGACGTAGTTCCCGCCCGCCCGCTCGTTTCATCGGTTGGCTTAGGCATACGGAGTTCATTCCCAATCTAAGATTGGACCAGATCGAGGGTTGAGGTAGCAGGATCGATAGCACGCAGAGGGGGACCCGACCGATCCCCGATTTGCGCATCCCACCCCTCTGGTCGGTTGAGCGCCCGCATGCTCGTTTCGTGGGTTGACTTAGGCATACGGAGTTCATTCCCAGTCTAAGCATACGATTTTTTTTTCAGTCTAAGATCGAACTGGACTGAGGGTTGTGGCAACACATACTGGGCTCAGGCATGTGCTGGTGCCGCATTTTTCTTCGTCGGGGCAGCATCACCGGAGCATCACCGGAGAACCTGACCGACGGCATTAGGGTTCCAATGATCGGGGGGGTCGGGGGAGGGGGTGTGCGCACATGATGTGAGGTGGGTGCTGGTACTTGGCCCTTATATTGGCCCCCTATCCCTCATCAAACCTCGACAACTCACACTCCCTTAAAGAGCATTTGAGATTTTACAGGTTTGCTGCCAGTAGCCATTAAAGTGTCTGAAATGGGGACACTTTTTCAAATGGTCACAAAATCTTGTACACCTCGATTTTTTAGGTGAATTTTTTTGTGCATGCCAGCAAAAATACAAGGATCACGTCCACCACGTTTGGGACCAAAACTCCTTTCGAAAAATTTTTAAAAAATCCCGAACCGCAAAAAGTTTCAAAAATCGTGAAAAATAGAAAACGAGTCGTCTTGCCATGAAACTTCATGTGAAGGCTCAAGGGACCATTGAAAGAATTTACAGGCCATAAAAATGCCATTGGCACATAGAAATATGAAGATGTACCTAAACCCACCTAGCACCCTATCGATCCACGGCTTGCGCATCCTGTCTCTTTGGCCGGCATAGTACCCGTTCGCCCGCCCACTCGTTTCGTCGGTTGGCTTAGGTATACGGAGTTCATTCCCAGTCTAATATCAGACTGGATCGAGGGTTGTGGTAGCAGGATCGACAGGAAGCAGATGGGGACCCGATCGATCCCCAGCTTACGCATCCCACCCCCCTAGCCGGTTGAGCGCCCGCACGCTCGTTTGGTGGGTTGACTTAGGCATACGGAGTTCATTCCCAGTCTTAGATCAGATCGGACTGAGGGTTACGGTAGCACATACTGGGCTCAGGCATGTGCTGGTGCCGCATTTTTCTTCGTCGGGGCACCATCGCCGGAGTATCACCGGAGAACCTGACCGGCGGCATTGGGTTTTCGACGATCGGGGGGCCGGGGGGTGTGTGCACATGATGTGCGATGGGTGCTAGTACTTGGCCCTTATATTGGCCCCCTATCCCTCATCAAACCTTGAGAACTCACACCCCCTTAAAGAGCATTTGAGATTTTAGAGGTTTGCTACCAGTAGCCATTAAAGTGTCTGAAATGGGGACACTTTTTTCAAATGGTCACAAAATCTTGTACACTTTGAGTTTTTAGCTGAATTGTTTTGTGCATGCCAACAAAAATACACGGATCATGTCTTCCAAGTTTTGGGTCAAAACTGCTTCCGAAAAAATTTTACAAAATCCCGAACTGCAAAAAAGTTTCAAAAATCATGAAAAATAGAAAACGAGACGTCTTGCCATGAAACTTCACGTGAAGGCTTAAGGGACCATTGTATGAATTTACAAGCCATAAAAATGGCATTGGCACGCAAAAATATGAAGATGTCCCTAAACCCACCTACCACCCTATCGATCCACGGCTTGCCATCCCGTCTCTTTGGCCGACATATTCCCCGCCCGCCCGCTCGTTTCGTCGGTTGGCTTAGGCATACGGAGTTCATTCCCAGTCTAAGATCTGACCAGACCGAGGGTTGCTGTAGCAGGATCAATAGCACACAGAGCGGGATCCGGTTGATCCCTGGTTTGCGCATCCCACCCCTCTGGCCGGTTGAGCGCCCGCATGCTCGTTTCGTGGGTTGACTTAGGCATACGGAGTTCATTCCCAGTCTAAGCATACGGAGTTCATTTTTAGTCTAAGATCGAACTGGACTGAGGGTTGTGGCAGCACATACTAGGCTCAGGCATGTGCTGGTGCCGCATTTTTCTTCGCCGGGGCACCATCACCGGAGCATCATCGGAGAACCTGACCGACGACATTGGGGTTCCAATGATCGGGAGGGCCGGGGGAGGGGGTGTGCGCACATGAAGTGCGATGGGTGCTGGTACTTGGCCCATATATTGGCCCCCTATCCCTCATCAAACCTTGAGAACTGACACCCCCTTAAAGAGCATTTGAGATTTTACAGGTTTGCTGCCTGTAGCCATTAAAGTGTCTGAAATGGGGACACTTTTTTCAAATGGTCACAAAATCTTGTACACTTAGAGTTTTTAGCTGAATTTTTTTGTGCATGCCAAAAAAAATACAAGGATCAGTTCTACCAAGTTTGGGGCCAAAACTCCTTTCAAAAAAATTTTGAAAAATCCCGAACCGTAAAAAGTTTCAAAAATTGTGAAAAATAAAAAACGAGTCGTCTTGCCATGAAACTTCACGTGAAGGCTTAAGGGAGCATTGTATGAATTTACAAGCCATAAAAATGGCATTGGCAACCAGAAATATGAAGATGTACCAAAACCCACCTACCACCCTATCGATCCACGGCTTGCGCATCCCATCTCTCTTATCGACGTAGTGTTCGTCTGCCAGCCCGTCCGCTCGTTTCGTCAGTTGGCCTAGGCATACGGAGTTCATTCCCAGTCTAAGATTGGATCAGATCGAGGGTTACGATAGTAGGATCGACAGTACACAGAGGGAGACCCGATCGATCCTCGGCTTGCGCATCCTACCCCTCTGGTCGGCTGAGCGCCCGTACGCTTGTTTCGTGGGTTGCTTAGGCATACGGAGTTCATTCCAGTCTAAGCATACGGAGTTCATTCCCAATCTAAGATCGGATCGGACCGAGGGTTGTGACAGGACAAGCTGGGCTCGGGCATGTACTGGTGCCACATTTTTCTTCACCGGGGCACCATCACCGGAGTATCACCGGAGAACCTGACCGGCGACATTAGGGTTCCAACGATGGGGGGCCGGGGGGTGTGCACACATGATGTGCGATGGGTGCTGGTACTTGGCCCTTATATTGGCCCCCTATCCCTCATCAAACCTCGAGAACACACACCCCCTTAAAGAGTGTTTGAGATTTAATAGGTTTGTTGCCAGTAGCCATTAAAGTGTCTGAAATGGGGACACTTTTTTAAAATGGTCACAAAATCTTGTACACTTCGATTTTTTAGCTGAATTTTTTTGTGCATGCCAATAAAAATACAAGGATCACGCCTACTAAGTTTGGGGCCAAAAATCATTTCAAAAAATTTTTCAAAAATCTCGAACCGTATAAAGTTTTCAAAATCGTGAAAAATAGAAAATGAGTCGTCTTGCCATGAAACTTCACGTGAAGCCTTAAGGGACCACTGTATGAATTTACAAGCCATAAAAATGGCATTGGTATGCAAAAATATGAAGATGTGCATAGACCCACCTACCACCCTATCGATCCATGGCTTGCGCATCCCATCTCTCTGCCGACATAGTGCCCGCCTGCCCGCTCGTTTCGTCGGTTGGCTTAGGCATACGGAGTTCATTACCAGTCTAAGATCGGATTAGACTGAGGGTTGCGGTAGTAGGATCGGCAGCACGTAGAGGGGGACCCGACCGATCCCTGACTTGCGCATC
The DNA here is from genome assembly GCF_047325235.1 of Durio zibethinus. Lineage (NCBI taxonomy): Eukaryota > Viridiplantae > Streptophyta > Magnoliopsida > Malvales > Malvaceae > Durio > Durio zibethinus. Next base: position 14,974,227 of record NC_143174.1, read on the forward strand.
TCACCCCTTTGGCCGGCTGAGCGCCCGCACGCTCGTTTCGTGGGTTGACTTAGGCATACGGAGTTCATTCCCAGTCTAAGATCAGACCAAACCGAGGGTTGCAACAGCACATGCTGGGCTCGAGCATGTCTTGGTGCTGCATTTTTCTTCACCGGGGCACCATCGTCGGAGCATCGCTGGAGAACCTGACCGGCGGCATTAGGGTTCCGGCGATCGGGAGGGCCTAGGGGGTTGTGTGCACATGATGTGCGATGGGTGCTGGTACTTGGCCCTTATATTGGCCCCTATCCCTCATCAAACCTCGAGAACTCACACCCCCTTAAAAAGCATTTGAGATTTTACAGGTTTGCTGCCAGTAGCCATTAAAGTGTCTGAAATGGGGACACTTTTTTCAAATGGTCACAAAATCTTGTACACTTCGAGTTTTTAGCTGAATTGTTTTGTGCATGCCAAAAAAATTAAAAGGATCACATCTACCAAGTTTGGGGTAAAAACTCCTTCCGAAAAAATTTAAAAAAATCCTGAATCGTAAAAAGTTTCAAAAATCATGAAAAATAGAAAACGAGTCGTCTTGCCATGAAACTTCACGTGCAAGCCTAAGGGACCATTGTATGAATTTACAAGTCATAAAAATGGCATTGGCACACAGAAATATAAAGATGTGCCTAAACCACCTACCACCCTATCGATCCATGGCTTGTGTATCCCGTCTCTCTGGCCGACATAGTGCCCGGTTGCCCGCCCGCTCGTTTCGTCAGTTGGCTTAGGCATACGGAGTTGATTCCCAGTCTAAGATCAGATCGGACCGAGGGTTGCGGCAGCAAGATCGGTAGCACGTAGAAGGGGACCCCGTCGATCCCCGGCTTGCGCATCCCACCCCTCTGGCGGATGAGCGCCGGCACGCTCGTTTTATGGGTTGACTTAGGCATACGGAGTTCATTCCCAGTCTAAGCATACGGAGTTCATTCCCAGTCTAAGATTGAACCAGACCGAGGGTTCCGGCAAAAAATGTTGGGCTCGGACATGTGCTGGTGTCGCATTTTTCTTCACCGGGGCACCATCGTCGGAGCATCATCGGAGAACCTGACCGGTGGCATTGGGGTTTCGGTGATCGCAGGGTCGGGGGGTATGCGGACATGATGTGCGATGGGTGCTGGTACTCGGCCCTTATATTGGCCCCCTATCCCACATCAAACCTCGAGAACTCAGACCCTTTAAAGAGCATTTGAGATTTTACAGGTTTGCTGCCAGTAGCCATTAAAGTGTCTGAAATGGGGACACTTTTTTCAAATGGTCACAAAATCTTGTACACTTCAAGTTTTTACTTGAATTTTTTTGTGCAAGCCAACAAAAATACAAGGATCATGTCTACCATGTTTGGGGCCAAAACTCCTTCCGAAAAAATTTTAAAAAATCCCGAACCGAAAAAAGTTTCAAAAATCATGAAAAATAAAAAATGGGTCATCTTGCCGTAAACTTCACGTGAAGGCTTAAGGGACCATTGTATGAATTTACAAGCCATAAGAATGGCATTGGCACACAAAAATATGAAGATGTGCCTAAAGCCACCTACCACCCTATCGATCCACGGCTTGCGCATCTCATCTCTCTGGCTGACGTAGTGGCCGCCCGCTCATTTCGTCTGTTGGCTTAGGCATACGGTGTTCATTCCTAGTCTAAGTTCAGACCGGACTGAGGGTTGTGACAGTAGGATCAGCAGCATGCAGAAGGAGACCCGACCAATCCCGGCTTGCGCATCCCGCCCCTTTGGCCGACTGAGCACCCGTATGCTCGTTTCGTGGGTTGACTTAGGCATACGGAGTTCATTCCTAGTCTAAGCATACAGAGTTCATTCCTAGTCTAAGATTGGACTGGACCGAGGGTTGCGGCAGCACATGCTGGGCTTGGGCATTTGCTAGTGCCACATTTTTCCTCACCGGGGCACAATCGCCGGAGCATCGTTGGAGAACCTGACCGGCGGCATTGGGGTTTTGGCGATCGGGGGGGCCAAGAGTGGTTGTACGCACATGATGTGTGAAGGGTGCTGGTACTTGGCCCTTATATTGGCCCCCTATCCCTCATCAATCCTCGAGAACTCATTCCCCCTTAAAGAGCATTTGACATTTTACAGGTTTGCTACCAGTAGCCATTAAAGTGTTTGAAATGGGAACACTTTTTTCAAATGGTCACAATATCTTGTACACTTCGAGTTTTTAGCTGAATTTTTTTGTGCATGCCAAAAAAAATACAAGGATAATGTCTGCCAAGTTTGGGGTCAAAAATCCTTCCAAAAAAATTTTAAAAAATCCTGAGCCATAAAAAGTTTTAAAAATCGTGAAAAATAGAAAACGAGTCGTCTTGCCAAGAAACTTCACGTGAAGGCTTAAGGGACCATTGTATGAATTTACAAGCCATAAAAATGGCATTGGCTCATAGAAATATGAAGATGTACCTAAACCCACAAACCACCCTATCGATCCACGGCTTGCATATCCCGTCTCTCTGGCCGGCGTAGTGCCCGCCCGCCTGCCCATTTCATCGCCGAAAATTCTGACCGACGACATTGGGGTTCCAGCGATCGGGGGGGTCGGGGGGTGGCGCACATGATGTGCCATGGGTGCTGGTACTTGGCCCTTATATTGGCCCCCTATCCCTCATCAAACCTCGAGAACTCACACCTCATTAAAGAGCATTTGAGATTTTACAGGTTTGCTGCCAGTAGCCATTAAAGTGTTGAAATGGGGACACTTTTTTCAAATGGTCACAAAATCTTGTAAACTTCGAGTTTTGAGCTGAATTTTTCTATGCATGCTATCAAAAATACAAGGATCAAGTCCACCATGTTTCGGGCCAAAACTCCTTTCGAAAAAATTTTAAAAAATCTCGAACCCCAAAAAGTTTCAAAAATCGTAAAAAATAGAAAACGAGTTGTCTTGCCAAGAAACTTCACGTGAAGGATTAAGGGACCAATGTATGAATTTACAAGCCATAAAAATGGCATTGGCTCGTAGAAATATGAAGATGTGCCTAAACCCACCAACCACCCTATCGATCCACGGCTTGCATATCCCGTCTCTCTGGCCGGCATAGTGCCCACCCGCCCGCCCGCCCGCTCGTTTCGTCGGTTGGCTTAGGCATACAAAGTTCATTCCCAGTCTAAGATCAAACTGGACCGAGGGTTACGGTAGCAGGATTGGCAGCACGCAGAGGGGGACCCGATCGATTCTCGGCTTGCGCATCCCGTCCCTCTGGTCGACTGAGTGCCCGGAGCTCCTTTCGTGGTTTGACTTAGGCATACGGAGTTCATTCCCAGTCTAAGCATACGAAGTTCATTCCCAGACTAAGATCGAACCGGACCGAGGGTTGTGGCAGCACATACTTCACTCGGGCATGTGCTGGTGCCACATTTTTCTTCACCGGGGTACCATCATCGGAGAACCTGACCGACGGCATTGGGTTCCGGCTATCGAGGGGGTCGGGGGGTGTGCGCACATGATGTGTGATGGGTGCTGATACCTAGCCCTTATATTGCCCCCTATCCCTCATCAAACTTTGAGAACTCACACCCTCTTAAAGAGCATTTGAGATTTTACAGGTTTGCTGCCAGTAGCCATTAAAGTGTCTGAAATGGGGACACTTTTTTCAAATGGTCACAAAATCTTGTACACTTCAAGTTTTTAGCTGAATTTTTTTATGCATGCCAACAAAAATACAAGGATCACGTCTTCCAAGTTTGGGGCCAAAACTTCGTCCGAAAAAATTTAAAAAAATCTCAAACCGTAAAAAGTTTTTAAAATCGTGAAAAATAGAAAACGAGTCGTCTTGCCATTAAACTTCACATGAAGGCTTAAGGGACCATTGTATGAATTTACAAGTTATAAAAATGGCATTGGCACGTAGAAATATGAAGATGTGCCTAAACCCACCTACCACCCAATCATCCACGGCTTGCGCATCCCGTCTCTCTGGCCGGTGTAGTGCCCGCTTGCCCGCTCGTTTCGTCAGTTGGCTTAGGCATACGGAGTTCATTCCCAGTTTAAGATTGGAGTAGACGAAGGGCTGCAACAGCAGGAACGGCAGCACGCAGAGGGGGACTCGACCGATCCTCGGCTTGCGTATCCCACCCCTCTGGCCGACTGAGCGCCCGCACTCTCGTTTCGTGGGTTGACTTAGGCATACAGAGTTCATTCGCAGTCTAAGCATACGGAGTTCATTCCAAGTCTAAGATCGTCGGAGAACCTGACCAACGGCATTGGGGTTCCGGCGATCGGGGGAGCCGGAGGGGGTGTGTGCACATGATGTGCGATGGCTTCTGGTAGTTGGCCCTTATATTGGCCCCCTATCCCTCATCAAGCCTTGAGAACTCACACCCCCTTAAAGAGCATTTGAGATTTTACAGGTTTGCTACCAGTAGCCATTAAAGTGTCTAAAATGGGGACACTTTTTTCAAATGGCCACAAAACCTTGTACACTTCAAATTTTTAGCTGAAATTTTTTGTGCATGCCAACAAAAATAAAAGGATCACGTCTACCAAGTTTGGGGTCAAAAATCCTTCCAAAAAAATTTTAAAAAATCTCGAACCGTAAAAAGTTTCAAAAATCATGAAAAATAGAAAATGGGTCATCTTGCCATGAAACTCGTGAAGGCTTAAGGGACCATTGTATGAATTTACAAGCCATAAGAATGGAATTGTCACACAAAAATATGAAGATGTGCCTAAAGCCACCTACCACCCTATCGATCCACGACTTGCACATCCCGTCTCTCTGTCCGGCGTAGTGCCCGCCCGCCCACTCGTTTCGTCGGTTGGCTTAGGCATACGGAGTTCATTCCAAGTCTAAGATCGGACTGGATTGAGGGTTACAGCAACAGGATTGGCAGCGCATAGAGGGGACCTGGCCGATCCTCGGCTTACGCATCCCGACCCTCTGCCCGACTGAACGCCCGCACGCTCATTTCATGGGTTGACTTAGGCATACGGAGTTCATTCCCAGTCTAAGCAAACAGAGTTAATTCACAGTCTAAGATCGGACCGGATCGAGGGTTGCAGCAGCACATGCTAGGCTCGGGCATGTGCTGGTGCAGCATTTTTCTTCACCGGGGCACGATCGTCGGAGCATCACCGGAGAACCTAACCGACGGCATTAGGGTTCCGGCAATCGGGGGGGCCTGGGGGTGTGTGCACATGATGTACGATGGTTGCTGGTACTTGGCCCTTATATTGGCCCCCTATCCCTCATCAAACCTCAAGAACTCACACCGCCTTAAAGAGCATTTGAGATTTTATAGGTTTGCTGCCAGTAGCCATTAAAGTGTTTGAAATGGGGACACTTTTTTCAAATGGTCAGAAAATCTTGTACACTTCGAGTTTTTAGCTGAATTTTTTTGTGCATGCCAAACAAAAATACAAGGATCACGTCTACCAAGTTTGGGGCCAAAACCCCTTCCGAAAAAATTTTAAAAAATCCCGAACAGGAAAATGTTTTGAAAATTTTGAAAAATAGAAAACGAGTCGTCTTGCCATGAAACTTCACGTGAAGGCTTAAGTTACCATTGTATGAATTTACAAGCCATAAAAATGGCATTGGCACACAGAAATACGAAGATGTACCTAAACCCACCTACCACCCTATCGATCCACGGCTTACGCATCCCATCTCTCTGGCCGGTGTAGTGCCCGCCCGCCCGCCCACCCGCTCATGTCGTCAGTTGGCTTAGGCATACGGAATTCATTCCCAGTCTAAGATCGGACCGGACCGAGGGTTACGATAGCACATACTGGCCTCGAGCATGTGCAGGTATCGTATTTTTCTTCGTCGGGGCACCATCGTCGGAGCATCGTCAGAGAACCTGATCGACGGCATTGGGGTTCCGGCGATCGGGGGGCCGGGGGGGTGTGCGCACATGATGTGCGATGGGTGCTGGTACTTGGCCCTTATACTGGCCCCCAATCCCTCATCAAACCTCGAGAACTCACACCCCTTTAAAGAGCATTTGAGATTTTACAGGTTTGCTGCCAGTAGCCATTAAAGTGTCTGAAATGGGGACATTTTTTTCAAATGGTCACAAAATCTTGTACACTTCGAGTTTTTAGCTGAATTTTTTTGTGCATGCCAAAAAAAATACAAGGATCACGTCTACCAAGTTTGGGGCCAAAACTCGTTGTGAAAAAATGTTAAAAAATCCTGAACTGCAAAAAGTTTCAAAAATCGTGAAAAATATAAAACTCGTCGTCTTGCCATGAAACTTCACCTGAAGGCTTAAGGGACCATTGTATGAATTTACAAGCCATATAAATGGCATTGGCACATAGAAATATGAAGATGTGCCTAAACCCACCTACCACCCTATCGATCCACAGCTTGCACATCCCGTCTCTTTGGCCAGCGTAGTTCCCGTCCGTACGCCCGTCTGCTCGTTTCGTCGGTTAGCTTAGGCATACGGAGTTCATTCCCAGTCTAAGATCAGACCGGACCGGGGGTTACGGCAGCATGCAGAAGGGGACCCGATCGATCCTCGGCTTGCGCATCCCGCCCGTCTGGCCGGCTGAGCGCCCGCACGCTCATTTCATGGGTTGACTTAGGCATACGGAGCTCATTCCCAGTCTAAGATCGGATCGGACCAAGGGTTGCGGCAGCATATGCTGGGCTCGAGCATGTGCTGGTGTCACATTTTTCTTCGTCGAAGCATCGTCGGAGAACCTGACCGGCGGCATTGGGGTACTGTCGATCAGGGGGGCCGGGCGGGGTGTACGCCCATGATGTACGATGGGTGCTGGTACTTGGCCCTTATATTGGCCCCCTATCCCTCATCAAACCTCGAGAACTCACACCCCCTTAAAGAGCATTTGAGATTTTACAGGTTTGCTGCTAACAGCCTTTAAAGTGTCTGAAATAGGGACACTTTTTTCAAATGGTCACAAAATCTTGTACACTCCCAGTTTTTAGCTGAATTTTTTTGTGCATGCCAAACAAAAATACAAGGATCACGTCTACCAAGTTTGGGGCAAAAACCCCTTCCGAAAAAATTTAAAAAAATCCCGAACAGAAAAATGTTTTGAAAATTATGAAGAATAGAAAACGAGTCGTCTTGCCATAAAACTTCACGTGAAGGCTTAAGTTACCATTGTATGAATTTACAAGCCATAAAAATGGCATTGTCACACAGAAATACGAAGATGTACCTAAACCCACCTACCACCCTATCGATCCACGGCTTACGCATCCCGTCTCTCTGGCCGACGTAGTGCCCGCCCGCCCGCCCACCCGCTCGTGTCGTCGGTTGGCTTAGGCATACGGAATTCATTCCAGTCTAAGATTGGACCAGACCGAGGGTTACGGCAGCACATGCTGGCCTCGGGCATGTGCTGGTACCGCATTTTTCTTTGCCGGGGCACCATCATCAAAGCATCGTCGGAGAACCTGACCGGCGGCATTGGGGTTCCGGCGATCGGAGGGCCGGGGGGTATACGCACATGATGTGCAATGGGTGCTGGTACTTGGCCCTTATACTGGCCCCCAATCCCTCATCAAACCTCGAAAACTCACACCCCCTTAAAGAGCATTTGAGATTTTACAGGTTTGCTGCCAGTAGCCATTAAAGTGACTGAAATGGGGACACTTTTTTCAAATAGTCACAAAATCTTGTACACTTCGAGTTTTTAGCTGAATTTTTTTGTGCACGCCAACAACAATACAAGAATCACGTCTACCAAGTTTGGGGCCAAAACTCATTGCGAAAAAACTTTAAAAAATCATGAACTGCAAAATGTTTCGATAATCGTGAAAAATATAAAACTCGTCGTCTTGCCATGAAACTTCACATGAAGGCTTAAGGGACCATTGTATGAATTTACAAGCCATATAAATGGCATTGGCACATAGAAATATGAAGATGTGCCTAAACCCACCTACCACCCTATCGATCCACAGCTTGCGCATCCCATCTCTCTGGCGGGTGTAGTTCCCGCCTGCCCGCCCGTCCGCTCATTTCATCGGTTATCTTAGGCATACGGAGTTCATTCCCAGTCTAAGATCAGAACAAACTGAGGGTTGCGGCAGCAGGATCGATAGCATGCAGAGGGGGACCCGATCTGTCCCCGACTTGCACATCCCACCCTTCTGGCCGGCTGAACGCCCGCACGCTCATTTCATGGGTTGACTTAGGCATACGAAGCTCATTCCCAGTCTAAGATCGGATCGGACCGAGGGTTACGGCAGCACATGCTGGGCTCGAGCATGTGCTGGTGTCACATTTTTCTTCGTCGAAGTATCACCGAAGAACCTGACCGACGGCATTGGGGTACTGACGATCGGGGGGGCCGGGCGGGGTGTGCGCCGATGATGTACGATGGGTGCCGGTACTTAGCCCTGATATTGGCCCCCTATCCCTCATCAAACCTCGAGAACTCACACCCCCTTAAAGAGCATTTGAGATTTTATAGGTTTGCTGCTAGCAGCCTTTAAAGTGTTTGAATTAGGGACACTTTTTTCAAATGGTCACAAAATCTTGTACACTTCGAGTTTTTAGCTGAATTTTTTTGTGCATGCCAACAAAAATACAAGGATCACGTCTACCAAGTTTGGGGCCAAAACTCTTTCCAAAAAAATTTAAAAAAATCCTGAACCGTAAAAAGTTTCAAAATCATGAAAAATAGAAAATGAGTCGTCTTGCCATGAAACTTCACGTGAAGGCTTAAGGGACCATTGTATGAATTTACAAGCCATAAAAAAGGCATTGGCATGTAGAAATATGAAGATGTGCCTAAACCCACCTACCACCCTATCGATCCATGGCTTGTGCATCCGTCTCTCTGATAGGCGTAGTGCCCGCCCGCCCGCCCGCTCGTTTCGTCGGTTGGCTTAGGCATACGGAGTTCATTCCTAGTCTAAGATCAGACCGGATTGAGGGTTGCGGTAGCAGGATCGGCAGCATGCAGAGGGGGACCTGCCCGATCCCCAGCTTGCGCATCCAACCCTTCTGGCCGGTTGACCGCCCGAACGCTCGTTTCGTGGGTTATCTTTGGGATACGGAGTTCATTCCCAATCTAAGATCGGACCGGACCGAGGGTTGTGGCAGCACATGCTGGGCTCGAGCAAGTGCTGGTGCCGCATTTTTCTTTGTCGGGGCACCATCACCGGAGAACCTGACGGGCGATATTGGGGTTCTGACGATCGGGGGGGCCGAGGGGGGTGTGCGCACATGATGTGCAATGGGTGCTGGTACTTGGCCCTTATTTCGGCCCCCTATCCCTCATCAAACCTCTAGAACTCACACCCCCTTAAAGAGCATTTGAGATTTCACAGCTTTGCTGTCAGTAGCCATTAAAGTGTCTAAAATGGGGACACTTTTTTCAAATCGTCACAAAATCTTGTACACTTCTAGTTTTTAGCTGAATTTTTTTGTGCATGCCAAAAAAAATAATAGGATCACGTCTACCAAGTTTGAGGCCAAAAATTCTTCCAAAAAAATTTAAAAAAATCCTGAACTGCACAAAGTTTCAAAAATCATGAAAAATAGAAAATGAGTCATCTTGCCATGAAGCTTCACGTGAAGGCTTAAGAGACCATTGTATGAATTTACAAGACATAAAAATGGCATTGGCACGTAGAAATATGAAGATGTGCCTAAACCCACCTACCACACTATCGATCCACAGCTTGCGCATCTCGTCTCTCTGGCCGGTGTAGTGCCCGCCCGTCTGCCCACCAACTCGTTTTGTCAGCTGGCTTAAGGATACGGAGTTCATTCCAAGTGTAAGATCCAACGGATCGAGGGTTGCGGTAGCAGGATCGGCAGCACGCGTAGGGGGACCTGACTGATCCCTAGCTTACGCATCCCACCCCTTTGGCCGGCTGAGTGCCCGCATACTCGTTTCGTGGGTTGACTTAGGCATACAGAGTTAATTCCCAGTCTAAGCATATGGAGTTCTTTCCCAGTCTAAGATCGGACCGGATCGAGGGTTGTGGTAGCACATGCTGGGCTTGGGCATGTGCTAGTGCCACATTTTTCTTCACCGGGCCACCATCGTCGGTGCATCGATGGAGAACCTGACCGGCGGCATTGGAGTTCCGGCGATCGAGGGGGCCGGGGGGGTGTACGCACATGATATGCAATGGGTGCTAGTACTTGGCCCTTATATTGGCCCCCTATCTCTCATCAAACCTCGAGAACTCACACCCCCTTTAAAGGGCATTTGAGATTTTACAGGTTTGCTGCCAGTAGCCATTAAAGTGTCTGAAATGGGGACACTTTTTTTGAAATGGTCACAAAATCTCGTACACTTCGAGTTTTTAGCTGAATTTTTTTATGCATGCCAACAAAATACAAGGATCATGTCTACCAAGTTTGGGACCAAAACTCCTTCCGAGAAAACTTTACAAAATTTCAAACAGCAAAAAGTTTCAAAAATTATGAAAAATAAAAAATGAGTCATCTTGCCGTGAAACTTCACGTGAAGGCTTAAGGGACCATTGTATGAATTTACAAGCCATAAAAATGGCATTGGCACACAGAAATATGAAGATGTACCTAAACCCACCTACCACCCTATTGATCCTTAGCTTACGCATCCCGTCTCTTTGGCCGGCGTAGTGCCCGCCCATCCGCCCGTTTGTTTCATCGGTTGGCTTAGGCATACGGAGTTCATTCCCAGTCTAAGATCGATCGGACCGAGGGTTACGGCAGCACATGCTGGCCTCGGGCATGTGCTGGTGTCGCATTTTTCTTTACCGGGGCACCATCGTCGGAGCATCATCGGAGAACCTGACCAGCGGCATTGGGGTCCCGACGATCGGGGGGTCGGGGGGGTGTGCGCACATGATGTGCGATGGGTGCTGGTATTTGGCCCTTATACTGGCCCCCAATCCCTCATCAAACCTTGAGAACTCACACCCCCTTAAAGAGCATTCGAGATTTTACAGGTTTGCTGCCAGTAGCCATTAAAGTGTCTGGAATGGGGACACTTTTTTCAAATGGTCACAAAATCTTGTACACTTCGAGTTTTTAGCTGAATTTTTTTGTACAAGCCAACAAAAATACAAGGATCACATCTACGAAGTTTGGGGCCAAAACTCCTTTCGAAAAAATGTTAAACAATCCCGAACCGTAAAAAGTTTCAAAAATCGTGAAAAATAGAAAACAAGTCGTCTTGCCATGAAACTTCACGTGAAGGCTTAAGGGACCATTGTTTGAATTTACAAGTCATAAAAATGGCATTGGCTCACAGAAATATGAAGATGTGCCTAAACCCACTTACCACACTATCGATCCGTGGCTTGCACATCCCGCCGCTCTGGCCGACGTAGTGCTCGCCTGCCCGCCCGCTCATTTCGTCGGTTGGCTTAGGCATACGGAGTTCATTCCTAGTCTAAGATCGGACCGGGCCGAGGGTTGCGGCAGCAGGATCGGCAGCATGCAGAGGGGGACCTGCCCGATCCCCGGCTTGCGCATCCAACCCCTCTGGCCGGTTGAGCGCCCGAACGTTAATTTCGTGGTTTCTCTTTGGCATACGGAGTTCATTCCCAGTCTAACATCCGACCGGATCGAGGGTTGTGGCAGCACATGCTGGGCTCGAGCATGAAATGGTGCCACATTTTTCTTCATCGGGGCACCATCACCGGTGAACTTGATCGGGAGCATTGGGGTTCCGACGTTCGGGGGAGCCGGTGGGGGCTGTGCACACATAATGTGTGATGGGTGCTGGTACTTGGCCCTCATATTGGCCCCTTATCCCTCATCAAACCTCGAGAACTCACACCCCCTTAAAGAGCATTTGAGATTTTACAAGTTTGCTTCCAGTAGCCATTAAAGTGCCTAAAATGGGGACACTTTTTTCAAATGGTCACAAAATCTTGTACACTTCGAGTTTTTATCTGAATTTTTTGGTACATGCCAACAAAAATAAAGGGATCTCATCTACCAAGTTTGGGGCCAAAACTCCTTCCAAAAAAATTTTAAAAAATCCTGAACCGTAAAAAGTTTCAAAAATCATGAAAAATAGAAAACGAGTCTCTTGCCATGAAACCTCACGTGAAGGCTTAAGGGACCATTGTATGAATTTACAAGCCATAAAAATTGCACTGACATGTAGAAATATGAAGATGTGCCTAAACCCACCTACCACCCTATCGATCCACGGCTTGCGCATCCTATCTCTCTGGCCGGTGTAGTGCCCGCCCGCCAACTCGTTTCGTTGGTTGGCTTAGGCATACGGAGTTCATTCCTAGTCTATGAATAGACCAGACTGAGGGTTGCGGCAGCAGGATCGGCAGCATGCAGAAGGGGACCCGGCCGATCCCCGACTTGCGCATCTCGCCCCTCTGGCCGGTTGAGCGCCAGCACGCTCGTTTCGTGGGTTGACTTAGGCATACAGAGTTCATTTCCAGTCCAAGATCAGATAGGATCGAGTGTTACGGCAGCACATGTTGGGCTCGGGCATCTGCTGATGCCGTATTTTTCTTCACCGAGGCACCATCGTCGGAGAACTTGACCAGCGGTATTGGGGTTCCGATGATCGGGAGGGCCAGGGGGGCTGTGCGGACATAATGTGCGATGGGTGCTGGTACATGGCCCTCATATTGGCCCCCTATCCCTCATCAAACCTCGAGAACTCACACCCTCTTAAAGAGCATTTTAGATTTTACAGGTTTGCTGCCAGTAGCCATTAAAGTGTCTGAAATGGGGACACTTTTTTCAAATGGTTACAAAATCTTGTACACTTTGAGTTTTTAGCTGAATTTTTTTGTGTATGCCAACAAAAATACAAGGATCACGTCTACCAAGTTTGGGGCCAAAACTCGTTTCGAAAGAATTTTAAAAAATCCTGAACCGTAAAAATCGTGAAAAATAAAAAACAAGTCGTCTTGTCATGAAACTTCACGTGGAGGCTTAAGGGACAATTGTATGAATTTACAAGCCATAAAAATGGCATTGGCATGCAGAAATATGAAGATGTGCCTAAACCCACCTACCACCTTATCGATCCACGACTTGCGCATCCCGTCTCTCTGGCCGGCGTAGTGCCCGCCCGCTCGTTTCATCGGTTGGCTTAGGCATATGGAGTTCATTCCCAGTCTAAGACCAGATCGGACTGAGGGTTACGACAATAGGATCAGCAACACGCAGAGGGGGACCCAACCGATCCCTGGCTTACGCATCCCGCCCCTCTGGTAGGCTGAGCGCCCGAACACTTGTTTTGTGGGTTGACTTAGGCATACGGAGTTCATTCCCAGTCTAAGTATACGGAGTTCATTCTCAGTCTAAGATCAGACCAGACCAAAGGTTGCAGCAGCACATGCTGGGCTCAAGCATGTGCTGGTGCCGCATTTATCTTCGTCGGGGCACCATCGTTGGAGCATCGCCAGAGTATTACCGGAGACCCTGACTAGCGGCATTGGGGTTTCGACGATCGGAGCGGCTGGGGGGGTGTACGCACATGATGTGCGATGGGTGCTAGTACTTGGCCCTTATATTGGCCCCTATCCCTCATCAAACCTTGAGAACTCACACCCCCTTAAAGAGCATTTGAGATTTTACAGGTTTACTGCCAGTAGCCATTAAAGTCTCTGAAAATGGGGACACTTTTTTCAAATGGCCACAAAATCTTGTACACTTCGAGTTTTTAGCTAAATTTTTTTGTGCATGCCAAAAAAAATACAAGGATCACGTCTACCAAGTTTGGGGCCAAAAATCCTCCCGAAAGCATTTTAAAAAATCTCGAACCGTAAAAAGTTTCAAAAATTGTGAAAAATAGAAAACGAGTCGCCTTGCCATTAAACTTCACGTGAAGGCTTAAGGTACCATTGTATGAATTTACAAGCCATAAAAATGGCTTTGGCATGCAGAAATATGAAGATGTGCCTAAACCCACCTACCACCCTATCGATCCATGGCTTGCGCATCCCGCCTCTCTTGTCGGTGTAGTACACGCCCACTCGCCCGCCCGCTCGTTTCGTCGGTTGGCTTAGGCATACGGAGTTCATTCCTAGTCTAAGATCAGATCGGACCAAGGGTTGTGGCAGCAGGATTGGTAGCACGTAGAGTGAGATCTGACAGATCCTCGGATTGCGCATCCCGCCCGTCTGGCCAACTGAGCGCCCGCACGCTCGTTTCGTGGGTTTACTTAGGCATACAGAGTTCATTCCTAGTCTAAGCATACGGAATTCATTCCCAGTCTAAGATCAGACCGACCCAATGGTTACGGTAGCACATGCTGGGCTCGGGCATGTCCTGGTGCCGCATTTTTCTTCGTCGGGGCACCATCACCGAAGCATTATCGAAGAACCTGATCGGAGGCATTGGGATTCCGGCGATTGGGGGGCCGGGGGATGTGCGCACATGATGTATGATGGGTGCTGGTACTTGGCCCTTATATTGGCCCCCTATCCCTCATCAAACCTCGAGAACTCACACCCCTTTAAAGAGCATTTGAGATTTTATAGGTTTGCTGTCAGTAGCCATTAAAGTGTCTGAAATGGAGACACTTTTTCAAATGGTCACAAAATGTAGTACGCTTCAAGTTTTTAGCTGAATATTTTTTTGCATGCCAACAAAAAAACAATTATCATGCCTTCCGAAAAAATTTTAAAAAATCCCAAACCGCAAAAAGTTTCAAAAATCATGAAAAATAGAAAATGAGTCGTCTTGCCATGAAACTTCACGTGAAAGCTTAAGGGACTGTTGTATGAATTTACAAGTCATAAAAATGGCATTGGCACGTAGAAATATGAAGATGTGCCTAAACCCACTTACCACACTATTGATCCATGGCTTGCGCATCTTGTCTCTCTGGCCGGCGTAGTGCCCGCCCGTCCACCTGCTCATTTCGTCAGTTGGCTTAGGTATACAGAGTTCATTCCTAGTCTAAGATCAGATCGGATCGAGGGTTGCAGTAGCAGGATCGACAGCATGCAGAGGAGGACCTGCCCGTTCCCCAGCTTGCGCATCCAACCCCTCTGGCCGGTTGAACGCCCGAACGCTCATTTCGTGGGTTGTCTTTGGCATACGGAGTTCATTCCCAGTCTAAGATCGGACCGGACCGAGGGTTGTGGCAGCACATGCTAGGCTCGAGCAAGTGCTGGTGCCGCATTTTTCTTCGTTGGGGCACCATCGCCGGAGAACTTGACCGTCGACATTGGGGTTCCGATGATCGGGGGAGCCGGGGGGGCTGTGCGCACATAATGAGTGATGGGTGCTGGTACTTGGCCCTCATATTGGCCCCCTATCCCTCATCAAACCTTGAGAACTCACACCCCCTTAAAGCGCATTTGAGATTTTACAGGTTTGCTTCCAGTAGCCATTAAAGTGCCTAAAATAGGGACACTTTTTTCAAATGGTCACAAAATCTTGTACACTTCGAGTTTTTAGCTGAATGTTTTGGTACATGCCAACAAAAATACAAGGATCACGACTACCAAGTTTGGGGCCAAAACTTCTTCCGAAAAAATTTTCAAAAATCCTGAATCGTAAAAATTTTCAAAAATCATGAAAAATAGAAAACGAATCATCTTGCCATGAAACCTCACGTGAAGGCTTAAGGGACCATTGTATGAATTTACAAGCCATAAAAATGGCACTGGCACGTAAAAATATGAAGATGTGCCTAAACCCACCTACCACCCTATCGATCCACGGCTTACGCATCCTGTCTCTCTGGTCGGTGTAGTGCCTGCCCGCCCACCCACCAACTCGTTTCGTCGGATGGCTTAGGCATACGGAGTTCATTCCCAGTCTATGAATAGACCAGACCGAGGGTTACGGCAACAAGATTGGTAGCATACAGAGGGGGACTCGATCGATCCCCGGTTTGCGCATCCCGCCCTCTGCCCGGCTGAGCGCCAACACGCTCGTTTCGTGGGTTGACTTAGGCATACGGAGTTCATTCCCAGTCCAAGATCGGACTAGACCGAGTGTTTTGGCAGCACATGCTGGGCTCGAGCACCTGCTGGTGCCGTATTTTTCTTCACCGGGGCACCATCATCGGAGAACTTGACCGGCGGCATTGGGGTTCCGACGATCGGGGGGGCTGGGGGGGCTGTGCGGACATAATGTGCGATGGGTGCTGGTACATGGCCCTCATATTGGCCCCCTATCCCTCATCAAACCTCGAGAACTCACACCCCCTTAAAGAGCATTTGAGATTTTACAGGTTTGCTGCCAGTTGCCATTAAAGTGTCTGAAATGGGGACACTTTTTTCAAATGGTAATTTTTTTGTGCATGCCAAAAAAAATACAAGGATCACGTCTACCAAGTTTGGTGCCAAAACTCCTTTCGAAAAAATTTTAGAAAATCTTGAACCGCAAAATGTTTAGAAAATCGTGAAAAATAGAAAATGAGTCGTCTTGCCATGAAACTTCACGTGAAGGCTTAAGCGACCATTGTAAGAATTTACAAGCCATAAAAATGGCATTGGCACACAGAAATATGAAGATGTGCCTAAACCCACCTACCACCTTATCGATCCACGGCTTGCATCCCGTCTCTCTGGCCGATGTAGTGCCCGCCCGCCTATTCGCCCGCTTATTTCGTCGGTTGGGTTAGGCATACGGACTTCACTCCCAGTCTAAGATCGAACTGGATCGAGGGATGCGATAGCAGGATCGGCAGCATGCATAAGGGGACTCGACCGATCCTTAGCTTGCGCATCTCGTCCCTCTGGCTGGCTGAGCGCCCACGCTTGTTTCGTGGGTTGACTTAGGCATACGAAGTTCATTCCCAGTCTAAGCATACGGAGTTCATTACCAGTCTAAGATCGGATTGGACCGAGGTTGCAACAGCACATGCTGGGCTTGGGCATGTGCTGGTGCCACATTTTTCTTCGTCGGGGCACCATCATCGGAGCATCGTCGGAGAACTTGACCGGTGGCATTGGGGTTCCGACGATCGAGGGTCCAGGGGGTGTGCGCACATGATGTGCGATGGGTGCTAGTACTTGGCCCTTATATTGGCCCCTTATCCCTCATCAAACCTCGAGGACTCACACCCCATTAAAGAGCATTTGAGATTTTACAGGTTTGCTGCCAGTAGCCATTAAAGTATCTAAAGTAGGGATACTTTTTTCAAATGGTCACAAAATCTTGTACACTTCGAGTTTTTAGTTGAATTTTTTTGGGCCTGCCAACAAAAAATACAATGATCAAGTCTATGAAGTTTGGGGCCAAAACTCCTTCCGAAAAAATTTTAAAATCTCCCGAACCGTAAAAAGTTTTGAAAATCATGAAAAATAGAAAACGAGTCATCTTGCCATGAAACTTCACATCAAGGCTTAAGCGACCATTGTATGAATTTACAAGCCATAAAAATGGCATTGGCACGCAGAAATATGAAGATGTGCCTAAACCCACCTACCACCCTATCGATCGACGGCTTACGAATCTCGTTTCTCTGGCAGGCGTAGTTCTCGCCCGCCCGCTCGTTTCGTCAGTTGGCATAGGCATACAGAGTTCATTCCCAGTCTAAGATCAGACCGGACCGAGGGTTACGGCAGCAGGATCGATAGCATGCAGAGGGGGAACCGATCGATCCCGGTTTGCGCATCCCGCCCTTCTGGCCGGCTGAGCACTCGAACGCTCATTTCGTGGTTGACTTAGGCAAACGGAGTTCATCCCCAGTCTAAGCATACGGAGTTCATTCCCAGTCTAAGATTAGACCAGACCGAGGGTTACGGTAGCACATGCTAGGCTCAGGCATGTGCTGGGGCTCCATTTTCTTCGCCGGGGCACCATCGCCGGAGCATCACCGGAGAACCTGACCAGCGACATATGGGTTCCAGCGATTGGGGGGGTGTGTGCGCACATGATGTGCGATGGGTGCTGGTACTTGGCCCTTATATTGGCCCCCTATCCCTCATCAAACCTCGAGAACTCACACCCCCTTAAAGAGCATTTGAGATTTTATAGGTTTGCTGCCAGTAACCATTAAAGAGTCTGAAATGGGGACACTTTTTTCAAATGGTCACAAAATCTTGTACACTTCAATTTTTTAGCTGAATTTTTTTGTGCATGCCAACAAAAATAAAAGGATCACGTCTACCAAGTTTGGGGTGAAAACTCCTTCCAAAAAAATTTTAAAAAATCCCGAACCGAAAAAAGTTTCAAAAATCATGAAAAATAGAAAACGAGTCGTCTTGCCATGAAACTTCACGAGAAGGCTTAAGGGACCATTGTATCAATTTAAAAGCTGTAAAAATGGCATTGGCATGTAGAAATATAAAGATGTGCTAGTAGCCATTAAAGAGTCGAAGAACCTGACCGACGGCATTGAGGTTCCGACGATCGGGGGCCCGGGGGGTGTGCGCGCATGATGTGCGATGGGTGCTGGTACTTGGCCCTTATATTGGCCCTCTATCTCTCATCAAACCTCAAGAACTCACACCCCCTTAAAGATGATTTGAGATTTTATAGGTTTGCTCCCAGTAGCCATTAATGTGTCTGAATTGGGGACACTTTTTTCAAATTGTCACAAAATCTTGTACACTTCGAGGTTTTAGCTGACTTTTTTTGTATGAATTTACAAGCCATAAAAATGGCATTGGCATGTAGAAATATAAAGATGTGCCTAAACCCACCTACCACCCTATCGATCCACGGCTTGCGCATCCCGTTTCTCTAGTCGACATAATGCCCGCCCACCCGCCCGCTCATTTCGTCGGTTGGCATAGGTATACAGAGTTCATTCCCAGTCTAAGATGGGACCAGGCCAAGCGTTACGGCAGCAGGATCTGGAGCATGTAGAGGGGGACCCGACCAATCCCCGACTTGTGCATCCCGCCCCTCTGGCCGGCTGAGCGCCCGCACGCTCGTTTTGTGGGTTGACTTAGGCATACGGAGTTCATTCCCAGTCTAAGATCGGACTGGACCGAGGGATGTGACAGCACATGCTGGAGCCCAGCATGTGCTGGTGCCACATTTTTCTTCACCGGGGCACCATCGCCGGAGCATCATCGGAGAACCTGACCGGTGACATTGGGGTTCCAATGATCGAAGGGGTCGGAGGGGGTGTGCACACATGATGTGCGATGGGCGCTGATACTTGGCCTTTATATTGGCCCCCTATCCCTCATCAAACCTCAAGAACTCACACCCCCTTAAAGAGCATTTGAGATTTTATAGGTTTGCTGCTAGTAGCCATTAAAGTGTCTAAAATGGGGACACTTTTTTCAAATGGTCACAAAATCTTGTACACTTCGAGTTTTTAGCTGAATTTTTGTGTGCATGCCAAAAAAAATACAAGGATCATGTCTGCCATGTTTGGGGCCAAAAATCCTTCCGAAAAAATTTAAAAAAATCCCGAACCGTAAAAAGTTTCAAAAATTATGAAAATAGAAAATGAGTCGTCTTGCCATGAAACTTCACGTGAAGGCTTAAGGGACCATTCTATGAATTTACAAGCCATAAAAATGGCATTGGCATGTAGAAATATGAAGATTTGCCTAAACCCACCTACCACCCTATCAATCCATGGCTTGCGCATCCCATCTCTCTAGTCGGCGTGGTGCCCGCCCGCCCGCCTGCCGCTCATTTCGTCGATTGGCTTAGGTATACGGAGTTCATTCCCATTCTAAGATTTGACCGGACAGAGGGTTGTGGCAGTAGGATCGGTAGCACACAGAGGGGGACCCGACCGATCCCCGGCTTGCGCATCCCGCCCCTCTAGCTGGTTGAGCGCCCGCACGCTCTTTTCGTGGATTGACTTAGGCATATGGAGTTCATTCCCAGTCTAAGCATACGGAGTTCATTCCCAGTCTAAGATCAGACCAGACCGAGGGTTGCGGCAGCACATGCTAGGCTCGAGCATGTGGTGGTGCAAAATTTTTCTTCGTCGGGCACCATCGTCGGAGAACTTGACCGATGGCATTGGGGTTTCGACGATCGGGGGGGTCGGGGGGTGTGCACACATGATGTGCGATAGGTGCTGGTACTTGGCCATTATATTGGCCCCCTATCCCTCATCAAACCTCAAGAACTCACACCCCCTTAAAGAGCATTTGAGATTTTACAGGTTTGCTGCCAATCGCCATTAAAGTGTCTGAAATGGGGACACTTTTTTCAAATGGTCACAAAATCTTGTACACTTCGAGTTTTTAGCTGAATTTTTTTGTGTATGCCAACAAAAATACAGGGATCACTTTTACCAAGTTTTGGGCCAAAACTCTTTCTGAAAAAATTGTAAAAAATCCTGAACTGTAAAAAGTTTTGAAAATTGTGAGAAATAGAAAACGAGTCGTCTTGCCATGAAACTTCACGTGAAGGCTTAAGGGACAATTGTATGAATTTACAAGCCATAAAAATGGCAGTGGCACATAGAAATATGAAGATGTGCCTAAACCCGCCTACCACCCTATCAATCCACAGCTTGCGAATCCTATCTCTCTGGTCGGCGTAGTGCCCACCCGCCCGCTCGTTTCGTCGGTTGGCTTAGGCATACGAAGTTCATTCCCAGTCTAAGATCGGATCGAACCGAGGGTTATGGTAGTAGGATCGGCAGCATGCAGAGGGGAACCCGAACGATCCCCAACTTGCGCATCCCGCCCCTCTGGCCTGCTAAGTGCCTGTACGCTCGTTTTGTGGGATGACTTAGGCATATGGAATTCATTCCCAGTCTAAGCATACGGAATTCATTCCCAGTCTAAGATCAGATCGGATCGAGGGTTGCGGCAGCACATGCTAGGCTCAGGCATGTGCTGGTGCCACATTTTTCTTCGTCGGGGCACCATCGCCGGAGCATCGTTGGAGAACCTGACCGACGGCATTGGGGTTCCGACGATCGGGGGGGCCGGGGGGTGTGCGCGCATGATATGCGATGGGTGCTGGTACTTGGCCCTTATATTGGCCCCCTATCCCTCATCAAACCTCTCGAACTCACACCCAGTTAAAGAGCATTTGAGATTTTACAGGTTTGCTGCCAGTAGCCATTAAAGTGTCCGGAATGGGGACACTTTTTTTAAATGGTCACAAAATCTTGTACACTTTGAATTTTTAGCTGAATTTTTTTGTGCATGCCAAAAAAAATACAAGGATCATGTCTACCAAGTTTGGGGCCAAAACTCCTTTTGAAAAAATTTTAAAAAATCCTGAACTGTAAAAAGTTTTGAAAAATGTGAAAAATAGAAAACGAGTCGTCTTGCAATGAAACTTCACGTGAAGGCTTAAGGGACCATTGTATTATTTTACAAGCCACAAAAATGGCACGTAGAAATATGAAGATGTGCCTAAACCCACCTACCACCCTATCGATCCACGGCTTGCACATCCCGTCTCTCTGGCCGGCGTACTGCCCGCCCGTCCGCTCTTTTCATC
Source organism: Durio zibethinus (assembly GCF_047325235.1). Classification (NCBI taxonomy): domain Eukaryota; kingdom Viridiplantae; phylum Streptophyta; class Magnoliopsida; order Malvales; family Malvaceae; genus Durio; species Durio zibethinus. The sequence goes on from NC_143174.1 coordinate 14,995,525, forward strand.
GGTTGGCTTAGGCATACAGAGTTCATTCCCAGTCTAAGATTGGATCAGACTGAGGGTTGCGGCAGTAGGATCGACAGCATGCAGAGTGGGGCCTGGCCAATCCCCGACTTGCGCATCCCGCCCCTCTGGCCGACTGAGTGCCCGCACGCTCGTTTCGTGGGTTGACTTAGGCATACAGAGTTCATTCATAGTCTAAGTATACGGAGTTCATTCCCAGTCTAAGATCAGACCAGAACGAGGGTTGAAACAGCACATGCTGGGCTCGGGCATGTGCTGGTGCCGCATTTTTCTCTGTCGGGGCACCATCATCGGAGCATTATCGGAGAACCTGACCGGTGGCATTGGGGTTCTAGCAATCAGGGGGCTGGGCGGTGTGCACGCATGATGTGCGATGGGTGCTGGTACTTGGCCCTTATATTGGCCCCCTATCCCTCATCAAACCATGAGAACTCACACCCCCTTAAAGAGCATGTGAGATTTTACAGGTTTGCTGTCAGTAGCCATTAAAGTGTTTGAAATGGGGACACTTTTTTCAAATGGTCACAAAATCTTGTACACTTTGAGTTTTTAGCTGAATTATTTTGTGCATGCCAAGAAAAATACAAGGATCACGTCTACCAAGTTTGGGCCCAAAACTCTTTCGAAAAAATTATAAAAAATCTCAAACCGTAAAAAGTTTCAAAAATCCTGAAAAATAGAAAACGAGTCATCTTGCCATGAAACTTCACGTGAAGGCTTAAGGGACCATTGTATGAATTTACAAGACATAAAAATGGCATTGGCATGCAGAAATATGAAGATGTGCCTAAACCCACCTACCACCCTATCGATCCACAGCTTACGCATCCCGTCTCTCTAGCCGACGTTGTGCCCGCCCGCCCGTCCGCTCCTTTCGTTGGTTGGCTTAGGCATACGGAGTTCATTTCCAGTCTAAGATCAGACCGAATCAAAGGTTGTGGAAGTAGGATCAGCAGAACACAGAGTGGGACCCAACCGATCCTCGGCTTGCACATCCTACCCCTCTGGCCGGCTGAGTGCCCGCACACTCGTTTCGTGGGTTGACTTAGGAATACTGAGTTCGCTCCCAATCTAAGCATACAGAGTTAATTCCCAGTCTAAGATTGGACCGGGAGGGTTACGGCAGCATATGCTGCGCTCGGGCATGTGCTGGTGCCGCATTTTTCTTCATTGGGGCACCATCACCGGAGCATCGTCGGAGAACCGGACCGGCGACATTGGGGTTCTGACGATCGGGGGAGCCGGGGGGTGTGCGCACATGGTGTGCGATTGGTGCTAGTACTTGGCCCTTATATTGGCCCCCTATCCCTCATCAAACCTTGAGAACTCACACCCCCTTAAAGAGCATTTGAGATTTTACAGGTTTGCTGCCAGTAGCCACTAAAGTGTCTGAAATGAGGACACTTTTTTCAAATGGTCACAAAATCTTGTACACTTCGAGTTTTTAGCTGAAATTTTTTTTGCATTCCCAAAAAAATACAAGGATTATGCCTACCAAGTTTGGGACCAAAAATTCTTCCAAAAAAATTTTTAAAAATCCCGAACCGTAAAAAGTTTTGAAAATCATGAAAAATAGAAGACGAGTCATCTTGCCATGAAACTTCACGTGAAGGCTTAAGGGACTATTGTATGAATTTACAAGCCATAAAAATGGCATTGGCAAGCAGAAATATGAAGATTTTCCTAAACTCACCTACCACCCTATCGATCCACGGCTTACGCATCCCGTCTCTCTGGCCGGCGTAGTGCCCGCCCGCCCGCTCGTTCCGTCGGTTGGCTTAGGCATATAGAGTTCATTCCCAGTCTAAGATCAGACCGGATTGAGGGTTGCGGCAGCAGGATAGGCAGCACACAGAGGTGGACCCGGCCGATCCTCGGCTTGCTCTTCCCGCCCCTCTGGCCGGCTGATAGCCCGCACGCACGTTTCGTGGGTTGACTTAGGTATACGGAGTTCATTCCCAGTCTAAGCATATGGAGTTCATTCCCAGTCTAAGATCGGATCGGACCGAGGGTTGCTGCAACACATACTAGGTTCGGGAATATGCTGGTGCCGCATTTTTCTCCGTCGAGGCACCATCGCCGGAGAACCTAACCGACGACATTGGCATTCCAGTAATCGGAGGGGTCGGGGGGGTGTGCGCACATGATGTGCGATGGGTGCTGGTACTTGGCCCTTATATTGGCCCCCTATCCCTCATCAAACCTCGCGAACTCACACACCCTTAAAGAGCATTTGAGATTTTACAAGTTTGTTGCCAGTAGCCATTAAAGTGTCTAAAATGGGGACACTTTTTTCAAATGGGCACAAAATCTTGTACACTTTGAGTTTTTAGCTGATTTTTTTTGTGCATGGCAAGAAAAATACAAGGATCACGTCTACCTTGTTTGGCCCCAAAAATCCTTTCAAAAAAATTTTAAAAAATCTCGAACCGCAAAAAGTTTCAAAAATCTTGAAAATAAAAAACGAGTCGTCTTGCCATGAAACTTCATGTGAAGGCTTAAGGGACCATTGTATGAATTTACAAGCCATAAAAATGGCATTGGCACGCAGAAATAAGAAGATGTGCCTAAACACACCTACCATCCTATCGATCCACGGCTTGCACATCCCGTCTCTCTGGCTGACGTAGTGCCCGCCCGCCCGTCCGCCCGTTTAGTTCGTCGGTTGGCTTAAGCATACGGAGTTCATTCCCAGTCTAAGATTGGACCCAACCGAGGGTTGCGGTAGAAGGATCGGCAGCACGTAGAGGGGGACCCGACCGATCCCCGACTTGCGCATCCCACCCCTTTGACCGGCTGAGCGCCCGCACGCTCGTTTCGTGGGTTCACTTAGGCATACGGTGTTCATTCCCAGTCTAAGCACACAGAGTTCATTCCCAGTCTAAGATCAGACCAGACCGAGGGTTGCGGCAGCACATGCTAGGCTTGAGCATGTGCTGGTGCCGCATTTTTCTTCGACGGGGCACCATCACAGGAGCATCATCGGAGAACCTAACCGACGGCTTTGGGGTTCCGACGATCGGGGGGGCCGGGGGGTGTGCGCACATGATGTGCGATGGGTGCTGGTACTTGGCCCCCTATCCCTCATCAAACCTTGAGAACTCACACCCCCTTAAAGAGCATTTGAGATTTTACAGGTTTGCTGCCTGTAGCCATTAAAGTGTCTAAAGTGGGAACAATTGTTTCAAATGGTCACAAAATCTTGTACACTTCGAGTTTTTAGCTGAAATTTTTTCTGCATGCCAACAAAAATACAAGGATCATGTCTACCATGTTTGGGGCCAAAACTCCTTCCAAAACAATTTTAAAAAAATTATAAAAATCTTGAACTGCAAAAAGTGTTAAAAATCGTGAAAAATAGAAAACGAGTCGTCTTGCCATGAAACTTCACGTGAAGGCTTAAGGGACCATTGTATGAATTTACAAGCCATAAAAATGGCATTGGCATGCAGAAATATGAAGACGTGACTAAACCTACCTACCACCCTATCGATCCACGGCTTGCGCATCCCGTCTCTCTGGCCAGCGTAGTGCCCGCCCGCTCGTTTCGTCGGTTGGCTTAGGCATATGGAGTTCATTTCCAGTATAAGATCAGACTGGATAGAGGATTGTGGTAGCAGGATCGATAACAAGTAGAGGGGGACCCGGTTGATCCTCGGCTTGCGCATCCCACCCCTCTGGCCGGCTAAGCGCCTGCACGCTCGTTTCGTGGGTTGACTTAGGCATACGGAGTTCATTCCCAGTCTAAGCATATGGAGTCATTCCCAGTGTAAGATCGGACCGAACTGAGGGTTGCGGCAGCAGATCCTGGGCTCAGGCATGTGCTGGTGCCAAATTTTTCTTCACCGAGGCACCATCACCGGAGCATCACCGGAGAACCTGATCGACGGCATTGGGGTTCCGGCGATCGGGGGGCCGGGGGGATGTGTGCGCACATGATGTCCGATGGGTGCTGGTACTTGCCCTTATATTGGCCCCCTATCCCTCGTCAAACCTTGAGAACTCACACCCCCTTAAAGAGCATTTGAGATTTTACAGGTTTGCTGCCAGTAGCCATTAAAGTGTCTGAAATGGGGACACTTTTTTCAAATGGTCACAAAATCTTGTACACTTCGAGTTTTTAGCTAAATTGTTTTGTGGATGTCAACAAAAATACAAGTATCATGTCTACCAAGTTTGGGGCCAAAACTCCTTCCGAAAAAATTTTAAAAAGTCTCGAACCGCAAATAGTTTCAAAAATAGTGAAAAATAGAAAACGAGTCGTCTTGCCATGAAACTTTACGTGAAGGCTTAACGGACCATAAGCCATAAAAATGGCATTGGCACGTAGAAATATGAAGATGTGCCTAAACCCACCTACCACCCTATCGATCCACGGCTTGCGCATCTCGTCTCTCTGGTCAGCGTAGTGCCCGCCCGCCAGCCCGCCCGTCCGTTCGTTTCGTCGGTTGGCTTAGGCATACGGAGTTCATTCTCAATCTAAGATCAGAATGGATCGGGGGTTGTGGCAGCAGGATCAGCAGCACGCAGAGGGGGACCCAACCGATCCCCGGCTTGCGCATCCCGCCCCTTTGGCCGGCTGAGCGCCCGCACGCTCGTTTCGTGGGTTGACTTAGGCATACAGAGTTCATTTTAGTCTAATATCGGACTGGACAGAGGGTTGTGACAGCATCTGCTGGGCTCGGGCATGTGCTGGTGCCGTAATTTTCTTCACCGGGGCACCATCGTCGGAGCATCGCCGTTGAACCTGACCGACGACATTGGGGTTTTGACGATCGGGGGGGCCGGGGGGTGTGCGCACTTGATGTGCAATGGGTGCTGGTACTTGGCCCATATATTGGCCCCCTACCCCTCATCAAACCTCAAGAACTCACACCCCCTTAAAGAGCATTTGAGATTTTACAGGTTTGCTGCCAGTAGCCATTAAAGTGTCTGAATTTGGGACACTTTTTTCAAATGGTCACAAAATCTTGTACACTTCGAGTTTTTAGCTGAAGTTTTTTGTGCATGCCAACAAAAATACAAGAATCACGCCTACCAAGTTTGGGGCCAAAAGTCCTTCCGAAAAAATTTTCAAAAATCCCGAACCTCAAATAGTTTCAAAAATCGTGAAAAATAGAAAACGAGTCCTCTTGCCATAAACTTCACGTGAAGGCTTAAGGGACCATTGTATGAAATTACAAGGCATAAAAATGGCATTCGCATGGAGAAATATGAAGGTGTGCCTAAACCCACCTACCACCCTATCGATCCACGACTTGCGCATCCCATCTCTCTGGCCGGCATAGTGCCCGCCCGCTCGCCCGCTCGCTCGTTTCGTCAGTTGGCTTAGGTATATGGAGTTGATTCCCAGTCTAAGATTGGACCAGACTGAAGGTTGCCACAGCAGGATCGACAGCACGCAGAGGGGGACCCAGCCGATCCTCGGCTTGTGCATCCCGCCCCTCTGGCCGGCTGAGCACCCGCACGCTCATTTCATGGGTTGACTTAGGCATACGGAGTTCATTCCCAGTCTAAGCATACAGAGTTCATTCCCAGTCTAAGATCGAAACAGATTGAGGGTTGCGACAGCACATGCTGGGCTTAGGCATTTGTTGGTGCCGCATTTTTCTTCGTCACGGCACAATCGTCGAAGCATCATCGGAGAATCTGACCGACGGCATTGGGGTTTCGACGATCAGGGGGGCCGGGGGGGGTGTGCGCACATGATGTTCGATGGGTGCTGGTACTTGGCCCTTATATTGGTCCCCTATCCCTCATCAAACCTTGAGAACTCACACCCCCTTAAAGAGCATTTCAGATTTTACAAGTTTGCTGCTAGTAGCCTTTAATGTGTCTAAAATGGGGACACTTTTTTCAAATGGTCTCAAAATCTTGTACACTTCGAGTTTTTAGCTGAATTTTTCTGTGCATGCCAAAAAAAAATGCAAGGATCACATCTACTAATTATGGGGCCAAAACTCCATCCAAAAAAAATTTTAAAAAATCCCAAACTGCAAAAGGTTTCGAAAATCATAAAAAATAAAAAATGAGTCGTCTTGCCATGAAACTTCACGTGAAGGCTTAAGGGACCATTGTATGAATTTACAAGGCATAAAAATGGCATTGGCACATAGAAAAATGAAGATGTGCCTAAACCCACCAACCACCCTATCGATCCATGGCTTGCGCATCCCGTCTCTCTGGCCGACGTAATGCCTACCCAACCACCCACTCTTTTCGTCGGTTGGCTTAGGCATACGGAGTTCATTCTCAGTCTAAGATCGGATCGGACTAAGGGTTGCAGCAACAGGATCGACAGCACGTAAAAGAGGACTCGATCGATCCCCCGCTTGCGCATCCCACCCCTCTGGCCGGCTGAGCGCCCACACGCTCGTTTCGTGGGTTAACTTAGGCATACGAAGTTCATTCCCAGTCTAAGCATACGGAGTTCATTCCCAATCTAAGATCGGATTGGACTGAGGGTTGCGGCAACACATGCTGGGCTCGGGCACGTGCTGGTGTCACATTTTTTTTCGTCAGGGCACCATCGTTGGAGCATCGTCGGAGAACCTGACCGACGGCATTAGGGTTCCGGCGATCCAGGGGGCCGGGGGGGCGTGCCCGCTCGTTTCGTCGGTTGGCTCAGGCATATGGAGTTCATTCCCAGTCTAAGATCAGACTGGATTGAGGGTTGCTGTAGTAGGATCGATAGCGCACAGTGAGGGACCCGATCGATCCCTGGGTTGCGCATCTCGCCCCTCTAGCCGGTTGAGCGCCCGCACGCTCGTTTCATGGGTTGACTTAGGCATACAGAGTTCATTCCCAGTCTAAGATCAGACCAAACTGAGGGTTGCAATAGTAGGATCGACAGCACACAGAGGTGGACCCGATCGATCCCCGACTTGCGCATCCTGTCCCTCTAGCCGGCTGAGCGCTCGCACGCTCGTTTCGTGTGTTGACTTAGGCATACGGAGTTCATTCCTAGTCTAAGCATACAGAGTTCATTCCCAGTCTAAGATCAAACTGGACCGAGGGTTGTAGCAGCACATGCTGGGCTCGGGCATGTGCTGGTGCCGTATTTTTCTTCGCTGGGGCACCATCGCCAGAGCATCGCCGGAGAACCTGACCGACGGTATTAGGGTTCCGGTGATCGAGGGGGCTGGGGGTGTGCGCACATGATGTGCGATGGGTGCTGGTACTTGGCCCTTATATTGGCCCCCTATCCATCATCAAACCTCGAGAACTCACACCCCTTTAAAGAGCATTTGAGATTTTACAGGTTTGCTGCCAGTAGCCATTAAAATGTCTGAAATGGGGACACTTTTTTCAAATGGTCACAAAATCTTGTACACTTCGAGTTTTTAGCTGAATTTTTTTGTGCATTACAAAAAAATTACAAGGATCATGTCTACCAAGTTTGGGGCCAAAACTCCTTCTGAACAAATTTTAAAAAATCTCGAACCATAAAAATTTTCAAAAATCGTGAAAAATAGAAAACGAGTCGTCTTGGTATAAAACTTCACGTGAAGGCTTAAGGGACCACAGTATGATTTTACAACCCATAAAAATGGCATTAGCATGTAGAAATAAGAAGATGTGCCTAAACCCACCTACCACCCTATTGATCCCCGGCTTACGCATCCCGCCTCTCTAGCCGGCTGAGCGCCCGCACGCTCGTTTCACGGGTTGACTTAGGCGTACGGAGTTCATTCCCAGTCTAAGCATACAGAGTTCATTACCAGTCTAAGATCGGATCGGACCGAGGATTGCGGCAGCACATGCTGGGCTCGGGCATGTGCTGGTGCCATATTTTTCTTCATCGGGGCAGCATCGCCGGACCATCATCAGAAAACCTGACCGGTGGCATTGGGGTTCTGACGATCGGGGGGGCGGGGGGGTGTGCGCACATGATGTGCTATGGGTGATGGTACTTGGCCCTTATATTGGCCTCCTATCCCTCATCAAACCTCGAGAACTCACACCCCCTTAATGAGCATTTGAGATTTTACAGGTTTGCTGCCAGTAGCCAGTAAAGTGTCTTAAATGGGGACACTTTTTTCAAATGGTCACAAAATCTTGTACACTTTGAGTTTTTAGCTGAATTTTTTGTGCATACCAACAAAAATACGAGGATCACGTCTACCAAGTTTGGGACCAAAACTCCTTTCGAAAAAATTTTAAAAAATCTCGAACCGCAAAAAGTTTCAAAAATTATGAAAAATAGAAAAGGAGTCGTCTTGCCATGAAACTTCATGTGAAGGCTTAAGGGACCATTGTATGAATTTACAAGACATAAAAATGGCATTGGCACGTAGAAATATGTAGATGTGCCTAAACCCACCTACCACCCTATCGATCCACGGCTTGCGCATCCCATCTCTCTGGTCGACGTAGTGCCCGCCCGCCCGCCCGCTCGTTTCGTTGGTTGGCTTAGGCATATGGAGTTGATTCCTAGTCTAAGATCAGACCGAACTGAGGGTTGCGGTAGCAGGATCGACAAAACATAGAGGGGGAGCCGATCGATCCCCAGCTTGTGCATCCTGCCCCTCTGGCCGGCTGAGCGCACGCATGCTCATTTCATGGGTTGACTTAGGCATACGGAGTTCATTCCTAGTCTAACCATACAGAGTTCATTCCCAGTCTAAGATCAGATCGGACCTAGGGTTACGGAAGCACGTGTTGGGCTCGGGCATGTGCTGGTGCTGTATTTTTCTTCGTCGGGGCACCATCGTCGGAGCATCGCTGGAGAACCTGATCGACTGCATTGGGGTTCCGACGATCGGTGGGGCCGGGGGGGTGTGCACACATGATGTACGATGGGTGCTGGTACTTGGCCCTTATATTGGCCCCCTATCCCTCATCAAACCTCGAGAACTCACACCCCCTTAAAGAGCATTTGAGATTTTACAGGTTTGCTGCCAGTAGCCATTAAAGAGTCTTAAATCGGGACACTTTTTTCAAATGGTCACAAAATATTGTACACTTTGAGTTTTTAGCTGAATTTTTTTGTGCATGCCAAAAAAAACACAAGGATCACGTCCACTTAGTTTGGGACCAAAATGCCTTCCGAAAAAATTTTAAAAAATCTCAAACCGTAAAAAGTTTTGAAAATCATGAAAAATAAAAAACGAGTTGTCTTGCCATGAAACTTCACGTGAAGGCTTAAGGGACCATGGTATGAATTTACAAGCCATAAAAATGGCATTGGCATGCAGAAATATGAAGATGTGCCTAAACCCACCTACCACCTATCGATCCACGGGTTGCGCATCCCGTCTCTCTGTCCGACGTAGTGCCCGCCCGCACGCCCGCCTGCTCGTTTCATCAGTTGGCTTAGGCATATGGAGTTCATTTCGAGTCTAAGATCGGACCGAATTGAGGGTTGCGGCAGCAGGATGGGCAGCACGTAGAGGGGGACCCGACTGATCCCCGGCTTGCGCATCCCACCCCTCTGGCCGGTTGAACGCCCGCACGCTCGTTTCATGGGTTGACTTAGGCATACGGAGTTTATTCCCAGTCTAAACATACGAAGTTCATTCCCAGTCAAAGATCAGATCGAGCCGAAGGTTACAATAGCACATGCTGGGCTCGGGCATGTGCTGGTGCCGTATTTTTCTTCGCCGGGCCACCATCGTCGGAGCATCGTTGGAGAACCTAACCGACGGTATTGGGGTTCCGACGATCGGGGGGGCCAGGGGGGTGTGCGCACATGATGTGCGATGGGTGCTGGTACTTGGCCCTTATATTGGCCCCCTATCCCTCATCAGACCTTGAGAACTCACACCCCCTTAAAGAGCATTTGAGATTTTACAGGTTTGCTACCAGTAGCCATTAAAGTGTCTGAAATGGGGACACTTTTTTCAAATGGTCACAAAATCTTGTACCCTTCGAGTTTTTAGCTGAATTTTTTTGTGCATGCCAACAAAAATACAAGGATCACGTCTACCAAGTTTGGGGCCAAAACTCCTTCTGAAAAAAGTTTAAAAAATCTCGAATCGTAAAAAGTTTTGAAAATCATGAAAAATAGAAAACGAGTCGTCTTGCCATGAAACTTCACGTGAAGGCTTAGGGGACCATTGTATGAATTTACAAGCCATAAAAATGGCATTGGCATGCCGAAATATGAAGATGTGCCTAAACCCACCTATCACCCTATCGATCCACGGCTTGCTCATCTCGTCTCTCTGGTCGGCGTAGTGCCCGCCCACCCGCCCACCTGCTCGCCCGCTCGTTTCATCGGTTGGCTTAGGCATACGGAGTTCATTCCCAGTCTAAGATCAGACCAGACCGAGGGTTGTGGTAGTAGGCTCGGCAGCACGTAGAGGGGGATCCGGTCGATCCCCGGCTTGCGCATCTCGCCCCTCTGGCCGATACAGCACCCGCACGCTCGTTTCGTGGGTTGACTTAGGCATATGGAGTTCATTCCCAGTCTAAGCATACGGAGTTCATTCGTAGTCTAAGATTGGACCGGACCGAGTGTTGCGGCAGCACATGCTAGGCTCGGGCATGTGCTAGTGCCGCATTTTTCTTCGCCAGGGCACCATCGTCGGAGCATCGTCGTAGAACCTGGCTGACAGCATTGGTGTTTCGGTGATCGGGGGCCCGGGGGGGTGTGCGCACATGATGTGCGATGGGTGCTGGTACTTGGCCCTTATATTGGCCCCCTATCCCTCATCAAACCTCGAGAACTCAACCCCCTTAAAGAGCATTTGAGATTTTACCGGTTTGCTGCCAATAGCAATTAAAGTGTCTGAAATGGGGACACATTTTTCAAATTGTCACAAAATCTTCTACACTTCGAGTTTTTAGCTGAATTTTTTCGTGCATGCCAACAAAAATACAAGGATCATGTCTACCAAGGTTGGGGCCAAACCTCCTTCCGAAAAAATTTTAAAAAATCCTGAACCACAAAACATTTCAAAAATCATGAAAAATAGAAAACGAGTCGTCTTGCCATGAAACTTCACGTGAAGGCTTAAGGGACCATTGTATGAATTTACAAGCCATAAAAATGGGATTGGCACACAGAAATATGAAGATGTACCTAAACCCACCTCCCACCCTATCAATCCACGACATACACATCCTGTCTCTCTGGTCGGCGTAGTGCCCGCCCGCTCGCCCGCCCACTCATTTCGTCAGTTGGCTTAGGCATACGGAGTTCATTCCCAATCTAAGATCGGACTGGACCAAGGGTTACGACAGCACATCCTGGGCTCGGGCATGTGCTGGTGCCGCATTTTTCTTCGTCGGGGCACAATTGCCAGAGCATCACCGGAGAACTTAACTGACGGCATTGGGGTTCTGACGATCGGAGGAGTCGGGGGGGTGTGCGCACATGATGTGCGATTGGTGCTAGTACTTGGCCCTTATATTGGCTCCCTATCCCTCATCAAACGTCGAGAACTCACACCCCCTTAAAGAGCATTTGAGATTTTACAGGTTTGCTGCCAGCAGCCATTAAAGTATCTGAAATGAGGACACTTTTTTCAAATGGTCACAAAATCTTGTACACTTTGAGTTTTTAGCTGAATTTTTTTATGCATGCCAAAAAAAATACAAGGATCACGTCTTCCAAGTTTTGGGGCAAAACTCCTTTCGAAAAAATTTTAAAAAATCCCGAACCGCAAAAAGTTTCAAAAATGTTGAAAAATAGAAAACGAGTTGTCTTGCCATGAAACTTCATGTGAAGGCTTAAGGGACCATTGTATGAATTTACAAGCCATAAAAATGGCATTTCCATGCAAAAATGTGAAGATGTACCTAAACCCACCTACCACCCTATCGATTCACGGCTTGCGCATCCCGTCTCTCTGGCCGACGTAGTGCCCGCCCGCCCGTTCGTTTCGTCGGTTGGCTTAGGCTTATGGAGTTCATTCCCAGTCCAAGATCAGACCAGACCAAGGGTTGCAGTAACAGGATCGACAGCACACAGAGGGGGACCCGACCAATCCCCGACTTGCGCATCCTGCCCCTCTGGCCGGCAGAGCGCCCGCACGCTCGTTTCGTGGTTTCACTTAGGTATACGGAGTTCATTCACAGTCTAAGCATACGGAGTTCATTCCCAGTCTATGATCAGATCGAACCGAGGGTTACGGCAGCACATGCTGGGCTCGGGCATGTGCTGGTGCCGCATTTTTCTTCATCGGGGCACCATCGTCGGAGCATCGTCGGAGAACCTGACCGGCGGCATTGGGGTTCCGACAATCGGGAGGGCCGAGGGGGGGTGTGCGCACATGATGTGCAATGGGTGCTTGTACTTGGCCCTTATATAGGCCCCCTATCCCTCATCAAACCTCGAGAACACACACCCCCTTAAAGAGCATTTGAGATTTTACAAGTTTGTTGCCAGTAGCCATTAAAGTGTCTGAAATGGGGACACTTTTTTCAAATGGTCACAAAATCTTGTACACTTTGAGTTTTTAGTAGAAGTTTTTTATGCATGCCAAAAAAAATACAAGGGTCACGTCTACCAAGTTTGGGGCCAAAACTCCTTCGAAAAAAATTTTAAAAAATCCCGAACCGTAAAAAGTTTTGAAAATTGTGAAAAATAGAAAATGAGTCGTCTTGCAATGAAACTTCACGTGAAGGCTTAAGGGACCATTGTATGAATTTACAAGCCTTAAAAATGGCATTGGCATGCAAAAATATGAAGATGTGCCTAAACCCACCTACCACCCTATCAATCCACGGCTTGCGCATCCCGTCTCGCTAGCCGGCATAGTGCCCGCCCGCCCACTCGTTTCGTCGGTTGGCTTAAGCATACGGAGTTCATTCCCAGTCTAAGATCGGACCGGACCAAGGGTTACGGCAGTAGGATTGACAGCACATAGAGGGGGACCCGACTGTTCCCTAGCTTGCGCATCCTGCCCCTCGGGCCCGCGCGCTCGTTTCGTGGTTTGACTTAGGCATACGGAGTTCATTCATAGTCTAAGTATACGGAGTTCATTCCCAGTCTATGATCAGACGGAACCGAGGGTTATGGCAGCACATGCTGGGCTCGAGCATGTGCTGGTGCCGCATTTTTCTTCGCCGAGGCACGATCGTTGGAGCATCGTCGGAGAACCTGACCGACAGCATTGGGGTTCCGGCGATCGGGAGGGCTGAGGGGGGTTGTGCGCACATGATGTGCAATGGGTGCTTGTACTTGGCCCTTATATAGGCCCCCTTTCCCTCATCAAACCTCGAGAACACACACCCCTTAAAGAGCATTTGAGATTTTACAAGTTTGTTACCAGTAGCCATTAAAGTGTCTGGAATGAGGACACTTTTTTCAAATGGTCACAAAATCTTGTACACTTTGAGTTTTTAGCTAAATTTTTTTATGCATGCCAAAAAAAATACAAGGGTCATGTCTACCAAGTTTGGGGCCAAAACTCCATCCGAAAAAATTTTAAAAAATCCCGAACCGCAAAAAGTTTCAAAAATTATGAAAAATAGAAAACGAGTCGTCTTGCAATGAAACTTCATGTGAAGGCTTAAGGGACCATTGTATGAATTTACAAGCCTTAAAAATGGCATTGGCATGAAAAAATATGAAGATGTACCTAAACCCACCTACCACCCTATCGATCCACGGCTTACGCATCCCGTCTCTCTGGTCGGCATAGTGCCCGCCCGCCCACTCGTTTTGTCGGTTGGCTTAAGCATACGGAGTTCATTCCCAGTCTAAGATCGAACCAGACTGAGGGTTATGGCAGTAGGATCGGCAGCTCACAGAGGAGGACCCGACCGATCCCCGGCTTGCGCATCCTGCCCCTCTGGCCGGCTGAGCGCCCGCACGTTCGTTTCGTGGGTTGACTTAGGCATACAGAGTTTATTCACAGTCTAAGCATACGAAGTTCATTCCCAGTCTAAAATCAGACCGGACAGAGGGTTACAACAGCACATGCTAGGCTCGGGCAAGTGCTGGTGCCGTATTGTTCTTCGCCAGGGCACCATCGTCGGAGAACCTGACCGGCGACATTTGGGTTCCGGCGATCGGGAGGGCCGGGGGGGGTGTGCACACATGATGTGCAATGGGTGCTTGTACTTGGACCTTATATAGGCCCTCTTTCCCTCATCAAACCTTGAAAACACACACCCCTTAAAGAGCAATTGAGATTTTACAAGTTTGCTACCAGTAGCCATTAAAGTGTCTGAAATGGGGACACTTTTTCAAATGGTCACAAAATCTTGTACACTTTGATTTTTTAGCTGAATTTTTTTATGCATGCCAAAAAAAATACAAGGGTCACCTCTACCAAGTTTGGGGCCAAAAATCCTTCCAAAAAAATTTTAAAAAATCTCGAACCGCAAAAAGTTTCAAAAATCGTGAAAAATAGAAAATGAGTCGTCTTGCAATGAAACTTCATGTGAAGGCTTAAGGGACCATTGTATGAATTTACAAGCCATAAAAATGGCATTGGCACGTAGAAATATGAAGAGGTGCATAAACCCACCTACCACCCTATCGATCCACGGATTGCGCATCCCGTCTCCCTGGCCGACGTAATGCCCGCCCGCCCTCCCGCTCGCTCATTTCATCATTTGGCTTAGGCATACGAACTTCATTCCCAGTCTAAGATTAGACCAGATTGAGGGTTACGGCAGCAGGATCGGTAGCACACAGAGGGTGACCTGGCCGATCCTCGGCTTGTGCATCCAGCCCCTTTGGCTGGCTGAGCGGCCACACGCTCATTTCATGGGTTGACTTAGGCATACGGAGTTCATTCCCAGTCTAAGATCAGACTAGATCGAGGGTTACGGTAGCAGGATCGCCAGCACGTAGAGGGGGATCCGACCGATCCCTGGCTTTCGCATCCTGCCCCTCTGGCTGGCTGAGCGCCCATACGCTCGTTTCGTGGGTTGACTTAAGCATACGAAGTTCATTCCCAGTCTAAGCATACGGAGTTCATTCCCAGTCTAAGAGCGGACCGGACTAAGGGTTGCGGTAGCACATACTGGGCTCGGGCATGTGCTGGTGCCGTATTTTTCTTCGTCGGGGCACCATCGTTGGAGCATCGTCGGAGAACCTGACCGGCAGCATTGGGGTTTCGACGATCGGAGGGGCTGGGAGGGGTGTGCGCACATGTTGCGCGATGGGTGCTGGTACTTGGCCCTTATATTGGCCCCCTATCCCTCATCAAACCTTGAGAACTCAGACCCCTTAAAGAGCATTTGAGATTTTACAAGTTTGCTGCCAGTAGCAATTAAAGTATCCGAAATGGGGACACGAGTCGTCTTGTCATGAAACTTCACGTGAAGGCTTAAGGGACCATTGTATGAATTTACAAGCCATAAAAATGGCATTGGAACGCAGAAATATGAAGATGTGCCTAAACCCACCTACCATCCTATCGATCTATGTCTTGTGCATCCCGTTTCTCTGGCCGGCATAGTGCCCGCTAGCTCACCCGCCTGCTCGTTTCGTCGGTTGGCTTAGGCATACGGTGTTCATTCCCAACCTAAGATTAGACCGGACCAAGGGTTGCGACAGCAGGATCGACAGCACGCAGAGGGGGACCCGGCCGATCCTCGACTTGCGCATTCTACCCCTCTAGCCGGCTGAGCGCCTGCACGCTCATTTCATGGGTTGACTTATGCATACGGCATTCATTCCCAGCCTAAGCATACGGAATTCATTCCCAGTCTAAGATCGGACCGGACTGAGGGTTGCGGCAGCACATGCTGGGCTCAGGCATTTCTGGTGCCACATTTTTCTTCATCGGGGCTCCATCGCCGGAGCATCGCCGGAGAACCTAACCGACGGCATTGGGGTTCCGACGATCGGGGGGCCGGGGGGTGTGCGCACATGATGTGCGATGGGTGCTGGTACTTGGCCCTCATATTGGCCCCCTGTCCCTCATGAAACCTCGAGAACTCACACCCCCTTAAAGAGCATTTGAGATTTTACAGGTTTGCTGTCAGTAGCCATTAAAGCGTCTGAAATGGGGACACTTTTTTCAAATGGTCACAAAATCTTGTACACTTCGAGTTTTTAGCTGAATGTTTTTGTGCATGCTAACAAAAATACAAGGATCACGTCTACCAAGTTTGGGGCCAAAACTCCTTTCGAAAAAATTTTAAAAATTCTCGAACCGTAAAAAGTTTTGAAAATCGTGAAAAATAGACAACGAGTCGTCTTGCCATGAAACTTCACGTGAAGGCTTAAGGGACCATTGTATGAATTTACAAGCCATAAAAAGGGCATTGGCATGCCAAAATATGAAGATGTGCCTAAACCCACCTACCACCCTATCGATCCACGGCTTGCGCATCCCGTCTCTCTAGCAGGCGTAGTGCCCTCCCACCCGCCCGCCCGCTCGTTTCATCGGTTGGCTTAGGCATACGGAGTTCATTCCCAGTCTAAGATCAAATCGATTCGAGGGTTGCAGCAGCAGGATCCGCAGCACCTAGAGGGGGACCCGACCGATCCCCGGGTTGCGCCTCTTGCCCATTTGGCCGGCTGAGCACCCGCACGCTCGTTTCGTGGGTTGACATGGGCATACGGAGTTCATTCCCTGTCTAAGCATACGGAGTTCATTCCCAATCTAAGATCGGATCGGATCGAGGGTTACGGCAGCACATGCTGGGCTCAGGCATGTGCTAGTACCGCATTTTTCTTCGTCGGGGCACCATCGCCGGAGAACCTGACTGGCGGCATTGGGGTTTCGACGATCGGGGGATCGGGGGGGTGTACGCAAATGATGTATGATGGGTGCTGGTACTTGGCCCTTATATTGGCCCCCTATCCCTCATCAAACCTCGAGAACTCACACCCCCTTAAAGAGCATTTGAGATTTTACAAGTTTGCCGCCAGTAGCCATTAAAGTGTCTGAAATGGGGACACTTTTTTTAAATGGTCACAAAATCTTGTACACTTTGAGTTTTTAGCTGAATGTTTTTGTGCATGCCAACAAAAATACAAGGATCACGTCTACCAGGTTTGGGGTCAAAACTCCTTTCGAATGAATTTTAAAAAATCCCGAACCGTAAAAAGTTTCAAAAATCGTGAAAAATAGAAAAGAAGTTGTCTTGCCATGAAACTTCAAGTGAAGGCTTAAGGGACCATTGTATGAATTTACAAGCCATAAAAATGGCATTGGCATGTAGAAATATGAAGATGTGCCTAAACCCACCAACCACCCTATCGATCCACGGCTTGCTCATCCCGTACCTGTGGCCGACGTAGTGCTCACCCGTCTGCCCGCCCGCTCATTTCTTCGGTTGGCTTAGGCATACGGAGTTCATTCACAGTCTAAGATCGGATCAGATTGAGGGTTGCGGTAGCAGGATCGGTACCACATAGAGGGAGACTCGAGCGATCCTCGACTTTCGCATCCCGGCCCTCTGCCCGGCTGAGCGCCTGCATGCTTGTTTCGTGGGTTGACTTAGGCATACGGAGTTCATTCCCAGTCTATGATCGGACCGGACCGAGGGTTGCGGCAGCACATGCTGGCTTGGGCATGTGCTGGGGCCGCAATTTTCTTCACAGGGCCACCATCGTTGGAGCATCATCGGAAAACCTGATCGGCGACATTGGGGTTTCGGTGATCGGGGGGTCGGGGGGGTGTGTGCGCACATGATGTGCGATGGGTGCTGGTACTTGGCCCTTATATTGGGCCCCTATCCCTCATCAAACCTCGAGAACTCACACCCCCTTAAACAGCATTTGAGATTTTACAGGTTTGCTGCCAGTAGCCATTAAAGTGTCGAAAAAGGGACACTTTTTTCAAATGGTCACAAAATCTTGTACACTTTGATTTTTTAGCTGCATTTTTTTTTTGCATGCCAAAAAAAATACAAGGATCACGTCTTCCAAGTTTGGGGCCGAAAATCCTTTTGAAAGAATTTTAAAAAATCTTGAACCGTAAAAAGTTTCAAAAATCATGAAAAATAAAAAAGAATTCGTCTTGCCATGAAACTTCACGTGAAGGCTTAAGGGACCATTGTATGAATTTATGAGCCATAGAAAGTGGCATTGGCACGTAGAAATATCAAGATGCACCTAAACCCACCTACCACCCTATCGATCCATGGCTTGCGCATCCCGTCTCTCTGTCCGGCGTAGCGCCCGCCCGCCCACTCGGTTCATCGGTTGGCTTAGGCATACGGAGTTGATTCCCAGTCTAAGATCTGACCGGATCAGGGGTTACGGTAGCAGGATTTGCAGCACACAATGGGGGACCCGACTGATCCCCGACTTGTGCATCCCGCCCCTCTGGCCGACTGAGCGCCTGCACGCTTGTTTCGTGGGTTGACTTAGGCATACGGAGTTCAATTCCAGTCTAAGCATACGGAGTTCATTCCCAGTCTAAGATAGGACCAGACCGAGGGTTGCGACAGCACATGCTGGGCATGGGCATGTGCTGGTGCCACATTTTTCTTCGTCGGGACACCATCATCGAAGCATCGCCGGAGAACCTGACCGACGGTGTTGGGGTTCCGATGAACGTGGGGGCCGGGGGGGTGTGCACACATGATGTAAGATGGGTGCTGGTACTTGGCCCTTATAGTGGCCCCCTATCCCTCATCAAAGCTCGAGAACTCAATCCCCCTTAAAGAGCATTTGAGATTTTATAGGTTTGCTGCCAGTAGCCATTAAAGTGTCTGAAATGGGGACAATTTTTTCAAATGGTCACAAAATCTTGAACACTTCGTGTTTTTAGTTGAATTTTTTTGTCCATGCCAACAACAATACAAGGATCACGTCTACCAAGTTTGGGGCCAAAACTCCTTCCGAAAAAATTTTAAAAAATCCCGAACCGTAAAAAGTTTCAAAAATCATGAAAAATAGAAAACGAGTCGTCTTGCCATGAAACTTCACGTGAAGGCTTAAGGGACCATTGTATGAATTTTCAAGCCATAAAAATGGCTTTGGCACACAGAAATATGAAGATGTGCCTAAACGCACCTACCACCCTATCGATCCACGGCTTGCGCATCCCATCTCTCTGGCCGGCCTAGTGCCCGCCTGCCTGCTTGTTTCGTCGGTTGGCATAGGCATCGGACCTCATTCCCAATCTAAGATCAGATCAAGCTGATGGTTGCAGTAGCAAGATCAACAGCACAAAGATAGGGACCCGATCGATCCTCGGCTTGCGCATCCTGCCCCGCTGGCCGGCTGAGCGCCCGTACGCTCATTTCGTGGGTTGACTTAGGCATCTGCAGTTCATTCCCAGTCTAAGCATACGGAGTTCATTCCCAGTCTAAGATCGGACCAAACCGAGGGTTGTGGGAGCACATACTGGGCTCAGGCATGTGCTGGTGCCGCATTTTTCTTCGTCGGGGCAGCATCGTCGGAGCATCACAGGAGAACCTAACCGACGACATTGGGGTTCCGACGATCGGGGGGGCCGAAGGGGCTGTACGCACATGATGTGCGATGGGTGCTGGTTCTTGGCCCTTATATTGGCCCCCTATCCCTCATCAAACCATGAGAACTCATACCTCCTGAAAGAGCATTCGAGATTTTGCAGGTTTGCTGCCAGTAGCCATTAAAGTGTCTGAAATGGGGACACTTTTTTCAAATGGTCACAAAATCTTGTACACCTCGAGTTTTTAGCTGAATTGTTTTATGCATGCCAACAAAAATACAAGGATCACGTCTACCATGTTTGGGGCCAAAAATCCTTCTGAAAAAATTTTAAAAAATCCCGAACCGCAAAAAGTTTTCAAAATCGTGAAAAATAGAAAAAGGAGTCGTTTTGCCATGAAACTTCACGTGAAGGCTTAAGGGACGATTGTATGAATTTACAAGCCATAAAAATGGCATTGGCAGGCAGAAATATGAAGATGTGCCTAAACCCATCTACCACCCTATCGATCCGCGGCTTGCGCATCCCGTCTCTCTGGTCGGCATAGTGCGTGCCCGCCCGCCAGCCCGCTCGTTTCGTCGGTTGGCTTAGGCATACGGAGCTCATTCCCAGTCTAAGATCAGATCGAGCCGAGGGTTGCGATAGCAAGATCGACAGAACGCAGAGGAGGACCCGGTCGATCCCCGACTTGCGCATCCCGCCCCTCTGGCCGGCTGAGCTCCCGCACGCTCGTTTCGTGTGTTGACTTAGGCATACGGAGTTCATTCCCAGTCTAAGCATATGGAGTTCATTCCCAGTCTAAGATTAGACCAGATCTAGGGTTACGGTAGCACATGCTGGGTCCTCCCCGACTTGCGCATCCCGCCCCTCTGGCCGGCTGAGCTCCCGCACGCTCGTTTCGTGTGTTGACTTAGGCATACGGAGTTCATTCCCAGTCTAAGCATATGGAGTTCATTCCCAGTCTAAGATCAGACCAGATCTAGGGTTACGGTAGCACATGCTGGGCTCGGGCATATGCTGGTGTCACTTTTTTCTTCACTGGTGCACCATCGTCGGAGAACCTGACCGACGGCATTGGGGTTCCAGCGATCGGGGGGGCCGGGGAGGGTGTGCGCACATGATGTGCGATGGGTGCTGGTACTTGGCCCTTATATTAGCCCCCTATCCCTCATCAAACCTCAAGAACTCACATCCCCTTAAAGAGCATTTGAGATTTTACAGGTTTGCTGCCAGTAGCCATTAAAGTGTCTGAAATGGGGACACTTTTTTCAAATGGTCGCAGAGTCTTGTACATTTCAAGTTTTTAGCTAAATTTTTTTGTGCATGCCAACAAAAATACAAGGATCACGTCTACCAAGTTTAGGGTCAAAACTCCTTCCAAAAAAATTTTAAAAAATCCCGAACTGTAAAAAGTTTTAAAAATTGTGAAAAATAGAAAACGAGTCGTCTTGCCATGAAACTTCACGTGAAGGCTTAAGGGACCATTGTATGAATTTTCAATCCATAAAATGGCATTGGCGTGTAGAAATATGAAGATATGGCTAAACCCGCCTGCCACACTATCGATCCACGGCTTGCGCAACTCGTCTCTCTGGCCGGCGTAGTGCCCGCCCGATATTTCGTCGGTTGGCTTAAGCATACAGAGTTCATTCCCGGTCTAAGATCGGACCAGACCGAGGGTTGCAGTAGCAGGATCAGCAGCACATAGAGGGGGACCCGATCGATCCCCAGCTTGGGCATCCCACCCCTCTAGCCGACTGAGCGCCCACACGCTCGTTTTGTGGGTTGACTCAGGCATACGGAGTTCATTCCCAGTCTAAGATCAGATCGGACCGAGGGTTGCAAGAGCGCATACTGGGTTCGGGCATTTTTCTTCATTGGGGCACCATCACCGGAGCATCGCTGGAGAACCTGACCGACGGCATTGGGGTTCCGACGATTAGGGGTTTCGGGGGGGGTGTGCGTACATGATGTGCGATGGGTGCTGGTACTTGGTGCTTATATTGGCCCCCTATCCCTCATCAAAATTCAAGTACTCACACCCCCTTAAAGAGCATTTGAGATTTTATAGGTTTGCTGTCAGTAGCCATTAAAGTGTCTGAAATGGGGATACTTTTTTCAAATGGTCACAAAATCTTGTAGACTTTTAGTTTTTAGCTGAATTTTTTTATGCATACCAGAAAAAATACAAGGATCACGTCTACCAAGTTTGGGGCCAAAAATCCTTCCGAAAAAATTTTAAAAAATCTCGAACTGCAAAAAGTTTTGAAAATCGTGAAAAATAGAAAAGAGTCGTCTTGCCATGAAACTTCACGTGAAGGCTTAAGGGACCATTGTATGAATTTACAAGCCATAAAAATGCCATTGGCATGCAGAAATATGAAGATGTGCCTAATCCCACCTACCACCCTATCGATCCATGGCTTGCGCATCCCGTCTCTCTGGCAGGCGTAGTGCCCACCTGCTCGCTCGTCCGCTCGTTTTGTCGGTTAGCTTAGGCATACAGAGTTCAGTCCTAGTCTAAGATCGGACCAGACTAAGGGTTCTGACAACTAGATCAGAAGCACTTAGAGAGGGACCAGACCGATCCCCGGCTTGTGCATCCTGCCCAATTGGCCGGTTGAGCCCCCGCACGCTCGTTTTGTGGGTTGACTTTGGCATACAGAGTTCATTCCCAGTCTAAGCATACGAAATTCATTCCCAATCTAAGATTAGACTAGACCGAGGGTTGCGGTAGCACATGCTGGGCTCGAGCATGTGCTGGTGCCGCATTTTTCTTCCCCGGGGCACCATCGTCGGAGCATCGCCAGAGAACTTGACCGGTAGCATTAGGGTTACGGCGATCAGGGTGGCCGGGGGGGTGTGCGCACATGATGTGCGATGGGTGTTGGTACTTGGTCCTCATATTGGCCCCCTATCCCTCATCAAACCTCAAGAACTCACACCCCCTTAAAGAGCATTTGAGATTTTACAGGTTTGCTGCCAATAGCCATTAAAATGTCTGAAATGGGGACACTTTTTTCAAATGGTCACAAAATCTTGTACACTTTGAGTTTTTAGCTGATTTTTTTTGCGCATCCCAAAAAAATACAAGGATCACGTCTAACAAGTTTGGGGCCAAAAATCCTTCCGAAAAAATTTTAAAAAATCCCGAACCGCAAAAAGTTTCGAAAATAATGAAAAATAGAAAACAAGTCGTCTTGCCATGAAACTTCACGTGAAGGCTTAAGGGACCATTGTATGAATTTACAAGCCAAGAAAATGGCATTGGCATGCAGAAATATGAAGATGTGCCTAAACCCACCTACCACCCTATCGATCCATGGCTTGTGCATCCTGTCTCTTTGGTCGGCGTAGTGCCCGCCATCCCACCCGCCCGCTCGTTTCATCGGTTGGCTTAGCATACGGAGTTCATTCATAGTCTATGATCAGACCAGACCAAGGGTTGTGGCAATAGGCTAGACAGCACATAGAGTGGGACCCGGTCGATCCCCGACTTACGCATCCCGCCCCTCTGGTCGGCTGAGCGCCCGCATGCTTGTTTCGTGGGTTGACTTAGGCATATAGAGTTCATTCCCAGTTTAAGCATATGGAGTTCATTCCCAGTCTAAGATCGGACCAGACCGAGGGTTGCGACAGCACATGCTAGGCTCAAGCATGTGCTGGTGCCGCATTTTTGGTCATCGGGGCACCATCGTCGGAGCATCATCGGAGAACCTGACCGACGGCATTGGGGTTCCGACGATCGGGGGGGCCGACGGGCGGGTGTATGCACATGATGTGCGATGGGTGCTGGTACTTGGCCCTTATATTGGCCCCCTATCCCTTATCAAACCTCGGGAACTCACACCTCCTTAAAGGGCATTTCAGATTTTACAGGTTTGCTGCCAGTAGCCATTAAAGTGTCTGGAATGGGGACACTTTTTTCAAATGGTCACAAAATCTTGTACACTTTGAGTTTTTAGCTGATTTTTTTTGTGCATGCCAAAAAAAATACAAGGATCCCGTCTACCGAGTTTGGGGCCAAAACTCCTTCTGAAAAAATTTAAAAAAATCTCGAACCGTAAAAAGTTTTGAAAATCGTGAAAAATAAAAAACGAGTCGTCTTGCCATGAAACTTCATGTGAAGGCTTAAGGGAGCATTGTATGAATTTACAAGCCATAAAAATGGCATTGGCATGCAGAAATATGAAGATGTGCCTAAACCCACCTTCCACATATCGATCCACGGCTTGCGCATCCCGTCTCTCTGGCCAACGTAGTACCCGCCCACCCACCCGTCCGCCCGCTCCTTTCGTCGGTTGGCTTAGGCATACGGAGTTCATTCCCAGTCTAAGATCGGTCCAGACCAAGGGTTGTGGTAGTAGGTTCGGCATCACGCAGAGGGGGACTCGATCGATCCCCGACTTGTGCATCCCGCCCCTCTGGCCGGCTGAGCACCCGCACGCTTGTTTCATGGGTTAACTTAGGCATACGGAGTTCATTCCCAGTTTAAGCATACGAAGTTCATTCCAGTCTAAGATCGAACTGGACTGAGGGTTACGACAGCACTTGCTGGGCTCGAGCATGTGCTGGTGCCACATTTTTCATCACCGGGGCAACATCACCGGAGAACCTGACTGGCATCATTGGGGTTCCGACGATAGGGGGTCGACGGGCGGGTATGTGCATAGGATGTGCGATGGGTGCTGGTACTTGGCCCGCTGGTACTTGGCCCTTATATTGGCCCCCTATCCCTCATCAAACCTCAAGAACTCACACCCCCTTAAAGAGCATTTGAGATTTTATAGGTTTGCTGCTAGTAGCCATTAAAGTGTCTGAAATAGGGACACTTTTTTCAAATGGTCACAAAATCTTGTACACTTCGAGTTTTTAGCTGAATTTTTTTGTGCATGCCAAAAAAAAATACAAGGATTACGTCTACCAAGTTTGGGGCCAAAACTCCTCCGAAAAAATTTAAAAAAATCCTGAACTGTAAAAAGCTTCAAAAATCATGAAAAATAGAAAATGAGTCGTCTTGCCAAGAAACTTCACGTGAAGGCTTAAGGGAGCATTGTATGAATTTACAAGCCATAAAAATGGCATTGGCATGCAGAAATATGAAGATGTGCCTAAACCCACCTACCACCCTATCGATCCACAGCTTGCGCATCCCGTCTCTCTGGCCGGCGTAGTGCCCGCCTGCGCGCCCTCTCGTTTCGTCGGTTGGCTTAGGCATACGAAGTTCATTCCCAATCTAAGATCAGACCGGATCGAGGGTTGTGGCAGCAGTATCGACAGCACCTAAAGGGGGATCCGATCGATCCTCGGTTTGCGCATCCCACCCCTCTGGCCGATTGAGTGCCCGCACGCTCGTTTCGTGGGTTAACATAGGCATACAGACTTCATTCCCAGTTTAAGCATATGGAGTTAATTCCCAGTCTAAAATCGGATCGAACTGAGGGTTACGGGAGCACAAACTGGGCTCGGGCATGTGCTGGTGCCGCATTTTTCTTCGCCGGGGCACCATCGCCGGAGAACCTTACCGACGGCATTGGGGTTCCGGTGATTGGGGTGGCCGGGGTGGGTGTGCGCACATGATATGCGATGGGTGCTGGTACTTGGCCCTTATATTGGCCACCTATCCCTCATCAAACCTCGAGAACTCGCACCCCCTAAAGAGCATTTGAGATTTTACAGGTTTGCTGCCAGTAGCCATTAAAATGTCTGAAATGGGGACACTTTTTTCAAATGGTCACAAAATCTTGTACACTTCGAGTTTTTAGTTGAATTTGTTTGTGCATGCCTAAAAAAATACAATGATCACGTCTACCAAGTTTGGGGCCAAAACTCATTCCGAAAAAATTTTAAAAAATCCCGAACCGTAAAAAGTTTCAAAAATTGAGAAAAATAGAAAACGAGTTGTCTTGCCATGAAACTTCACGTGAAGGCTTAAGGGAGCATTGTATGAATTTACAACCCAAAAAAATGGCATTGGCATGTAGAAAAATGAAGATGTGCCTAAACCCACCTAACACCCTATCGATCCACGGCTTGCGCATCCCGTCTCTCTGGCCGGCGTAGTGCCCGCCCGCCCGCCCACTCGTTTCATCGGTTGGCTTAGGCATACGGAGTACATTCCCAGTCTAAGATTGAACCAAATCGAAGGTTGCGGCAACACATGCTGGGCTCGAGCATTTGCTAGGCTCGTATTTTTCTTCGCCGGGGTACCATCGTCGGAGCATCGTCGGAGAATCTGACCGACGGCATTGGGATTCCGACGATCGGGGGGGCCAGGGGGGGTGTGCGCACATGATGTGTGATGGGTGCTAGTACTTGGCCCTTATATTGGCTCCCTATCCCTCATCAAACCTCAAAACCCACCTAACACCCTATCGATCCACGGCTTGCGCATCCCGTCTTTCTGGCCGGCGTAGTGCCCATCCTCCCACCCGCCCGCTCGTTTCGTCGGTTGGCTTAGGCATACGGAATTCATTCCCAGTCTATGATCAGACCAGACTGAGGGTTACGGTAGTAGGCTCGGCAGCATGCAGAGTGGGACCCGATCGATCCCCGACTTGCGCATCTCGTCCCTCTCGCCGGCTGAGTGCCCGCACGATTATTTTGTGGGTTGACTTAGGCATACGGAGTTCATTCCCAGTTTAAGCATACGGAGTTCATTTCCAGTCTAAGATCAGACCAGACTGAGGGTTGCGGCAGCACATACTGGGCTCGGGCATGTGCTGGTGCCGCATTTTTCATCGTCGGGGCACCATCGCCGGAGCATCACCGGAGAACCTGACCGGTGGCATTGGGGTTCCGACGATCGGGGGGGCTGACAGGGGGGTGTACGCACATAATGTGAGATGGGTGTTGGTACTTGTCCCTTATATTGGCCCCCTATCCTGCATCAAACCTCGAGAACCCACACCTCCTTAAAGGGCATTTCAGATTTTACAGGTTTGCTGCCAGTAGCCATTAAAGTGTTTGGAATGGGGACACTTTTTTCAAATGGTCACAAAATCTTGTACACTTTGAGTTTTTAGCTGATTTTTTTTTGTGCATGCCAACAAAAATACAAGGATCATGTCTACCAAGTTTGGGGTCAAAACTCCTTCCAAAAAAATTTTAAAAAATCCCGAACTGTAAAAAGTTTTTAAAATCGTGAAAAATAGAAAACGAGTCGTCTTGCCATGCAACTTCACGTGAAGGCTTAAGGCACCATTGTATGAATTTACAAGCCATAAAATGGCATTGGCATGTAGAAAAATAAAGATGTGCCTAAACCCACCTTCCACATATCGATCCACGGCTTGCGCATCCCGTCTCTTTGGCAGGCGTAGTGCCCGCCCGCCCACTCGTTTCATCGGTTGGCTTAGGCATACGGAGTACATTCCCAGTCTAAGATCGAACCAAACCGAAGGTTGCGGCAGCAAATGCTGGGCTCGGGCATTTGCTGGTGCCGCATTTTTCTTCGTCGGGGCACCATCGTCGGAGCATCGTCGGGGAACCTGACCGACGTCATTGGGATTCCGATGATCGGGGGGGCCGGGGGGTGTGCGCTCATGATGTGCGATGGGTGCTGGTACTTGGCCCTTATATTGGCTCCCTATCCCTCATCAAACCTCAAGAACTCACACCCCCTTAAAGAGCATTTGAGATTTTACAGGTTTGCTGCCAGTAGCCATTAAAGTGTCTGAAATGGAGACACTTTTTTCAAATGGTCATAAAATCTTGTACACTTCGAGTTTTTAGCTGAATTTTTTTGTGCATGCCAAAAAAATGGAAGGATCTTGTCTACCAGGTTTGGGGCCAAAAATCTTTCAGAAAAAATTTTAAAAAAATCCCAAATCGCAAAAAGATTTCAAAATCGTGAAAAATAAAAAACGAGTCGTCTTGCCATGAAACTTCACGTGAAGGCCTAAGGGACCATTGTATGAATTTACAAGCCATAAAAATGGCATTGGTATGCAGAAATATGAAGATGTGCCTAAACCCACCTACCACCCTATCAATCCACGACTTGCGCATCCCGTCTCTCTGGCAGGCGTAGTGCTCGCCTGCCCGCCCGCCCACTCGTTTCGTCGGTTGGCTTAAGCATACGGAGTACATTCCCAATCTAAGATCGAATCAGACCAAAGGTTGTGGCAGCACACGTTGGGCTCGTGCATGTGCTGGTGCCGCATCTTTCTTCGTCGGGGCACCATCGTCGGAGCATCACCGGAGAACCTGATCGACGGCATTGGGATTCCGACGATCGGGGGGGCCGGGGGGGGTGTGCACACATGATGTGCGATGGGTGCTGGTACATGGCCCTTATATTGGCCCCCTATCCCTCATCAAACCTCAAGAACTCACACCCCCTTAAAGAGCATTTGAGATTTTACAGGTGTGCTGCCAGTAGCCATTAAAGTGTCTGAAATGGGGACACTTTTTTCAAATGGTCATAAAATCTTGTACACTTCGAGTTTTTAGCTGAATTTTTTTGTGCATGCCAACAAAAATGGAAGGATCTTGTCTACCAGGTTTGGGGCCGAAAATCTTTCCGAAAAAATTTTAAAAAATCCCGAATCTTAAAAAGTTTTGAAAATCGTGAAAAATAGAAAATGAGTCGTCTTGCCATGAAACTTCACGTGAAGGCTTAAGGGACCATTGTATGAATTTACAAGCCATAAAAGTGGCATTGGCATGCATAAATATGGAGATGTGCCTAAACCCACCTACCACCCTATCGATCCACGGCTTGCGCATCCCGTCTCTCTGGCCGACGTAGTGCCTACCCGCCCGCTCATTTCGTCGGTTGGCTTAGGCATACGGAGTTCATTCCCAATCTAAGATTGGACCAGACCAAAGGTTGCGGCAGCACATGCTGGGCTCGTGCATGTGCTGGTGCCATATTTTTCTTCGTCGGGGTACCATCGTCGGAGCATCGCTGGAGAACCTGATCGGCGACATTGGGGTTCCGGCGATCGGGGGGGCCGGGGGGTGTTCGCACGTGTTGTGCGATGGGTGCTGGTACTTGGCCCTTATATTGGCCCCCTATCCCTCATCAAACCTCAAGAACTCACACCCCCTTAAAGAGCATTTGAGATTTTACAAGTTTGCTGTCAGTAGCCATCAAAGTGTCTGAAATGGGGACACTTTTTTCAAATGATCACAAAATCTTGCACACTTCGAGTTTTTAGCGCAATTGTTTTGTGCATGCCAACAAAAATACATGGATCACGTCTACCAAGTTTGGGGCCAAAACTCTTTCCGAAAAAATTTTAAAAAATCCCAAACAATAAAAAGTTTCAAAAATCGTGAAAAATAGAAAATGAGTCGGCTTGCCATGAAACTTCACGTGAAGGCTTAAGGGACCATCGCATGAATTTACAAGCCATAAAAATGGCATTGGCATGCAAAAATATGAAGATGTGCCTAAACCCACCTACCACCCTATCGATCCACGGCTTGCGCATCCCGTCTCTCTGGCTGGCCTAGTGCCCGCCCGCTCGTTTCATTGGTTGGCTTAGGCATACGGAGTTAATTCCCAGTCTAAGATCAGACCGGATCAAGGGTTGCAGTAGTAGGATCGGTAGCACGCAAAGGGGGACCCGATCGATCCCCGGCTTGTGCATCCTGCCCGTCTGGCCGACTAAGCGCCTGCATGCTCGTTTCGTGGGTTGACTTAGGCATACGGAGTTCATTCCCAGTCTAAGCATACGGAGTTCATTCTCAGTCTATGATCGGAACGGACCGAGAGTTGTGGCAGCACATGCTGGGCTCAGGCATTTGCTGGTGCCACATTTTTCATCGTCGGGGCACCATCGTCGGAGCATCGTCGGAGAACTTGACCAGCGGCATTAGGGTTCTGACGATCGGGGGCCGGGGGTGTACGCACATGATGTGTGATGGGTGCTGGTACTTGGCCCTTATATTGGCCCCTATCCCTCATTAAACCTTAAGAACTCACACCCCCTTAAAGAGCATTTGAGATTTTATAGGTTTTCTGCTAGTAGCCATTAAAGTGTCTGAAATGGGGACACTTTTTTCAAATGGTCACAAAATCTTGTACACTTCGAGTTTTTAGCTGATTTTGTTTTGTGCATGCCAACAAAAATACAAGGATCACGTCTACCAAGTTTGGGGCCAAAACTCCTTCTGAAAAAGTTTTAAAAAATCTCGAACTGCAAAAAGTTTTAAAAATCGTGAAAAATAGAAAATGAGTTGTCTTGCCATGAAACTTCACGTGAAGGTTTAAAGGACCATTGTATGAATTTACAAGCCATAAAAATGGCATTGGCACATAGAAATCTGAAGATGTGCCTAAACACACCTACCACCCTATCGATCCATGGCTTACGCATCCCGTCTCTCTGACCGGCATAGTGCCCTCTCTCCTGTCCGCTCGCTCGTTTCGTCGGTTGGCTTAGGTATACGGAGTTCATTCCTAGTCTAAAATCAGACTAGACCGAGGGTTATGGTAGCACATGCTAGGCTCGGGCATGTGCTAGTTCTGCATTTTTCTTCGTCGAGGCACCATCGTCGGAGCGTCGCCAGAGAACTTGACCGGCAGCATTGGGGTTCAGGTGATCGGGGGGGCCGGGTGGGTGTGAGCACATAATGTACGGTGGGTGCTAGTACTTGGCCTTTATATTGGCCCCCTATCCCTCATCAAACCTCGAGAACTCACACCCCCCTAAAGAAAATTTGAGATTTTACAGGTTTGCTGCCAGTAGCCATTAAAGTGTCTAGAATGGGGACACCATTTTCAAATGGTCACAAAATCTTGTACACTTCGAGTTTTTAGCTGAATGTTTTTGTGCATGCCAAAAAAAATACAAGGATCACGTCTACCAAGTTTGGGGCCAAAACTCCTTTCGAAAAATTTTTAAAAAATCCCGAATTGTAAAATGTTTTGAAAATCGTGAAAAATAGAAAACGAGTCGTCTTGCCATGAAACTTCACGTGAAGGCTTAAGGGACCATTGTATGAATTTACAAGCCACAGAAATGGCATTGGCACGTAGAAATATGAAGATGTGCTTCAACCCACCTTCCACCCTATCGATCCATGGCTTGCGCATCTCGTCTCTCTGGTCGACGTAGTGCCAGCTCGCCCGCCCGCCAGCCCGCTCGTTTCGTCGGTTGGCTTAGGCATACGAAGTTCATTCCCAATCTAAGATCAGACCAGATTGAGGGTTACGGTAGCAGGATCGGCAGCACGTAGAGGGGGACCCCACCAATCCCCGGCTTGCGCATCCCACCCCTCTGGCTGGCTGAGTGCCCGCACGCTCGTTTTGTGGGTTGGCTTAGTCATATGGAGTTCATTCCCAGTCTAAGCATACGGAGTTCATTCCCAATCTAAGATCGAATCGGAACGAGGGTTACGGTAGCACATGCTGGGCTCGGGCATGTGCTGGTGCCGTATTTTTCTTCACCGGGGCACCATCGTATGAATTTACAAGCCATAAAAATGGAATTGGCACGCAAAAATATGAAGATGTGCCTAAACCCACCTACTACCCTATCTATCCAAGGCTCACGCATCCCGTCTCTCTGGTCGGTGTAGTGCCCGCCCGCCCGCCCGTTCGTTTCGTCGGTTGGCTTAGGCATACAGAGTTCATTCCCAGTCTAAATTGGATTGGACCGAGGGTTGCGATAGAACGATCGACAGCACGTAGAGGGGGACCCGACCGATCCCTGACTTGCGCATCCCGCCCCTCTGGCTTACGTATCCTGTCTCTCTGGCCGACGTAGTGCCAGCCCGCCCGCCCGCCCGTTCATTTCATCGATTGGCTCAGGCATACGGAGTTCATTCCCAATCTAAGATCAGACTGGACCGAGGGTTGTAGCAGCAGGATCGACATCACGCAGAGGGGGACCTGACCAATCCCCGGCTTGCACATCCTACCCCTTTGGTTGGCTGAGCGCCCGCACGTTCGTTTCGTGGGTTGACTTAGGCATACGGAGTTCATTCTTAGTCTAAGCATACGGAGTTCATTCCCAGTCTAATATCAGACTGGACTGAGGGTTATGACAACACATGCTGGGCTTGGGCATGTGCTGGTGCCGCATTTTTCTTTGTCGGGGCACCATCGTCGGACATCGTTGGAGAACCTGACCAGCGGCATTGGGGTTCCGGCGATCAGGGGGGCCGGGGGGGTGTGCGCACATGATGTGCGATGGGTGGTGGTACCTGGCCCTTATATTGGCCCCCTATCCTTCATCAAACCTCAAGAACTCACACCCCTTTAAAAAGCATTTGAGATTTTACAGGTTTGCTGCCAGTAGCCATTAAAGTGTCTGAAATGGGGATACTTTTTTCAAATGGTCACAAAATCTTGTACACTTCGAGTTTTTAACTGAATTTTTTATGCATGCCAAAAAAAATACAAGGATCACGTCTACCAAGTTTGGGGCCAAAACTCCTTCCAAAAAAATTTTAAAAAATACCGAACCGTAAAAAGTTTCGAAAATCGTGAAAAATAGAAAACGAGTCGTCTTGCCATGAAACTTCACGTGAAGGCTTAAGGGACCATTGTATGAATTTACAAGCCATAAAAATGGCATTGGCATGCAAAAATATGAAGATGTGCCTAAACCCACCTACCACCCTATCGATCCACGACTTGCGCATCCCGTCTCTCTGGCCGGCGTAGTTCCCGCCCGCCCGCCCACCCGCTCATTTCATCGGTTGGCTTAGGCATACGGAGTTCATTCCCAGTCTAAGATCAGACCAGACTGATGGTTACAGTAGTAGGATCGACAGCACGTAGAGGGGGACTCGGTCGATTACCGGTTCCGCATCCTGCCCCTCTAACCTGCTGAGCGCCCGCACGCTCGTTTCGTGGGTTGACTGAGGCATATGGAGTTCATTCCCAGTCTAAGCATACGGACTTCATTTCCAGTCTAAGATCAGACCGGACCAAGGGTTGCAGCAGCACATGCTGGGCTCGGGCATGTGCTGGTGCCGTATTTATATTCCCCGGGGCACCATCGTCGGAGCATCGTCGGAGAACTTGACCGGCGACATTGAAGTTCCGACGATCGGGGGGGCCGGGGGGTGTGCGCAGATGATGTGTGATGGGTGCTGGTACTTAGCCCTTATATAGGCCCCCTATCCCTCGTCAAACCTCGAGAACTCACACCCCCTTAAAGAGCATTTGAGATTTAAAAGGTTTGCTGCCAGTAGCCATTAAAGTGTCTGAAATGGGGACACTTTTTTCAAATGGTCACAAAATCTTGTACACTTCGAGTTTTTAGCTGAATTTTTTTGTGCATGCCAACAAAAATACAAGGATCATGTCTACCAAGTTTGGGACCAAAACTCCCTCCGAAAAAATTTTGAAAAATCTTGAACCGCAAAAAGTTTTGAAA
This sequence comes from Durio zibethinus, assembly GCF_047325235.1. Classification (NCBI taxonomy): domain Eukaryota; kingdom Viridiplantae; phylum Streptophyta; class Magnoliopsida; order Malvales; family Malvaceae; genus Durio; species Durio zibethinus. The sequence goes on from NC_143174.1 coordinate 15,028,163, forward strand.
ATCGTGAAAAATAGAAAACGAGTCGTCTTGCCATGAAACTTCACGTGAAGGCTTAAGGGACTATTGTATGCATTTACAAGCCATAAAAATGGCATTGGCATGCAGAAATATGAAGATATGCCTAAACACACCTGCCACCCTATTGATCCACAACTTGCGCATCCCGTCTCTCTGGCTGGCGTAGTTCCCGCCCGCCCGCCCGCTCATTTTGTCAGTTGGCTTAGGCATACGGAGTTCATTCCCAGTCTAAGATCAGACCGGACTGAGGGTTGCGGTAGCAAGATCGGTAGCACGCAGAGGGGGAACCGGTCGATCCCCAGCTTGCGCATCCTACCCCTCTGGTCGGTTGAGCGCCCACACGCTCGTTTCATGGGTTGACTTAGGCATACGAAGTTCATTTCTAGTCTAAGCATACGAAGTTCATTTCTAGTCTAAGCATACGGAGTTCAATCCTAGTCAAAAAAATTTTAAAAAATCCCATCCCTCTGGTTGGCGTAGTGCCCGCCCGCCCGCTCGTTTCATTAGTTGGCTTAGGCATACGAAGTTCATTCCCTGTCTAAGATCTAACCAGACCGAGGGTTGCGGCAGCAGCATCGGTAGCACGTAGAGGGGGACCCAATCGATCCCTAACTAGTGCATCCCGCCACTCTGGCCGACTGAGCGCCCATACGCTTGTTTCGTGCCTTGACTTAGGCATACAGAGTTCAACCCCAGTCTAAGCATATGGAGTTCATTCCCAGTCTAAGATCGGACTGGACCGAGGGTTACGACAGCACATGCCGAGCTCGGGCATGTGCTGGTCCCACATTTTTCTTCGTCGGGCCACCATAGTCGGACGGCGTTGGGGTTCGGACGATCGAGGGGGTTGGGGGGTGTGCACACATGATGTGCGATGGGTGCTGGTACTTGGCCCTTATATTGGCCCCCTATCCCTCATCAAACCTCAAGAACTCACACCCCCTTAAAGAGCATTTGAGATTTTAAAGGTTTGCTGCCAGTAGCCATTACAGTGTTTGAAATAGGGACACTTTTTTCAAATAGTCACAAAATCTTGTACACTTCGAGTTTTTAGCTGAGTGTTTTGTGCATGCCAAAAGAAAAACAAGGATCACGTATACCAAGTTTGGGGCCAAACCCACCTACCACCCTAAACCCACCTACCACCCTATCGATCCACGACTTGCGCATCCTATCTCTCTAGCCAACGTAGTGCCCGCCTGCCCGTCCGCACTCTCATTTCATCGGTTAGCTTAGGCATATGGAGTTCATTCCCAGTCTAACATTGCACCAGACTGAGGGTTGCAGCAGTAGGATCGGCAGCACGCAGAGGGGAACCTGGTTGATCCCCGCCTCGCGCATCCTGCCCCTCTGGCCAGCTGAGCACCCATACGCTTCCTTCGTGAGTTGACTTAGGCACACGAAGTACATTCCCAGTCTAAGCTTATAGAGTTCATTCCCAGTCTAAGATCAGACCGGACCGAGGGTTGCGGTAGCACATGCTGGGCTCCGGCATGTGCTGGTGCCGCATTTTTGTTCGTCGTGGCACCATCACCGGAGCATCGCTGGAGAACCTAACCGACGGCATTGGGGTTCCGACGATCGGGGGGGCCGGGGGTGTGCGCACATGATGTGCGATGGGTGCTAATACTTGGCCCTTATATTAGCCCCATTTCCCTCATCAAACCTCGAGAACTCACACCCCCTTAAAGAGCATTTGAGATTTTACAGGTTTGCTGTCAGTAGCCATTAAAATGTCTAAAATGGGGACACTTTTTTCAAATGGTCACAAAATATTGTACAGTTTGAGTTTTTAGCTGAATTTTTTTGTGCATGCCAAAAAAAATACAAGGATCACCTCTACCAGGTTTGGGGCCAAAACTCCTTCCGAAAAAATTTTAAAAAATCTCGAACCGTAAAAAGTTTTGAAAATCATGAAAAATAGAAAATGAGTCGTCTTGCCATGAAACTTCACGTGAAGGCTTAAGGGACCATTGTATGAATTTACAAGAAATAAAAATGGAATTGGCACGCATAAATAAGAAGATGTGCCTAAACCCACCTACCACCCTATCGATCCACGGCTTGCGCATCCCGTCTCTCTGGCCGACATAGTGCCCGCCCGCCCGCCCGCTCGTTTCATCGGTTGGCTTAGGCATACGGAGTTCATTCCCAGTCTAATATCAGACCAGATCGAGGGTTGCGATAGCAGGATCAACAGCACGTAGAGGAGGACCCGACCGATCCCCAGCTTTCTCATCCAGCCCCTCTGGCCGGCTAAGCGCCCGCACGCTTGTTTTGTGGGTTGACTTAGGCATACGGAGTTCATTCCTAGTCTAAGCATACGGAGTTCATTCCCAGTCTAAGATTGGAGCATATCGAGGGTTGTGGCAGCACATGCTGGGCTCAGGCATGTGTTGGTGCAGCATTTTTCTTCGTCGGGGCACCATCGCCGGAGCATCGCCAGAGAACCTGATCGACGGCATTGGTGTTCCAGCAATCGGGGGGGCCGGGGGGTGTGCGCACATGATGTGCGATAGATGCTGGTACTTGGCCCTTATATTTGCCCCAAATCCCTCATCAAACCTTGAGAACTCACACCCCCTTAAAGAGCATTTGAGATTTTATAGGTTTGCTGCCAATAGCCATTAAAGTGTCTGAAATGGGGACACTTTTTTGAAATGGTCACAAAATCTTGTACACTTCGAGTTTCTAGCTGAATTTTTTTGTGCATGCCAAAAAAAATACAAGGATCACGTCTACCAATTTTGGGGCTAAAACTCCTTCCAAAAAAATTTTAAAAAATCCTGAACCGTAAAACGTTTTAAGAATCGTGAAAAATAGAAAACGAGTAGTCTTGCCATGAAACTTCATGTGAAGGCTTAAGGGACCATTGTATAAATTTACAAGCTACAAAAATGGCATTGGCACGCTGAAATATGAAGATGTGCCTAAACCCACGTACCACCCTATCGATCCACGGCTTACGCATCTCGTCTCTCTGGCCGATGTAGTGCCCGCCCGCCTGCCCTCCCGTTCGTTTCGTCGGTTGGCTTAGGCATATGGAGTTCATTCCCAGTCTAAGATCAGACCGGATCGAGGGTTGTGGTAGCAGGATCAGCAGCACGTGGAGGGGGACTCGATTGATCCCCGGCTTCTGCATCTCGCCCCTATGGCCGGCTGAGCGCCCGCACGCTCGTTTCGTGGGTTGACTTAGGCATACGGAGTTCATTCCCAGTCTAAGATCAGATCAGACAGAGGGTTGCGGCAGCACATGCTAGGCTCGGGCATGTGCTAGTATCGCATTTTTCTTCGTCGGAGAACTTGACCGATGGCATTGGGGTTCTAACGATCGGTGGGGTCGGGGGGTGTGCGCACATGATGTGCGATGGGTGCTGGTACTTGGCCCATATATTGGCCCCCTATCTCCCATCAAACCTCGAGAACTCACACCCCCTTAAAGAGCATTTGAAATTTTACAGGTTTGCTGCCAGTAGCCATTAAAGTGTCTGAAATGGGGACACTTTTTTCAATTGGTCACAAAATCTGGTACACTTCGAGTTTTTGGCTGAATTTTTTTATGCATGCCAACAAAAATTCAAGGATCATGTCTACCAAGTTTGGGGCCAAAAATCATTCCGAAAAAATTTTAAAAAATCCCGAACCGTAAAAAGTTTTGAAAATCGTGAAAAATAGAAAACGGGTCGTCTTGCCATGAAACTTCACGTGAAGGCTTAAGGGACCATTGTATGAATTTACAAGCCATAAAAATGGCATTGGCATGCAGAAATATGAAGATGTGCCTAAACCCACCTACCAACCTATCGATCCACAGCTTGCACATCCCGTCTCTCTGGCTGACTAGTGCCCGCCCGCCCGTCCGCCTGTTCGTTTCATCGGTTGGCTTAGGCATACAGAGTTCATTCCCAATGTAAGATCGGATCGGACTGACGGTTACGGTAGCGGGATTGACTGCACATAGAGGGTGACTCGGTCGATCCCCGGCTTGCAGATCCCGCCTCTCTGGCCGGCTGAGCACCCGCACGCTCGTTTCGTGGGTTAACTTAGGCATATGGAGTTTATTCCTAGTCTAAGCATATGGAGTTCATTCCCAGTCTAAAATCGGACCAATCCGAAGGTTACGGTAGCACATGCTGGGCTCGGACATGTGCTGGTGCCGTATTTTTCTTCATCGAGGCACCATCGCCGAAGCATCGTCGGAGAACCTGATCGACGGCATTGGGGTTTCTACGATCAGGGGGGTCGAGGGGGGGTGTGCGCACATGATGTGCGATGGGTGCTGGTACTTGGCCCTTATATTGGCCCCCTTATATTGACTTAGGCATATGGAGTTCATTCCTGATCTAAGCATACGGAATTCATTCCAAGTCTAGGATCGGACCAGACCGAGGGTTGCGACAGCACATGCTGGTCTCAGGCATGTGCTGGTGTCACATTTTTCTTCGTCGGGGCACCAACGTCAGGGAACCTGACCGACGGCTTTAGGGTTCTGGCGATCGGGGGGGCCGGGGGGTGTGCGCGCATGATGTGCGATTGGTGCTGGTACTTGGCCCTTATATTGGCCCCCTATCCCTCATCAAACCTCAAGAACTCACACCCCCTTAAAGAGCATTTGAGATTTTACAGGTTTGCTGCTAGTAGCCATTAAAGTGTCTGAAATGGGGATACTTTTTTCAAATGGTCACAAAATCTTGTACACTTCGAGTTTTTAGCTGAATTTTTTTGTGCATGCCAACAGAAACACAAGGATCATGTCTACCAAGCTTGTGGCAAAAACTCCTACCGAAAAAATTTTAAAAAATCTTGAACCGTAAAAAGTTTTGAAAATTGTGAAAAATAGAAAATGAGTCATCTTGTCATGAAACTTCACATGATGGCTTAAGGGACCATTGTATGAATTTACAAGCCATAAAAATGGCATTGGCGTGCAGAAATATGAAGATGTGCCTAAACCCACCTACCGCCCTATCGATCCACAGCTTGCACATCCCGTCTCTCTAGCCGTCGTAGTGCCCGCTCGGCACCCATCCGCTCATTTCGTCAGTTGGCTTAGGCATACGAAGTTCATTCCCAGTCTAAGATTGGACCAGATTGAGGGTTGTGGTAGCAGGATCGGCAGCACATGGAGGAGGACTCGACCGATCCCCGGCTTACGCATCCCGCCCCTCTGGCCGACTAAGCGCCCGCACGCTCGTTTCGTGGGTTGACTTACGACATAGTTCATTTCCAGTCTAAGCATACGGAGTTCATTTCCAGTCCGAGATCGGATCGGACCGAGGGTTGCAGCAGCACATGCTGGGCTCGGGCATGTGTTGGTGCCGCATTTCTCTTCGTCGGGGCACCATCACCGGAGCATCGCCGGAGAACCTGACATGCGACATTGTGGTTCCAACGATCGGGGGAACCGGGGGGGGTGTGTGCACATGATGTGCGATGGGTGCTGGAACTTGGCCCTTATATTGGCCCCCTATCCCTCATCAAACCTTGAGAACTCACACCCCCTTAAAGAGCATTTGAGATTTCATAGGTTTGCTGCCAGTAGCTATTAAAGTGTCTGAAATGGGGACACTTTTTTCAAATGGTCAAAAAATCTTGTACACTTAGAGTTTTTAGCTGAATTTTTTTGTGCATGCCAAAAAAAATACGATGATCATGTCTACCAAGTTTGGGTCCAAAACTCCTTCGAAAAAAATTTTAAAAAATCCCGAACCGCAAAAAGTTTCAAAAATCATGAAAAATAGAAAACGAGTCGTCTTGCCATGAAACTTCACTTGAAGGCTTAAGGGACCATTGTATGAATTTACAAGCCATAAAAATGGCATTGGCATGCAGAAATATGAAGATGGGCCTAAACCCACCTACCACCCTATCGATCGATGGCTTGCACATCTCGTCTCTCTGGCTGGCGTAGTGCCCGCCCGCTCGTTTCGTCGGTTGGCTTAGGTATACGAAGTTCATTCCCAGTCTAAGATCAGACCGGACTGAAGGTTGTGGCAGCAGGATCGGTAGTGCGTAGAGGGGGACCCGATCGATCCCCGGTTTGCGCATCCCACCCCTCTGGCTGGCTGAGCGCCCGCACGGTCATTTCATGGGTTGACTTAGGCATACGGAGTTCATTCCCAGTCTAAGTGTACGGAGTTCATTCCCAGTCTAAGATCAGAGTAGACCGAGGGTTGCGGTCGCACATGCTGGGCTCGGGCATGTGCTGGGGCCGCATTTTTCTTCGTCGGGGCACCATCACCGGAGCTTCGTCGAAGAACCTGACCGGCGGTAATAGGGTTCTGGCGATCGGGGGGTCGGGGGGGGTGTGCGCACATGATGTGCCGTGGGTGCAAGTACTTGGCCTTTATATTGGCCCCTATCCCTCATCAAACCTCGAGAACTAACACCCCCTTAAAGAGCATTTCAGATTTTACAGGTTTGTTGCCAGTAGCAATTAAAGTGTCTGAAATGGGGACATTTTTTTCAAATGGTCACAAAATCTTGTACACTTCGAGTTTTTAGCTGAATTTTTTTGTGCATGCCAACAAAAATACAAGGATCACGTCTACCAAGTATGTGGCCAAAACTCCTTTCGAAAAAATTTTAAAAAATCTCGAATCTTAAAAAGTTTCAAAAATCCTGAAAAATAGAAAACGAGTCGTCTTGCCATGAAACTTCACGTGAAGGCTTAAGGGACCACTGTATGAATTTACAAGTCATAAAAATGGCATTGGCATGCAAAAATATGAAGATGTGCCTAAACCCACCTACCACCCTATCGATACACAGCTTGCGTATCCCGTCTCTCTGGCCGGCATAATGCCCGCCGGCCCGCCCGCACGCTCATTTCATCGGTTGGCTTAGGCATACGGAGTTCATTCCTAGTCTAAGATCAGACCGGATCGAGGGTTGCGGTAGCAGGATCAACAGCACGCAGAGGGGGACCCGATCGGTCCCCGGCTTGCGCATCCCACGCCTCTGGCAGACTGAGCGCCCACACGCTCATTTCGTGGGTTGACTTAGGCATATGGTGTTCATTCCCAGTCTAAGCATACGGAGTTCATTCCCAGTTAAGATCGGACCGAACTGAGGGTTACGACAGCACATGCTGGGCTCGGGCATGTGCTGGTGCCGCATTTTTCTTCATCAGGGCACCATCGTCGGAGCATCGTCGGAGAACCTGACCGGCGGCATTGGGGTTCCGGCGATCGAAGGGGCCAGGGGGTGTGCGCACATGATGTGTGATGGGTGGTGGTACTTGGCCCTTATCCCTCATCAAACCTTGAGAATTCACACCCCCTTAAAGAGCATTTGAGATTTAACAGGTTTGTTGCCAGTAGCCATTAAAGTGTCTGAAATGGAGACACTTTTTTCAAATGGTCACAAAATCTTGTACACTTCGAGTTTTTAGCTGAATTTTTTTGTGCATGCCAAAAAAAATACAAGGATCATGTCTTCCAAGTTTGTGGCCAAAACTCCTTCCGAAAAAATTTTAAAAAATCCTGAACCACAAAAAGTTTCAAAAATCATGAAAAATAGAAAACGAGTCATCTTGCCATGAAACTTCACGTGAAGGCTTAAGGGACCATTGTATGAATTTACAGGCCACAAAAATGGCATTGGCATGCAAAAATATGAAGATATGCGTAAACCCACCTACCACCCTAGCGATCCACGGCTTGCGGATCCCGTCTCTCTGGCCGACGTAGTTCCCGCCCGCCCGCCCGCCTGCGTGCTCGTTTCTTCGGTTGGCTTAGGCATACGGAGTTCATTCCCAGTCTAAGATCAGACCAGACTGAGGGTTCTAGCAGCAGGATCGGCAGCACACAAAGAGGGACCCGACGGATTCCCGGCTTGTGCATCCTGCCCCTCTGGCCGACTGAGCGCCCGCACGCTCGTTTCATGGTTTGACTTAGGCATACGGGGTTCATTCCCAGTCTAAGCATACGGAGTTCATTCCCAATCTAAGATCAGACCAGATCGAGGGTTGCAGTAGCACATGCTAGGCTCGGGCATGTGCTAGTGCCGTATTTTTCTTCGCCAGGGCACCATCGCCAGAGCATCGCCGAAGAACTTGACCGGCGGCATTGGGGTTCCGAAGATCGGGGGGGCCGAGGGGGGTGTGCGCACATATGTACGATGGGTTCTGGTACTTGGCACTTATATTTGCCCCTTATCCCTCATCAAACCTCGAGAACTCACACCCCCTTAAAGAGCATTTGAGATTTTACAGGTTTGCTGCCAGTAGCCATTAAAGTTTCTGAAATGGGGACACGTTTCTCAAATGGTCACAAAATCTTGTACACTTCGAGTTTTTAGCTACATTTTTTTTTGCGTGCCAACCAAAATACAAGGATCATGTCTACCAAGTTTGGGGCTAAAAATCCTTCCAAAAAAATTTTAAAAAATTTGGAACCGTAAAAAGTTTTGAAAATCGTGAAAAATAGAAAACGAGTCGCCTTGCCATGAACCTTCACATGAAGGTTTAAGGGACCATTGTATGAATTTACAAGCCATAAAAATGGCATTGGCATGCAAAAATATGAAGATGTGCCTAAACCCACCTACTACCCTATCAATCCATGGCTTGCGCATCCTGTCTCTCTGGCCGATGTAGTGCCTGCCCGCCCGCATCCGGAGTTCATTCCTGTCTCTCGGTTGGCTTAGGCATACGGAGTTCATTCCCAGTCTAAGATCGAACCAGACTGAGGGTTGCGGAAACAGGATCGGCAGCACGCAGAGGGGGACCCTGTCGATCCCCGGCTTGCGCGTCATGCCCCTCTGGTCGGCTGAGCGCCCATACGCTTGTCTCGTGGGTTGAGTTAGGCATACGGAGTTCATTCCCAGTCCAAGCATACGGAGTTTATTCCCAATCTAAAATTGGACTGGACTGAGGGTTACGGCAGCACATGCTGGGCTCGGGCATGTGCTGGTGCCGTATTTTTCTTCGTCGGGGCACCATCGCCGGAGTATCGTCGGAGAACCTGACCGGCGGCATTGGGGTTCCGGCGATCGGGGGGGCCCGGAGGGTGTGCACACATGATGTGCGAATGGTGCTGGTACTTGGCCCTTATATTGGCCCCCTATCCCCCATCAAACCTCGAGAACTCACACCCCCTTAAAGAGCATTTGAGATTTTACAGGTTTACTGCCAGTAGCCATTAAAGTGTCTGAAATGGGGACACTTTTTTCTAATGGTCACAAAATCTCATACACTTCGAGTTTTTAGCTGAATTTTTTTGTGCATGCCAAAAAAAGTACAAGGATCACGTCTACCAAGCTTGGGGCCAAAAATCCTTCCAAAAAAATTTTAAAAAATCCTGAACTGTATAAAGTTTTAAAAATCGTGAAAAATAGAAAACGAGTCGTCTTGCGATGAAACTTATCGTGAAGGCTTTAGGGACCATTGTATGAATTTACAAACCATAAAAATGGCATTGGCACGCAGAAATATGAAGATGTGCGTAAACCCACCTACCACCCTATCGATCCCCGACTTGCGCATCCCGCCTCTCTGGCCGACGTAGTGCCCGTCCGATCGCGCACCTGCTAATTTTGTCGGTTGGCTTAGGCATATGGAGTTCATTCCCCGTCTAAGATCGGACCAGACTGAGGGTTGTGGCAGTAGGATCGACAGCACACAGAGAGGGACTCGGCCGATCCCCGGCTTGCGTATCCCACCCCTCTGGCCGGCTGAGCACCTGCACTCTTGTTTCATGGGTTGACTTAGGCATACGGAGTTCATTCCCAGTCTAAGCATACGGAGTTCATTCCCAGTCTAAGATCGGACCAGACCGAGGGTTGCGGCAGCACATGCTTGGCTCGGGCATGTACTGGTGCCGCATTTATCTTCGTCGGGGCACCATCGTCGGAGCATCGCCGGAGAACCTGACTTGCGGCATTGGGGTTTCGGCGATCGGGGGGGCCTGGGGGTGTGCGCACATGATGTGCCATGGGTGTTGGTACTTGGCCCTTATATTGGCCCCCTATCCCTCATCAAACCTCGATAACTCACACCCACTTAAAGAGCATTTGAGATTTTACAGGTTTGCTGCCAGTAGCCATTAAAGTGTCTGAAATGGGGACACTTTTTTCAAATGGTCACAAAATCTTGTACACTTTGAGTTTTTAGCTGAATTTTTTTGAACATGCCAACAAAAATACAAGGATCACGTCTACCAAGTTTGGGGCAAAACCTCCTTCCGAAAAAATTTTAAAAAATCACGAACCACAAAAAGTTTCAAAAATCATGAAAAATAGAAAACGAGTAGTCTTGCCATGAAACTTCCCGTGAAGACTTAAAGGATCATTGCATGAATTTACAAGCCATAAAAATGGTATTGGCACATAGAAATATGAATATGTGCCTAAACCCACCTACCACCCTATCGATCCACGGCTTGCGCATCCCGTCTCTCTGGCCAACGTAATGCCCGCCCGCCCGTTCATTTCGTCGTTTAGCTTAGACATACGGAGTTCATTCCCAGTCTAAGCGTACGGAGTTCATTCCCAGTCTAAGATCAGAGCAGACCGAGGGTTGCGGTCGCACATGCTGGGCTTGGGCATGTGCTGGGGCCGCATTTTTCTTCGTCGGGGCACCATCACCGGAGCTTCGTCGAAGAACCTGATCGGCGGTAATAGGGTTCCGGCGATCAGGGGGCCGGGGGGGTGTGCGCACATGATGTGCGATGGATGCTGGTACTTGGCCCTTATATTGGCCCCTTATCCCTCATCAAACCTTGAGAACTCACACCATCATAAAGAGCATTTGATATTTTACAGGTTTGCTACCAGTAGCCATTAAAGTGTCTGAAATGCGGACAATTTTTTCAAATGGTCACAAAATCTTGTACACTTCAAGTTTTTAGCTGAACGTTTTTGTGCATGCCAACAAAAATACAAGGATCACGTCTACCAAGTTAGGGGCCAAAACCCCTTCCAAAAAAATTTTAAAAAATCTCGAACCGCAAAAAGTTTCGAAAATCATGAAAAATAGAAAACGAGTCGTCTTACCATGAAACTTCACGTGAAGGCTTAAGGGACCATTGTATGAATTTACAAGCCATAAAAATGGCATTGGCACGTAGAAGTATGAAGATGTGCCTAAACCCACCTACCACCCTATCGATCCACGGCTTGCGCATCCCGTCTCTCTGGCCGACGTAGTGCCCGCCCGTCCGCCCGCACGCTCGTTTCGTCGGTTGGCTTAGGCAAACGGAGTTCATTCCCAGTCTACCGGACTGAGGGTTGTGGCAACAGGATTGGCAGCACGCAAAGGGGGACCCGACCGATCCCCGACTTGCGCATCCTGCTCTCTGGCCGGCTGAGCGCCCGTACGCTCGTTTCATGGGTTGACTTAGGCATATGGAGTTCATTCCCAGTCTAAGCATACGGAGTTCATTCCCAGTCAAAGATTGGACTGGATCAAGGGTTACGACAGCACATGCTGGGCTCGGGCATATGCTGGTGTCGCATTTTTCTTCGTCGGGGCGCCATCACCGGAGCTTTGCCGGAGAATCTGACCGGCGGCATTGGGGTTCTGACGATCGGGGGGACCGGGGGGTGTGCGCACATGATGTGCGCTGGGTGCTGGTACTTGGCCCTTATATTGGCCCCCTATTCCTCATCAAACCTCAAGAACTCACACCCCCTTAAAGAGCATTTGAGATTTTACAGGTTTGCTGCCAGTACCCATTAAAGTGTCTGAAACAGGGACACTTTTTTCAAATGGTCACAAAATCTTGTACACTTCGAGTTTTTAGCTTAATTTTTTTGTGCATGCCAACAAAAATACAAGGATCATGTCCACCAGGTTTGGGGCCAAAACTCCTTCTGAAAAAATTTTAAAAAATCTTGAACAGCAAAAAGTTCGAAAAATTGTGAAAAATAGAAAACGAGTCGTTTTGCCATTAAAATTCATGTGAAGGCTTAAGGGACCGTTGTATGAATTTACAAGCCATAAAAGTGGCATTGGCACGTAGAAATATAAGATGTGCCTAAACCCATCTACCACCCTATCGATCCACGACTTGCGCATCCCGTCTCTCTGGCCAACGTAATGCCCGCCCGCCCGTTCATTTCGTCGTTTAGCTTAGACATACGGAGTTCATTCCCAGTCTAAGATTGGATCGGACCGAGGGTTGCAGCAGTAGGATCGGCCGACCGATGCCCGACATGCACATCCCACCCATCTGGCCGACCGAGCACCTGCACGCATTTTTCTTCATCGGGGCACCATCACCGGAGCATCGTCGGAGAACCTGAACGACGACATTGGGGTTCCGGCAATCGGGGGGGTGTGCGCACATGATGTGCGATGGGTACTGGTACTTGGCCCTTATATTGCCCCCCTATCCCTCATCAAACCTCGAGAACTCACACCCCCTTAAAGAGCATTTGAGATTTTACAGGTTTGTTGTCAGTAGCCATTAAAGTGTCTGGAATGGGGACACTTTTTTCAATTGGTCGCAAAATCTTGTACAGTTTGAGTTTTTAGCTGATTTTTTTTGTGCATGCCAACAAAAATACAGGGATGACGTCTACCAAGTTTGGGGCAAAAACCCCTACTGAAAAAATATTAAAAAATCTCGAACCGTAAAAAGTTTTGAAAATCATGAAAAATAGAAAATGAGTCGTCTTGCCAAGAAACTTCACGTGAATGCTTAAGGGATCGTTGTATGAATTTACAAGCCATAAAAATGAAATTGGCACGTAGAAATATGAAGATGTGCCTAAACCCACCTACCACCCTATCGATCCACGGCTTGCGCATCCCGTCTTTTTGGTCGGTATAGTGCCCGCCCGCCCGCCCACCCGCTCGTTTCGTCGGTTGCCTTAGGCATACGGACTTCATTCCCAGTCTAAGATCGGGGGGGCCAGGGGGGTGTGCGCACATGATGTACGATGGGTGCTGGTTCTTGGCCCTTATATTGGCCCCTTATCCCCTATCAAACCTCGAGAACTCACACCCCCTTAAAGACGATTTGAAATTTTACAGGTTTGCTCCCAGTAGCCATTAAAGTGTCTGAAATTGGGACACTTTTTTCAAATGGTCACAAAATCTTGTACACTTTTTTCAAATGGAATTGGCACATCCCGTCTCTCTGGCCGGCATAGTGCCCGCCCGTCCGCCCGCTCGTTTCGTCGGTAAGCTTAGGCATACGGAGTTCATTCCCAGTCGAAGATCAGACTAGACCGAGGGCTGCGGCAGCACATGCTGGGCTCGAGAATGTGCTGGTGCCACATTTTTCTTCGTCGGGGCACATCGTCAGAGCATCGCCGGAGAACCTGACCGGTGGCATTGGGGTTCTGGCGATCGGGGGGGCCGGGGGTGGTGTGCGGACATGATGTGCGGTGGGTGCTGGTACTTGGCCCTTATATTGGCCCCCTATCCCTCATCAAACCTCGAGAACTCACACCCCCTTAAAGAGCATTTGAGATTTTACAGGTTTGTTGCCAGTAGCCATTAAAGTGTCTAAAATGGTGACACTTTTTTCAAATGGATACAAAATCCTGTACACTTTGAGTTTTTAGCTCAATTTTTTTGTGCATGCCAACAAAAATACAGGGATCACGTGTAATAAGTTTGGGGCCAAAAATTCTTCCAAAAAAATTTTAAAAAATCCCGAACCGCAAAAAATTTCAAAAATCATGAAAAATAGAAAACGAGTCGTCTTGCCATGAAACTTCATGTGAAGGCTTAATGGACCATTGTATGAATTTACAAGCCATAAAAATGGCATTGGCACATAGAAATATGAAGATGTTCCTAAACCCACCTACCAACCTATCGATCCACGGCTTGCGCATTCCGTCTCTCTGGCCGGCGTAGTGCCCGCCCGCCCTCCCGCCCTCCCGCCCGTTCATTTCGTCGATTGGCTTAGGCATACGAGTTCATTCCCAGTCTAAGATCGGACCAGACCGAGGGTTGCGCCCGTAGGATCGACAGCACGTAGAGGGGGACCAGGTTGATCCCCGACTTGCGCATCCTGCCCCTCTGGTCAGCTGAGTGCCCGCACGCTCGTTTCATGGGTTGACTTAGGCATACGGAGTTCATTCTCAGTCTAAGCATACGAAGTTCATTCCCAGTCTAAGATCGGACCAGACCGAGGGTTACGGCGTCACATGCTGGGCTCGGGCATGTGCTGGTGCCACATTTTTCTTCGCCGGGCCACCATCATCGGAGCATCGTCGGAGAACCTGACCGACGGCATGGGGTTCCGGCGATCGGGGGGCCTGGGGGGTGTGCGCACATGATGTGCGGTGGGTGCTGGTACTTGGCCCTTATTTTGGCCCTTTATCCCTCATCAAACCTCGAGAACTCACACCCCCTTAAAGAGCATTTGAGATTTTGCAGGTTTGCTGCCAGTAGCCATTAAAGTGTCTCAAATGGGGAAACTTTTTTCAAATGGTCACAAAATCTTGTACACTTCAAGTTTTGAGATGAATTTTTTTGTGCATGCAAACAAAAATACAAGGATCACGTCTACCAAGTTTGGGACCAAAACTCCTTCCGAAAAAATTTTAAAAAATCTCGAACCGTAAAAAGTTTTGAAAGTCGTGAAAAATAGAAAACGAGTTGTCTTGCGATGAAACTTCACGTGAAGGCTTAAGGGACCATTGTATAAATTTACAGGACATAAAAATAGCATTGGCATGCAGAAATATGAAGATGTGCCTAAACCCACCTACCACCCTATCGATCCACGGCTTGCGCATCCCGTATCTCTGGTCGGCATAGTGCCCGCCCGCCCGCCCGCTCAATTCGTCGGTTGGATTAGGCATACGGAGTTCATTCCCGGTCTAAGATTAGACCAGATTGAGGGTTGCAAAAGCAGGTTCGGTAGCATGCAGAGGGGGACCCGACCGATCCTCGGCTTGTGCATCCTGCCCCTTTGGTCGGATGAGCGCCCACACGCTCATTTCATGGGTTGACTTAGGCATACGGAGTTCATTCCCAGTCTAAGATCAGATCGGACCGAGGGTTGCGGCAGCACATGCTAGGCTCGGGCATGTGCTGGTGCCACATTTTTCTTCACCGGGGCACCATCGTCGGAGCATCATCGGAGCATCATCGGAGAGCCTGACAGGCGACATTGGGGTTCCGACGATCGGGGAGGCCAGGGGTGGTGTACGCACATGATGTGTGATGGGTGTTGGTACTTGGCCCTTATACTGGCCCCCTATCCCTTATCAAACCTTGAGAACTCACACCCCCTAGAAGAGCATTTAAGATTTTACATGTTTGCTGCCAGTAGCCATTAAAGTGTCTGAAATGGAAACACTTTTTTCAAATGGTCACAAAATCTTGTACACTTCGAGTGTTTAGCTGAAGTTTTTTGTGCAAGCCAACAAAAATACAAGGATCACGTGTACCAAGTTTGGGGCCAAAAATCATTTTGAAAAAATTTTAAAAAATCCTGAACCATAAAAAGTTTCAAAAATCATGAAAAATAGAAAACGAGTTGTCTTGCCATGAAACTTCACGTGAAGGCTTAAGGGACCATTGTCTGAATTTACAAGAAATAAAAATGGCATTGGCACATAGAAATAAGAAGATGTGCCTAAACCCACCTACCACCCTATCGATCCAAGGCTTGCGCATCCCGTCTCTCTGGCTGACGTAGTGGCCGCCCCCCACCCGCCCGCTCGTCTCGTCGGTTGGCTTAGGCATACGGAGTTCATTCCCATTCGAAGATCAGATCGAACGGAGGGTTACGGCAACAGGATCGGCAAGACACAGAGGGGCACTCGACTGATCCCCGGCTTACGCATCCCGCCCCTCTGGCCTGTTGAGCGCCCGCACGCTCGTTTCATGGGTTGACTTAGGGATACGGAGTTCATTCCTAGTCTAAGCATACAGAGTTCATTCCCAGTCTAAGATCAGACCAAACCGAGGGTTGCGGCAGCACATGTTGGGCTTGGGCATGTGCTGGTGCCGCATTTTTCTTCATCGAGGCACCATCGCCGGACCATCGTCAAAGAACCTAACCGACGGCATTGGGGTTTCGATGATCGGGGGGGCCGAGGGGGTGTGCGCATATGATGTACAATGGGAGCTGGTACTTGGCCCTTATATTGGCCCCATATCCCTCACCAAACCTCGAGAACTCACACCCCCTTAAAGAGAATTTGAGATTTTACAGGTTTGCTGCCAATAGCCGTTAAAGTGTCTGAAATGGGGACACCTTTTTCAAATGGTCACAAAATCTTGTACACTTCGAGTTTTTAGGTAATTTTTTGTTGTGCATGCCAAAAAAAATACAAGGATCACGTCTACCAAGTTTGGGGCCAAAACTCCTTTCGAAAAAATTTTAAAAACTCCCAAACCGAAAAAAATTTTGAAAATCGTGAAAAATAGAAAACGAGTCATCTTGCTATGAAACTTCACGTGAAGGCTTAAGGGACCATTGTATGAATTTACAAGCCATAAAAATGGCATTGGCAAGCAGAAATATGAAGATGTGCCGAAACCCACCTACCACCCTATCGATCCACGGCTTGTGCATCCTGTCTCTTTAGGCGGCGTAGTGCCCGCCCGCCCTTCCGCCCGCTCGTTTCATCGGTTGGCTTAGGCATACAGAGTTCATTCCCAGTCTAAGATTAAACCAGACTGAGGGTTGCAGCAGCAGGATCGGCAGCATGTAGAGGTGGACCCAACCGATCCCCGACTTTGCATCCCGTCCCTCTGGCCGGAAGAGAGCCCGCACGCTCGTTTCGTGGGTTGACTTAGGCATACGGAGTTGATTCCCAGCCTAAGCATACGGAGTTCATTCCCAGTCTAAGATTGGACCAGACCAAGGGTTACGGCAACACATGCTGGGCTCGGCCATGTCTTGGTGCCGTATTTTTCTTCGTCGGGGCACCATCGCTGGAGCATCGTCGGAGAACCTGATCGACGGCATTGGGGTTCCGACAATCGGGGGGGTCGGGGGGGGGTGTGCGCACATGATGTGCGATGGGTGCTGGTACTTGGCCCTTATATTGGCCCCCTATCCCTCACCAAACCTCGAAAACTCACACCCCTTTAAAGAGCATTTGAGATTTTACAGGTTTGCTGCCAGTAGCCATTAAAGTGTCTAAAATGGGGAAACTTCTTTCGATTGGTCACAAAATCTTGTACACTTCGACTTTTTAGCTGATTTTTTTTGTGCATGCCAAAACAAATACAAGGATCATGTCTACCAAGTTTGGGGCCAAAAATCCTTCCGAAAAAATTTTAAAAAATCCCGAACCGTAAAAAGTTTAAAAAGATTGTGAAAAATAGAAAACGAGTCGTCTTGCCATGAAACTTCACGTGAAGGCTTAAAGGACAATTGTATGAATTTACAAGCCATAAAAATGGCATTGGCATGCAGAAATATGAAGATGTGCCTAAACCCACCTACCACCCTATCGATCCACGGCTTCCGCATCCCGTCTCTCTGGCTGGCGTAATGCCCGCCCGCTCGTCCGGTTGCTCGTTTCGTCAGTTGGGTTAGGCATACAGAGTTCATTCTCACTCTAAGACTGGACCAAAACGAGGGTTACGGTAGCACCTGCTAGGCTCGGGCATGTGCTGGTGCCGCATTTTTCTTCGTCGGGGCACCATCGTCGGAGCATCGTCGGAGAACCTGACCGACGGCATTGGGGTTCCGGTGATCGGGGGGGCCGGGGGGGTGTGCGTAGATGATGTGCGGTGGGTGCTGGTACTTGGCCGTTATATTGGCCCCCTATCCCTCATCAACCTCGAGAACTCACACCCCCTTAATGGGCATTTGTGATTTTACAGGTTTGTTGCCAGTTGCCATTAAAGTGTCTGAAATGGAAACACTTTTTTCAAATGGTCACAAAATCTTGTACACTTCAAGTTTTTAGCTGAATTTTTTTGTGCATGCCAAAAAAAATACAAGGATCACGTCTACTAAGTTTGGGGCCAAAATTCCTTCCAAAAAAATTTTAAAATATCTCGAACCGCAAAAAGTTTGTGAAAAATAGAAAACGAGTCGTCTTGCCATGAAACTTCACGTGAAGGCTTAAGGGACCAGTGTATGAATTTACAAGCCATAAAAATGGTATTGGCACACAAAAATATGAAGATGTGCCTAAACCCACGTACTACCCTATCGATCCACGGCTTGCACATCCTCTCTCTCTAGTCGGCGTAGTGCCCGCCCGCCTGCCAGCTCGCTCGTTTCGTCGGTTGGCTTAGGCATACGGAGTTCATCCCTAGTCTAAGATCAGATCGGACTGAGGGACGCGGTAGTAGGATCAGCAGCACGCAGAGGGGGACCCGGCTGATCCCCGGCTTGCGCATCCAGCCCCTCTGGCCGGCTGAGCGTCCGCACGCTCGTTTCGTGGGTTGACTTAGGCATACATAGTTCATTCCCAGTCTAAGATCGGATCAAATCGAGGGTTGCGATAGCACATGCTGGGCTCGAGCATGTGCTAGTGTCACATTTTTCTTCACCGGGGCACCATCGTTGGAGAACTGACCAGCGGCATTGGGGTTCTGGCGATCGGGGGGGCCGGGGGGGTGCACACAAGATGTGCGATGGGTGCTGGTACTTGGACCTGATATTGGCCCCATATCCCTCATCAAACCTTGAGAACTCACACCCCCTTAGGAGCATTTGAGATTTTACAGGTTTGTTGCCAGTGGCCGTTAAAGTGTCTAAAATGGGGACACTTTTTTCAAATGGACACAAAATCTTGTACACTTCAAGTTTTTAGCTGAATTTTTTTATGCATGCCAACAAAAATACAAGGATCACGTCTACTAAGTTTGGGGCCAAAATTACTTCCTAAAAAATTTTAAAATATCTCGAACCGTAAAAAGTTTGTGAAAAATAGAAAACGAGTCGTCTTGCCATGAAACTTCACGTGAAGGCTTAAGGGACCAGTGTATGAATTTACAAGCCATAAAAATGGTATTGGCACGTAGAAATATGAAGATGTGCCTAAACCCACCTACCACCCTATCGATCCATGGCTTGCACATCCTGTCTCTCTAGCCGGCGTAGTGCCCGCCCGCCTGCCAGCCCACTCGTTTCGTCGGTTGGCTTAGGCATACGGAGTTCATTCCCAGTCTAAGATCAGACCGAAACGAGGGATGTGGTAGTAGGATCGGCAGCACATAGAGGGGGACCCGGTCGATCCCCGACTTGCGCATCTAGCCCCTCTGGCTGGCTGAACGCCCTCACGCTCGTTTCGTGGGTTGACTTAGGCATACAGAGTTCATTCCCAGTCTAAGCATACGAAGTTCATTCCTAATCTAAGATCGGACCAGACCGAGGGTTACGGCAGCACATGCTGGGCTTGGGCATTTGCTGGTGCCGTATTTTTCTTCGTCGGGGCACCATCACCGGAGCATCACCGGAGAACCTGATCGACAGCATTGGGGTTTTGGCGATCGGGGGGGTCGGGGGGGTTGCGCACATGATGTCCGATGGGTGTAGGTACTTGGCCCTTATATTGGTAGCATGCAGAGGGGGACCCAGCCAATGCTCGTTTCGTTGGTTGGCTTAGGCATACGGAGTTCATTCCCAATCTAAGATCGGACCGGACCGAGGGTTGCGACAGCAGGATCGGTAGCATGCAGAAGGGGACCCAGCCAATCCCCGGCTTGCACATTTCGCCCCTTTCGCCGCTGAGCGCCTGCATGCTCGTTTTGTGGGTTGACTTAGGCATATGAAGTTCATTCCCAGTCTAAGATCGGACTGGACCGAGGGTTGCGGTAGCACATACTGGGCTCGGGCATGGGCTGGTGCCATATTTTTCTTCGTCGGGGCACCATCGCTGGAGCATTGCCGAAGAACCTGACCAGCGATATTGGGGTTCCGGCGATCGGGGGGGTCGGGGGGGTGTGCGCATATGATGTCCGATGGGTGCTGGTACTTGGCCCTTATATTGGCCCCCTATCCTTCATCAAACCTCGAGAACTCACACCCTTTTAAAGAGCATTTGAGATTTTACAAGTTTGTTGCCAGTAGCCATTAAAGTGTCTGAAATGGGGACACTTTTTTCAAATGGTCACAAAATCTTGTACACTTCGAGTTTTTAGCTGAATTTTTTTGTGCATGCCAAAAAAAATACAAGGATCACGTCTACCAAGTTTGGGGCCAAAACTTTTTCCAAAAAAATTTAAAAAAATCCCGAACCACAAAAAGTTTTGAAAATCATGAAAAATAGAAAACACGTTGTCTTGCCATGAAACTTCACGTGAAGGCTTAACAGACCATTGTATGAATTTACAAGCCATAAAAATGGCATTGGCACACAGAAATATAATATGTGCCTAAACCCACCTACCACCCTATCAATCCACGGCTTGCGCATCCCGTCTCTCTAGCCGACGTAATGCCTGCCCGCCCGTTCATTTCATCGTTTAACTTAGGCATACGGAGTTCATTCCCAATCTAAGATTGGACCGGATCGAGGGTTATAGCAGCAGGATCGACTGACCGATCCCCGACAGGTGCATCCCGCCCCTCTGGCCAGCCAAGCACCTACACGCATTTTTCTTCGCCTAGGCACCATCACCGGAGCATCGCCGGAGAACCTGACCGACGGCATTGGGGTTCCGACGATCGGGGGGCCGGGGGGGTGTGCCCACATGATGTCTGATGGGTGCTGGTACTTGGCCCTTATATTGGCCCCCTATCCCTCATCAAACCTCGAGAACTCACACCCCTTAAAGAGCATTTGAGATTTTACAGGTTTGTTGCCAGTAGCCATTAAAGTGTCTGAAATGGGGACACTTTTTTCAAATGGTCACAAAATCTTGTACACTTCGAGTTTTTAGCTGAATTTTTTTTTGCATGGCAACAAAAATACAAGGATCACGTCTACCAAGTTTGGGGCCAAAAATCCTTTCGAAAAAATTTAAAAAAATCTTGAACCGCAAAAAGTTTCAAAAATCATGAAAAATAGAAAACAAGTCGTCTTGCCATGAAACTTCACGTGAAGGCTTAAGGGACCATTGTATGAATTTACAAGCCATAAAAATGGCATTAGGACCCTGAAATATGAAGATGTGCCTAAACCCACCTACCACCCTATCGATCCACGGCATGCGCATCCCGTCTCTCTGGCCGGCGTAGTGCTCGCCCGCCCCTCCGCCCGCTTGTTTCATCGGTTGGCTTAGGCATACGGAGTTCATTCCCAGTCTAAGATTGGACTGGACCAAGGGTTACGGTAGCAGGATCGGCAGCACGTAGAGGGGGACCCGATTGATCCTCGGCTTACGCATCCCGCCCCTCTGGTCGGTTGAGCGCCTGCATGCTCGTTTCGTGGGTTGACTTAGGCATACGAAGATCATTCCTAGTCTAAGCTTATGGATTTCATTCCAAGTCTATGATTGGACTAGACCGAAGGTTGGGGTAGCACATGCAGGGCTCGGGCATGTGCTGGTGTCGCATTTTTCTTCATCGGGGCACCATCGCGGGAGCATCGTCGGAGAACCTGACCGACGGCATTGGGGTTCCGACGATCGGGGGGGTCGGGGGGTGTGCGCACATGATGTGCGATGGGTGCTGGTACTTGGCCCTTATATTGGCCCCCTATCCCTCATCAAACCTCAAGAACTCACACCCCTTAAAGAGCATTTGAGATTTTACAGGTTTGCTGCCAGTAGCCATTAAAGTGTCTGGAATGAGGACACTTTTTTCAAATGGTCAGAAAATCTTGTACACTTTGAGTTTTTAGCTGAATGTTTTTGTGCAAGCCAACAAAAATGCAAGGATCAATTCTACCAAGTTTTGAGCCAAAACTCTTTCCAAAAAAATTTTAAAAAATCCTGAACCGTAAAAAGTTTCAAAAATCGTGAAAAATAGAAAACAAGTCGTCTTGGCATGAAACTTCACGTGAAGGCTAAAGGGACAATTGTATGAATTTACAAGCCATAAAAATGGCATTGGCATGCAGAAATATGAAGATGTGCCTAAACCCACCAAGCACCTACCGATCCACGGCTTGCGCATCCCGTCTCTCTGGCCAACGTAGTGCTCGCCCACCTGCCCGCCCGCTTGTTTCATCAGTTGGCTTAGGCATACGGAGTTCATTCCCAGTCTAAGATCAGATCGAACTATGGGTTATGACCCAATCGATGCTCGACTTGCGCATCCCACCCCTCTAGCCGGCTTAGCGCCCGCACGCTCGATTCGTTGGTTAACTTAGGCATACGGAGTTCATTCGCAGTCTAAGCATACGGAGTTCATTCCCAGTCTAAGATCGAACTGGATCGAGGATTGGGGCAGCACATGTTGGGCTCGGGCATGTGCTGGTGCCGTATTTTTCTTCGTTAGGGCACCATCACCGGAGCATCGCCAGAGAACCTGACCGAGGGCATTGGGGTCTCGGCGATCGGAGGGGCCGAGGGGGTGTGCGCACATGATGTGCGATGGGTGCTGGTACTTGGCCCTTATATTGGCCCCATATCCCTCATCAAACCTTGAGAACTCACACCCCCTTAAAGAGCATTTGAGATTTTACAGGTTTGCTGCCAGTAGCCATTAAAGTGTTTGAAATGGGGACACTTTTTTCAAATGGTCACAAAATTTTGTACACTTGGAGTTTTTAGCTGAATTTTTTTATGCATGCCAACAAAAATACAAGGATCACGTCCACCGAGCTTGGGGCCAAAACTTCTTTCGAAAAAATTTTAAAAAATCCCGAACAGCAAAAAGTTTCAAAAATCATGAAAAATAGAAAACGAGTCGTCTTGCCATGAAACTTCACGTGAAGGCTTAAGGGACCATTATATGAATTTACAAGCCATTAAAATGGCATTGGCACATAGAAATATGAAAATGTGCCTAAACCCACCTACCACCCTATCGATCCACGGCTTGCGCATCCCGTCTCTCTAGCCGGCGTGGTGCCCGCCCGCTCGTTTCGTCGATTGACTTAGGCATATGGAGTTCATTCCCAGTCTAAGATAAGACTGGATCGAGGGTTGCGGCAGCAGGATCGACAGAATGCAGAGGAGGACTGGCCGATCCGGGTTGACTTAGGCATACGGCGTTCTTTCCCAATGTAAGCATACGAAGTTCATTCCCAGTCTAAGATTGGACCGAAACGAGGGTTGTGCCAGCTCATGCTAGGCTCGGGCATGTGCTGGTGCCGCATTTTTCTTCCCCGAGGTACCATCATTGGAGCATCGTCGGAGAACCTGACCGACGGCATTAGTGTTCCGGCGATCGGGGGGGTGTGCGCACATGATGTGTGATGGGTGCTGGTACTTGGCCCTTATATTGGCCCCCTATCCTTCATCAAACCTCGAGAATTCACACCCCCTTAAATAGCATTTGAGATTTTACAGGTTTGCTGCCTGTAGCCATTAAAGTGTCTGAAATGGGGACACTTTTTCAAATGGTCACAAAATCTTGTACACTTCGAGTTTTTAGCTCAATTTTTTTCAGCATGCCAACAAAAATACAGGGATCACGTCTACCAAGTTTAGGGCCAAACTCCTTATGAAAAAATTGTAAAAAATTTGGAACCGTAAAAAGTTTCAAAAATCGTGAAAAATAGAAAACGAGTCGTCCTGCCATGAAACTTCACGTAAAGGCTTAAGGGACCATTGTATGAATTTACAAGCCATAAAAATGGCATTGGCACATAGAAATATGAAGATGTCCCTAAACCCACCTACCACCCTATCGATCCACGGCTTGCGCATCCCGTCTCTCTGGCCGGCGTAGTGCCCGCCCGCCCGTTCGTTTCGTCGGTTGGCTTCAGCGTACGGAGTTCATTCCTAGTCTAAGATCAGACCAGACCGAGGGTTATGGCAGCAAGATCGGCAACACGTAGAGCGGGACTAAGTCGATCCCCAGCTTGCGCATCTCGCCCCTTTGGCCGGCTGAGCACCGGTACGCTCGTTTTGTGGGTTGACTTAGGCATACGATGTTCATTTCCTGTCTAAGCGTACGAAGTTCATTCCCAGTCTAAGATCGAATCAGACCGAGGGTTCGATAGCACATGCTGGGCTTGGGCATGTGCTGGTGCCGCATTTTTCTTCGTCGGGGCACCATCACCGGAGCATCACCGGAGAACTTGACTGGCGACATTGAGGTTCCGACGTCGGGGGGGCCGGGGGGTGTATGCACATGATGCGTGATGGGTGCTGGTACTTGGCCCTTATATTGGCCCCCTATCCCTCATCAAACCTGGAGAACTCACACCCCCTTAAAGAGCATTTTAGATTTTACAGGTTTGCTGCCAGTAGCCATTAAAGTGTCTGAAATGGGGACACTTTTATCAATTGGTCACAAAATCTTGTACACTTCGAGTTTTTGGCTGAATTTTTTTGTGCATGCCAAAAAAAATACAAGGATCACATCTACCAAGTTTGGGGCCAAAACTCATTTCGAAAAAATTTTAAAAAATCCCAAACCGTAAAAAGTTTTGAAAATTGTGAAAAATAGAAAACGAGTTATCTTGCCATGAAACTTCCCGTGAAGGCTTAAGGGAGCATTGTATGAATTTACAAGCCATAAAAATGGCATTGGCATGTAGAAATATGAAGATGTGCCTAAACCCACCTACCACCCTATCGATCCACGGCTTGCGCATCCCGTCTCTCTGGCCGGTGTAGTGCCCGCCCACCCGCTCGTCTGCTCGTTTCATCGGTTGGCTTATGCATACGGAGTTCATTCCCAGTCTATGATTGGACCGGAACGAGGGTTGCGGTAGCAGGATCGATAGCACGCAGAGGGGGACCCGACCGATCTCCGAATTGTGCATCCCACCCCTCTGGCCGGCTGAGCGCCCGCACGCTCATTTCGTTGGTTGACTTAGCCATACGGAGTTCATTCCCAGTCTAAGCATACGGAGTTCATTCCCAGTCTAAGCATACGGAGTTCATTCCCAGTCTAAGCATACGGAGTTCATTCCTAGTCTAAGATTGGATAGGACCGAAGATTGTGGCAGCACATGCTGGGCTTGAGCATGTGCTGGTGCCGCATTTTTCTTCATCGGGGCACCATCACCGGAGCATCGCCGGAGAACCTGAAAGGCGGCATTGGGGTTCCGACGATCGGGGGGGCCGGGGGGGTGTGTGCACATGATGTGCGATGGGTGCGGGTACTTGGCCCTTATATTGGCCCCCTATCGCTCATCAAACCTCGAGAACTCACACCCCCTTAAAGAGCATTTAGGATTTGACAGGTATGCTGCCAGTAGCCATTAAAGTGTCTGAAATGGGGACACTTTTTTCAAATGGTCACAAAATCTTGTACACTTTGAGTTCTTAGCTGAATTTTTTTGTGCATGCCAAAAAAATACAAGGATCACGTCTACCAAGTTCTGGACCAAAACTTCTTCCGAAAAAATTTTAAAAAATCCCAAATCGTAGAATGTTTCAAAAATCATGAAAAATAGAAAACGAGTCGTCTTGCCATGAACCTTCACGTGAAGGCTTAAGGGACCATTGTCTGAATTTACAAGCCATAAAAATGGCATTGGCATGCAAAAATGTGAAGATGTGACTAAACCCACCTACCACCCTATCAATCCACGGCTTGCGCATCCCGACTCTCTGGCCAGCGTAGTGCTCGCTCGCTCGCCGGCTCGTTTCGTCGATTGGCTTAGGCATACAGAGTTCATTTCCAGTCTAAGATCAAACCGGATTGAGGGTTACGGTAGCAGGATCGGTAGCACGTAGAGGGGGACCCGGCCGATCCTTGGCTTGCGCATCCCGCCCCTCTGGTCGGCTGAGCGGCCGTACGCTCGTTTCATGGGTTGACTTAGGCGTATGGAGTTCATTCCCAGTCTAAGCATACGGAGTTCATTCCCAGTCTAAGATCGAACCGGACCGAGGGTTGCGGCAGCACATGCTGGGCTCGGGCATGTGCTGGTCCGCATTTTTCTCTGCCGGGGCACGATCGCTGGATCATCACCGGAGAACCTGACCGGGGGGGCATGCACACATGATGTGCGATGGGTGCTGGTACTTGGCCCTTATATTGGCCCCCTATCCCTCATCAAACCTCCAGAACTCACACCTCCTTAAAGAGCATTTGAGATTTTACAGGTTTTCTGCCAGTAGCCATTAAAGTGTCTGAAATGGGGACACTTTTTTCAAATGGTCACAAAATCTTGTACATTTTGAGTTTTTAGCTGAATTTTTTTGTGCTTGCCAAAAAAAATACAAGGATCACGTCTACCAAGTTTGGGGCCAAAACTCCTTCCAAAAAAATTTTAAAATATCACGAACAGCAAAAAGTTTAAAAAATCATGAAAAATAGAAAAAGTTATCTTGCCATGAAACTTCACGTGAAGGCTTAAGGGACCACTGTATGAATTTACAAGCCATAAAAATGGCAATTGGAATGCAAAAATTTGAAGATGTGCCTAAACCCACCAACCAACCTATCGATCCACGGCTTGCGCATCCCGTCTCTCTGGCTGACGTAGGGCCCGCCCACCCGCCCGCCCGCTTGTTTCGTCGGTTGGCTTAGGCATAAGAAGTTCATTCCCAATCTAAGATAAGATCGGACTGAGGGTTACGACCCGGTCAATCCCTGGCTTACGCATCCCACCCCTCTGGCCGGCTTAGTGCCCGCACGCTCGATTCGTGGGTTAACTTAGGCATGCGGAGTTCATTCCCAGTCGAAGCATACGGAGTTCATTCCAGTCTAAGATCGGACTGGATCGAGGGTTGGGGCAGTACATGTTGGGCTCGGGCATGTGCTGGTGCCGCATTTTTCTTCGTCGGGGCACCATCAACCGAGCATCGCCAAAGAACCTGACCGGCGGCATTGGGGTCTTGACGATTAGAGGGGTCGGGGGGGTGTGCGCACATGATGTGCGATGGGTGCTGGTACTTGGCCGTTATATTGGCCCCCTATCCCTCAACAAACCTGGAGAACTCACACCCCCTTAAAGAGCATTTGAGATTTTACAGGTTTGCTGCCAGTAGCCATTAAAGTGTCTGAAATGGGGACACTTTTTTCAAATGGTCACAAAATCTTGTACACTTCGAATTTTTGGCTGAATTTTTTTATGCATGCCAACAAAAATGCAAGGATCACGTCTACCAAGTTTGGGGCCAAAAATCCTTCCAAAAAAATTTTTAAAAATCCCGAACCGTTAAAAGTTTTGAAAATCATGAAAAATAGAAAACGAGTCATCTTGCCATGAAACTTCACGTGAAGGCTTAAGGGACCATTGTATGAATTTAAATGCCATAAAAATGGCATTGGCATGTAGAAATATGAAGATGTGCCTAAACCCACCTACCACCCTATCGATCCACGGCTTGCGTATCCCGTCTCTCTGGCCCCGGGTAGTGCCCGCACGCCTGCCCGCCCATTCGTTTTGTCGATTGGCTTAGGAATACAGAGTTTATTCCCAGTCGAAGATCAGACCAGACCGAGGGTTGCTGCAACACATGCTAGGCTGGAGCATGTGCTGGTGTCGCATTTTTCTTCGTCGGGGCACCATTGCCAGAGCATCGTCGGAGAACCTGACTGGCAGCATTGGGGTTCCGGTGATCGGGGGGGCCGGGGGCGGGTGTTCGCACATGATGTGCGATGGGTGCTGGTACTTGGCCCTTATATTGGCCCCCTATCCCTCATCAAACCTCGAGAACTCACACCCCTTTAAAGAGCATCTGAGATTTTACAGGTTTGCTGCCAGTAGCCATTAAAGTGTCTGAAATGGGGACACTTTTTTCAAATGGTCCCAAAATATTGTACACTTCGAGTTTTTCGCTGAATTTTTTTGTGCATGCCAACAAAAATACAAGGATCACGTCTACCAAGTTTGGGGCCAAAATTCCTTCTAAAAAAAGTTTAAAAAATCCCGAACCGGAAAAGGTTTCAAAAATCGTGAAAAATAGAAAACGAGTCATCTTGCCATGAAACCTCATGTGAAAGCTTAAGGGACCATTGTATGAATTTACAAGCCATAAAAATTGCATTGGCACATAGAGGGGGACCTTGCCGATCCCCGGCTTGTGCATCCTGCCCTTCTGGTCGGCTGAGCGCCCGCACGCTCGTTTCGTGGGTTGACTTAGGCATACAGAGTTCATTCCCAGTCTAAGCATGCGGAGTTCATTCCCAGTCTAAGATCCGACCAGACCGAGGGTTACGGCAGCACATGTTGGGATCGACCATGTGCTGTGCCACTTTTTTCTTTGCCCGGCACCATCGTCGGAGCATCACCGAAGAACCTGACCGACGACATTGGGGTTCTGGCGATCAGGGAGCCAGGGGGGCGTGTGCGCACATGATGTACGAAAGGTCCTGGTACTTGGCCCTTATATTGGCCCCCTATCCCTCATCGAACCTCGAGAACTCACACCTTCTTAAAGAGCATTTGAGATTTTACAGGTTTGCTGCCAGTAGCCATTAAAGTGTCTGAAATGGGGACATTTCTTCCAAATTGTCACAAAATCTTGTACACTTCGATTTTTTAGCTGAATTTTTTTGTGCATGCCAACAAAAATACAAGGATTACGTCTACCAAGTTTGGGGTCAAAACTTTTTCCGAAAAAATTTTAAAAAATCCCGAACCGAAAAAGTTTCAAAAATCGTGAAAAATAAAAAATGAGTCATCTTGCCATGAAACTTCACGTGAAGGCATAAGGGACCATTCTATGAATTTACAAGCCATAAAAATGGCATTGGCACGTAGAAATATGAAGATGTGCCTAAACCCACCTACCACCCTATTGATCCACGACTTACGCATCCCGTCTCTTTGGGACCACGACTTCGAGTTTTTAGCTGAATTTTTTTATGCATGCCAACAAAAATAGAAGGATCACGTCTACCAAGTTTGGGACCAAAACTCCTTCAAAATCCTAAACCGTAAAAAGTTTCAAAAATCATGAAAAATAGAGAACAAGTCGTCTTGCCATGAAACTTCATGTGAAGGCTTAAGAGACCATTGTATGAATTTACAAGCCATAAAAATGGCATTGGCACGCAAAAACATGAAGATGTGCCTAAACCAACCTACCACCCTATCGATCCACAGCTTGCGCATCCCGTCTCTCTGGCCGGTGTAGTGCCCGCTCGCCCGCCCGCCCGCTCGTTTCGTCGATTGGCTTAGGCATACGGAGTTCATTCCCAGTGTAACATCGGATCAGACTGAGGGTTGTAGTAACAGGATCGGTAGCACACAGAAGGGGACCTGACTGATCCCCGGCTTGTGCATCACTTCCCTCTGGCCGGCCGAGCGCCCGTACGTTCGTTTCGTGGGTTAACTTAGGCATACGGAGTTCATTCCCAGTCTAAGCATACGGAGTTCATTCCCAGTCTAAGATCAGATCAGACCGAGGGTTATGAGAGCACATGCTGGGCTCAGGCATGTGCTGGTACCGTATTCTTGTTCGCCACGGCACCATCGCCGGAGCATCGCCGGAGAACCTAACCGAAGGCATTTGGGTTTCGGCGATCGGGGGCGCCGTGGGGGTGTGCGCACATGATGTGCGATGGGTGCTGGCACTTGGCCCTTATATTAGCCCCCTATCCCTCATCAAACCTCGAGAATTCGCACCCCCTTAAAGAGCATTTGAGATTTTACAGGTTTGCTGCCAGTAGCTATTAAAATGTCTGAAATGGGGACACTTTTTTCAAATGGTCACAAAATCTTGTACATTGCAATTTTTTAGCTGAATTTTTTTGTGCATGCCAAAAAAAATACAAGGATCACATCTACCAAGTCTAGGGCCAAAACTCCTTCCAAAAAAATTTTCAAATATCTCGAACCGCAGAACATTTTGAAAATCGTGAAAAATAGAAAACGAGTCGTCTTGCCATGAAACTTCACGTGAAGGCTTAACAGACCATTGTATTAATTTACAAGCCATAAAAATGGCATTGGCATGCAGAAATATGAAGATGTTCCTAAACCCACCTACCACCCTATCGATCCACGACTTGCGCATCCTGTCTCTCTAGTCGGCGTAGTGCCCACCCGTTCGCTCGTTTCGTCGGTTGGCTTAGCCACTCGGAGTTCATTCCTAGTCTAAGATCAGATCGACAGAGGGTTGCAGCAGTAAGATCGGTAGCACGCAGAGGGGGACCCGACCGATCCCCGTCTTGTGCATCCCACCCCTCTGGCCGGTTGAGCGCCCACACACTCATTTTAGGGGTTGCCTTAGGCATACGAGTTCATTCCCAGTCTAAGATTGGATTGGATCGAGGGTTACGGTAGCACATGCTGGGCTCGGACATGTGCTGGTGCCGGATTTTTCTTCCCCGAGGCACCATCGTCAGAGCATCGCTGGAGAACTTGACCGACGGCATTGGGGTTCCGGCGATCGGGGGGCCGGGTGGGGTTGTGCGCACATGATGTACGATGGGTGCTGGTACTTGGCCCTTATATTGGCCCCCTATCCCTCATCAAACCTCGAGAACTCACACCCCCTTAAAGAGCATTTGAGATTTTACAGGTTTGCTGCCAATAGCCATTAAAGTGTCTGAAATGGGGACACTTTTTTCAAATGGTCAGAAAATCTTGTACACTTCGAGTTTTTTGCTGAATTGTTTTGTGCATGCCAACAAAAATACAAGGATCATGTCTACCAAGTTTGGGGTGAAAACTCCTTCCAAAAAAATTTTAGAAAACCCTAAACTTCAAAAAGTTTTGAAAATAGTGAAAAATAGAAAACGAGTCGTCTTGCCATTAAACTTCACATGAAGGCTTAAGGGACCATTGTATGAATTTAAAAGCCATAAAAATGGCATTGGCACGTAGAAATATGAAGATGTGCATAAACCCACCTACCACCCTATCGATCCACGACTTGCACATCCCGTCTCTCTGGCCGGCATAGTGCCCGCCCACTCGTTTCGTCGGTTGGCTTAGGCATACGGAGTTCATTCCTAGTCTAAGATCAGACCGGATAGAGGGTTGTAGCAGCAAGATTGGCAGCACGTAGAGGGGGACCAAACCGATCCCCGGCTTGCGCATCTCGCCCCTCTGGCCGACTGAGTGCCCGCACGCTCGTTTTGTGGGTTGACTTAGGCATACGGAGTTCATTCCCAATCTAAGCATACGAAGTTCATTCCCAGTCTAAGATCGGATCAGACCGAGGGTCGCAGCAGCACATGCTGGGCTCGGGCCTGTGCTGGCACCGTATTTTTCTTCGTCGAGGTACCATCGTCGGAGAACCTGACCGACGGTATTGAGGTTCCGGCGATCGGGGGGGCCGGGGGGGTGTGCGCGCATGATGTGCGATGGGTGCTTGTACTTGGCCCTTATATTGGCCCCCTATCCCTCATCAAACCACAAGAAGTCACACCCCCTTAAAGAGCATTTGAGATTTTACAGGTTTGCTGCCAGTAGCCATTAAAGTGTCTGAAATGGTGACACTTTTTTCGAATGGTCACAAAATCTTGTACACTTTGAGTTTTTAGCTAATTTTTTTTGTGCATGCCAACAAAAATACAAGGATCACGTCTACCAAGTTTGGGGCCAAAACTCCTTCCGAAAGAATTTTAAAAAATCCCAAACCGCAAAAAGTTTCAAAAATCGTGAAAAATAAAAAATGAGTCGTCTTGCCATGAAACTTTACATGAAGGCTTAAGGGACCATTGTATGAATTTACAAGCCATTAAAATGGCATTGGCACACAGAAATATGAAGATATGCCTATACCCACCTACCACCCTTTCGATCCACGGCTTGCGCATCCCGTCTTTTTGGCCGGCGTAGTGCCCGCCCGCACGCCCGCTCGTTTCGTCAGTTGGCTTAGGCATACGGAGTACATTCCCAGTCTAAGATCGGACCAGACCGAGGTTTACGGTAGCACATGCTGGGCTCGGGCATGTGCTGGTGCCGTATTTTTCTTCGTCGGGGCACCATCGCCGAAGCATGGCCGGAGAACATGACCAGTGGCATTAGAGTTCCGACGATCGGGGGGTCCAGGGGGGTGTGCGCACATTATGTGCGATGGGTAATGGTACTTGACCCCTATATTGGCCCCCTTTCCCTCATCAAACCTCAAGAACTCACACCCCTTTAAAGAGCATTTGAGATTTGACAGGTTTGCTGCCAGTCACCATTAAAGTATCTGAAATGGGGACACTTTTTTCAAATGGTCACAAAATCTTGTACACTTCGATTTTTTAGCTGATTTTTTTGTGCATACCAAATAAAATACAAGGATCACGTCTACCAAGTTTGGCACCAAAAATCCTTTCGAAAAAATTTTACAAAATCCCGAACCACAAAAAGTTTTAAAAATCATGAAAAATAGAAAACGAGTCGTCTTGCCATGAAACTTCTTGTGAAGGCTTAAGGGACCATTGTATGAATTTACAAGTCATAAAAATGGCATTGGCATGCAGAAATATGAAGATGTGCCTAAACCAACCTACCACCCTATCGATCCACAGCTTGTGCATCTTGTCTCTCTGGCCAGTGTATTGCCCGTCCGCCCGTCCGCCCATTTCGTCGGTTGGCTTAGGCGTACGGAGTTCATTCCCAGTCTAAGATCGGACTGGACTGAGGGTTGCGGCAGCAGGATCAGCAGCACGTAGAGGGGGACCCGGTTGATCCCGGGCTTGTGCATCCCGCCCCTCTAGCCGGTTGAGCGCCCGCACGTTCATTTTACGGGTTGACTTAGGCATACGGAGTTCATTCCCAGTGTAAGATCGGACTGGACCGAGGGTTGCGACAGCACATGCTGGGCTCGGGCATGTGCTGGTGCTGCATTTTTCTTCGTCGGGGCACCATCACCGGAGAATCATCGGAGAACCTGACCGACGGCATTGGGGTTCCGACGATCGGGGGGGTCGGGGGGTGTGCGCACATGATGTGCAATGGGTGCTGGTACTTGGCCCTTATATTGGCCCCCTATCCCTCATCAAACCTCGAGAACTGACACCCCCTTAAAGAGCATTTGAGATTTTACAGGTTTGCTGCCAGTAGCCATTAAAGTGTCTGAAACGGGGACACTTTTTTCAAATGGTCACAAAATCTTGTACACTTTGAGTTTTTAGTTGATTTTATTTTGCATGCCAAAAAAAATACAAGGATCACGTCTACCAAGTTTGGGGCCAAAGCTCCTTTCGAAAAAATTTTAAAAAATCCCGAACCTTAAAAAGTTTCAAAAATCGTGAAAAAAAGAAAATGAGTCGTCTTGCCATGAAACTTCACGTGAAGGCTTAAGGGACCATTGTATGAATTTACAAGCCATAAAAATGGCATTGGCATGTAGAAATATGAAGATGTGCCTAAACCCATCTACCACCCTATCGATCCACAGCTTGCACATCCCGTCTCTCTGGCCAACGTAGTGCCCGCCTGCCCACCCGCCCGCTCGTTTCATCGGTTGGCTTAGGCATATGGAGTTCATTCCTAGTCTAAGATCAGACCGAATTGAGGGTTGTGGCAGCAGCATTTATAGCACTTAGAGGGGGACCCGATCGAACCCCAGCTTGTGCATCCCACCCCTCTGGCCGACTGAACGCCCGCACACTCATTTCATGGGTTGACTTAGGCATACGGAGTTCATTCCCAGTCTAAGCATACGGAGTTCGTTCCCAGTCTAAGATCGGATCGGACCGAAGGTTGCGGTAGCACATGCTGGGCTCGGGCATGTACTGGTCTCGCATTTTTCTTCATCGGGGCACCATCACCGGACCATCACTGGAGAACCTGATCGACGGCATTGGGGTTCCGGCGATCGGGGGGTCGGGGGGTGTGCGCACATGATGTGCGATGGGTGCTGGTACTTGGCCCTTATATTGGCCCCTATCCCTCACCAAACCTCAAGCAAGATCGACAGCACGTAGAGGGGGTCCCGATCGATCCTCGACTTGCGCATCCCGCCCCTTTGAACAGCTGAGCGCCCACACGCTCGTTTTGTGGGTTGACTTAGGCATACAGAGTTTATTCCCAGTTTAAGCATACGGAGTTCATTCCCAGTCTAAGCATACGGAGTTCATTCCCAGTGAGTTCATTCCCAGTCTAAGATCAAATCAGACCAAGGGTTGCGGCAGCACATGCTGGGCTCGAGCATGTGCTGGTGCCGTATTTTTTTTCGTCGGGGCACCATCGTCGAAGCATCGCCAGAGAACCAGACCGACGGCATTGGGGTTTCGACGATCGACGGGCCGAGGGGTGTGCGCACATGATGTGCGATCGGTGCTGGTACTTGGCCCTTATATTGGCTCCCTATCCCTCATCAAACCTCGAGAGCTCACACCCCCTTAAAGAGCATTAGAGATTTTACAGGTTTGCTGCCAGTAGCCATTAAAGCGTTTGAAATGGGGACACTTTTTTCAAATAGTCACAAGATTTTGTACACTTCGAGTTTTTAGCTAATTTCTTTTATGCATGCCAAGAAAGATACAGGGATCACGTCTACCAAGTTTGGGGACAAAGCACCTTCCAAAAAAATTTTAAAAAATCCCGAACCGTAAAAAGTTTTCAAAATCATGAAAAATAGAAAACGAGTCGTCTTTCCATGAAACTTCACGTGAAGACTTAGGGAAAATTGTATGAATTTACAAGCCATAAAAATGGCATTGGCATGCAGAAATATGAAGATGTACCTAAACCAACTTACCACCCTATCGATCCACGGCTTGCGCATCCCGTCTCTCTGGTCGACGTATTGCCCACCCGCTCGTTTCGTTGGTTGGCTTAGGCGTACGGAGTTCATTCCAGTCTAAGATTGGACCAGACTGAGGGTTGTGGCAGCAGGATCGACAGCACGAAAAGGGGGACCCGGTCGATCCCCGGCTTGTGCATTTCACCCCTCTGGTCGGCTGAGCGCTCGCACGCTCATTTTACGGGTTGACTTAGTCATACGGAGTTCATTCCCAGTCTAAGATCAGATCAGACCGAGGGTTATGGCAGCACATGCTAGGCTCGAGCATGTGCTGGTGCTGTATTTTTCTTCACCGGGGCACCATCAATGGAGAATCATCGGAGAACCTGACCAGTGACATTGGGGTTCCGACGATCGGGGGGCCGAGGCGGGTGTGCGCACATGATGTGTGATGGGTGCTGGTACTTGGCCCTTATATTGGCCCCCTATCCCTCATCAAACCTCGAGAACTCACACCCCCTTAAAGAGCAATTGAGATTTTACAGGTTTGCTGCCAGGAGCCATTAAAGTGTCTGAAATGGGGACACTTTTGTCAAATGGTCACAAAATCTTGTACACTTCAAGTTTTTAGCTGATTTTTTTTTTTGGCATGCCAACAAAAATACAAGCATCACGTGAAGGCTTAAGGGAACATTGTATGAATTTACAAGCCATAAAAATGGCATTGGCATGCAAAAATATGAAGATGTGCCTAAACCAACCTACCACCCTATCGATCCACGACTTGCGCATCCCGTCTCTCTGGCCGGAGTAGTGCTCGCCTGCCCGCCCATCCGCTCGTTTTTTCGGTTGGCTTAGGCATACGGAGTTCATTCCTAATCTAAGATCGGATCAGACCGATGGTTGCGGTAGCAGGATCGGCAGCACGCAGAGGAGGACCCGATAGATCCCCGGCTTGCACATCCCACCCCTCTGGCCGACTGAGTGCCCGTACGCTCGTTTTACGGGTTGACTTAGGCATACGGAGTTCATTCCCAGTCTAAGCATACGGAGTTCATTCCCAGTCTAAGATCGGACCGGACTGAGGGTTACGACAGCACATGCTGGCTCGGGCATGTGCTGGTGCCACATTTTTCTTCACCGGGGTACCATCGTCGGAGCATCGTTGGAGAACTTGACGGATGGCATTGGGGTTTCGACAATCGGGGGGGCCGGAGGGTGTTCGCACATGATGTGTGATGGGTGCTGGTACTTGGCCCTTATATTGCCCCCTTATCTCTCATCAAACCTCGAGAACTCACACCCCCTTAAAGAGCGTTTGAGATTTTACAGGTTTGCTGCCAGTAGCCATTAAAGTGTCTGAAATGGGGACACTTTTTTCAAATGGTCACAAAATCTTGTACACTTCGAGTGTTTGGCTGAATTTTTTTGTGCATGCCAACAAAAATAAAAGGATCACGTCTACCGAGTTTGGGACCAAAACTCCTTCCAAAAAAATTTTAAAAAATCCCGAACCGCAAAAAGTTTCAAAAATCGTGAAAAATAGAAAACGAGTCGTCTTGCCTTGAAACCTCACGTGAAGGCCTAAGGGACCATTGTATGTATTTAGAAGCCATAAAAATGGCATTGGCATGCAGAAATAGGAAGATGTGCCTAAACCCACCTACCACCCTATCGATCCACGGCTTGCGCATCCCATCTCTCTGGCCGGCGTAGTGCCCCCCCGCCCGTCGGCCCACTCGTTTCGTCGGTTGTCTTAGGCATACGGAGTTCATTCCCAGTCTAAGATCAGACCGGACCGAGGGTTGGGGCAGCAGGATCCGCGACACATAGATGGAGACCCGACCAATCCGCGGCTTGCACATCCCGTCCCTCTGGTCGGCTAAGCGCCTGCACGCTCGTTTAGTAGGTTG
This sequence comes from Durio zibethinus, assembly GCF_047325235.1. Taxonomy (NCBI): domain Eukaryota; kingdom Viridiplantae; phylum Streptophyta; class Magnoliopsida; order Malvales; family Malvaceae; genus Durio; species Durio zibethinus. Next base: position 15,064,568 of record NC_143174.1, read on the forward strand.
ACTTAGGCATACGAAGTTCATTCCCAGTCTAAGATCGGATCAGATCGAGGGTTGCGGCAGCACATGCTAGGCTCGGGCATGTGCTGGTGTCACATTTTTCTTCACCGAGGTACCATCGTCGGAGCATCGCTGGAGAACTTAATCGGCGGCATTGGGGTTCCGATGATCGGGGGGGTCGGGGGGTGTTCGCACATGATGTGTGATGGGTGCTGGTACTTGGCCCTTATATTGGCCCCCTATCCCTCATCAAACCTCGAGAACTCACACCCCCTTAAAGAGTGTTTGAGATTTTACAGGTTTGCTACCAGTAGCCATTAAAGTGTCTGAAATGGGGACACTTTTTTCAAATGGAAACAAAATCTTGTACACTTCGAGTGTTTAGCTGAATTTTTTTATGCAAGCCAACAAAAATACAAGGATCACGTCTACCAAGTTTGCGGCATAAACTCTTTTCAAAAAAATTTTAAAAAATCCTGAATCATAAAAAGTTTGGAAAATTGTGAAAAATAGAAAAGGAGTCGTGTTGCCATGAAACTTCACGTGAAGGCTTAAGGGACCATTGTATGAATTTACAAGCCATAAAAATGGCATTGGCATGCAGAAATAAGAAGATGTGCCTAAACCCACCTGCCACCCCATCGATCCACGGCTTGCGCATCCCATCTCTCTGGCCGACGTAGTGCCCGCCCGCCCACCCGTCCGTTCGTTTCATCGGTTGGCTTAGGCATACGGAGGGTTGTGGCAGCAGGATCGACAGCACGCAAAGGGGGACCCGGTCGATCCTCGGCTTGTGCATTTTGCCCCTCTGGTCGGCTGAGCGCCCGCACGCTCGTTTTACGGGTTGACTTAGTCATACAGAGTTCATTCCCAGTCTAAGATCGGACCGGACCAAGGGTTACGACAGCACATGCTGGGCTCGGGCATGTGCTGCTGCCGTATTTTTCTTCACCGGGGCACCATCGCCGGAGAATCATCGGAGAACCTGACCAGCGGCATTGGGGTTTCGACGATCGGGGGGCCGGGGCGGGTGTGCGCACATGATGTGCGATGGGTGCTGGTACTTGGCCCTTACATTGGCCCCCTATCCCTTATCAAACCTCAAGAACTCACACCCCCTTAAAGAGCATTTGAGATTTTACAGGTTTGCTGCCAGTAGCCATTAAAGTGTTTGAAATTGGGACACTTTTTTCAAATGGTCACAAAATATTGTACACTTCGAGTTTTTAGCTGAATTTTTTTATGCATGCCAAAAAAAATACAAGGATTACGTCTACCTAGATTGGGGCCAAAACTCCTTTCAAAAAAATTTTAAAAAATCTTGAACCGTAAAAATTTTTGAAAATCGTGAAAAATAGAAAACGAGTCGTCTTGCCATGAAACTTCACGTGAAGGCTTAAGGGACCAATGTATGAATTTAAAAGCCATAAAAATGGCATTGCCACATAGAAATAGGAAGATGTGCCTAAACCCACCTACCACCCTATCGATCCACGACTTGCGCATCCCGTCTATCTCGTCGACGTAGTGCCCGCCCGCCCGCCCGCTCGTTTCGTCGGTTGGCTTAGGCATACGGAGTTCATTCCTAGTCTAAGATCGAACTAGACCGAGGGTTGCAGCAGCAGGATCGGCAGCACGTAGAGGGGGACCCGGCCGATCCTCGACTTGTGCATCCCACCCTTCTGGCTGACTGAGTGCCCGCACACTCGTTTCATGGGTTGACTTAGGCATATGGAGTTCATTCCCAGTCTAAGCATACGGAGCTCATTCCTAGTCTAAGATCGGATTGGACTGAGGGTTGCGGCAACACATGCTGGGCTCGGGCATGTGCTGGTGCCATATTTTTCTTCATTGGGGCACCATCGTCAGAGCGTCGTCGGAGAACCTAATCGGCGGCATTAGGGTTTCAGCGATCGGGGGGTGTGCGCACATGATGTGCGATGGGTGCTGGTACTTGGCCCTTGTATTTACCCCCTATCCCTCATCAAACCTCGAGAACTCACGCCCCCTTAAAGAGCATTTGAGATTTTACAGGTTTGCTATCAGTAGCAATTAAAGTGTTTGAAATGGGGACACTTTTTTCAAATGGTCACAAAATCTTGTAAACTTTGAGTTTTAAGCTGAATTTTTTTGTGCATGCCAAATAAATTGCAAGGATCACGTCTACCAGGTTTGGGCGAAAACTCCTTTTGAAAAAATTTTAAAAAATCCCGAACCGTAAAAAGTTTCAAAAATCGTGAAAAATAGAAAACGAGTCGTCTTGCCATTAAACTTCACGTGAAGGCTTAAGGGACCATTGCATGAATTTAGAAGCCATAAAAATGGCATTGGCACGTAGAAATATGATGATGTTCCTAAAGCCACCTACCACCCTATCGATCCACGGCTTGCGCATCCCGTCTCTCTGGCTGGCGCAGTGCCCGCCCGCTCGTCCGCTCGCCCGCTCGTTTCGTCGGTTGGCTTAGGCATACGGAGTTCATTCCTAGTCTAAGATCGGATCGAACTGAGGGTTACGGTAGTAGGTTCGACAGCACGTAAAGGGGGACCCGGTCGATCCTCGGCTTGTGCATCCCATCCCTCTTGTCGGCTAAGCGTCCGCACGCTTATTTCGTGGGTTGACTTAGGCATACGGAGTTCATTCCCAGTCTAAGCATACGGAGTTCATTCCCAGTTTAAGATCAGATTAGACCGAGGGTTGCGGTAGCAAATGCTAGGCTCGGGCATGTGCTGGTGCCGCATTTTTCTTCATCGGGGCACCATCATCGGAGCATCGTTGGAGAACCTGACTGACGGCGTTAGGGTTCCGGCGATCGGGGGGGCCGGAGGGGTGTGCGTACATGATGTGCGATGGGTGCTGGTACTTGGCCCTTATATTGGCCCGCTATCCCTCATCAAACCTTGAGAACTCACACCCCCTTAAAGAGCATTTGAGATTTTACAGGTTTGCTGCCAGTAGTCGTTAAAGTGTTTGAAATGCGGACACTTTTTTCAAATGGTCACAAAATCTTGTACACTTCGAGTTTTTAGCTGAATTGTTTTGTACATGCCACCAAAAATACAAGGATCACGTCTACCAAGTTTGGGGCCAAAACACCTTCCAAAATAATTTTAAAAAATCTTGAACCGTAAAAAGTTTAAAAAATCATGAAAAATAAAAAAGGAGTCGTCTTGCCATGAAACTTCACGTGAAGGCTTAAGGGACAATTGTATGAATTTACAAACCATAAAAATGGCATTGGCATGCAAAAATATGAAGATGTGCCTAAACCCACTTACCACCCTATCGATCCATGACTTGCGCATCCGGTCTCTCTGGCCGACGTAGTGCCCACCTGCTCGTTTCATCGGTTGGCTTAGGCATACGGAGTTTATTCCCAGTGTAAGATCGGACCGGACCGAGGGTTGTGGCAGCAGGATCAACAACACGCACAGGGGGAACCGACCGATCCCCCGTTTGTGCATCCTGCCCTTCTGGTCGGTTGAGCGCCCGTACGCTCGTTTCATGGGTTGACTTAGGCATACGGAGTTCATTCCCAGTCTAAGCATACGGAGTTCATTCCCAGTCTAAGATCGGATCGGATCGAGGGTTGTGGCAGCACATGCGGGGCTTGGGCATGTGATGGTGCCGTATTTTTCTTCGTCGGGGCACCATCGCCGGAGCATCGCCGGAGAACCTGACCGGCGGCATTGGGGTTCCGATGATCGAGGGGGCCGGGGGGTGTGCGCACATGATGTGCGATGGGTGCTGGTACTTAGCCCTTTTACTGGCCCCCTATCCTTCATCAAACCTCGAGAACTCACACCCCCTTAAAGAGCATTTGAGTTTTACAGGTTTGCTGCCAGTAGCCATTAAAGTGTTTGAAATGGGGACACTTTTTTCAAATGGTCACAAAATCTTATACACTTCGAGTTTTTAGCTGAATTCTTTTGTGCATGCCAACAAAAATACAAGGATCACGTCACCAAGTTTGGGACCAAAACTCCTTTCGAAAAAATTTTAAAAAATCTGAACCGTAAAAAGTTTCAAAAATCATGAAAAATAGAAAACGGGTCGTCTTGCCATGAAACTTCACGTGAATGCTTAAGGGACTATTGTATGAATTTACAAGCCATAAAAATGGTATTGGCACACAGAAATATGAAGATGTGCCTAAACTCACCTACCACCCTATCGATCCAAGGCTTGCGCTTCCCGTCTCTCTGGTCGGCGTAGTGCTCGCCCGCTCGTTTCATCGGTTGGCTTAGGCATACAGAGTTCATTCGTAGTCTAATATAGGACTGGATTGAGAGTTCCGGCAGTAGGATTGGTACCACATAGATGGGGACCCGGCTGATCCCCGACTTATGCATCCCGCCCCTCTGGTCGACTGAGTGCCCGCACGCTCGTTTCGTGGGTTGACTTAGGCATACGGAGTTCATTCCCAGTCTAAGCATACGGAGTTCATTCCCAATCTAAGATCGGATCGGACCAAGGGTTGCGGCAGCACATGCTGGGCTTGGGCATGTGCTGGTGCCACATTTTTCTTCACCGGGGCACCATCGCTGGAGCATCGCCGGAGAACCTGACCGGCGGCATTGGGGTTTCGGTGATCGGGGGGCCAGGGGGTGTGCTCACATGATGTGCGATGGGTGCTGGTACTTGGCCCTTATATTGGCCCCTTATCCCTCATCAAACCTCGAGAACTCACACCCCCTTAAAGAGCATTTGAGATTTTACAGGTTTGCTGCTAGTAGCCATTAAAGTGACTGAAATGGGGACACTTTTTTCAAATGGACACAGAATCTTGTACTGTTCAAGTTTTTAGCTGAATTGTTTTGGGCATGCCAATAAAAACACAAGGATCACGTCTACCAAGTTTCGAGCCAAATCTCCTTCTGAAAAAATTTTAAAAAATCCCGAACCGCAAAAAGTTTCGAAAATGGTCAAAAATAGAAAACGAGTCATCTTGCCATGAAACTTCACGTGAAGGCTTAAGGGACCATTGTATGAATTTACATGCCATAAAAATGGCTTTGGCACGCAGAAATATGAAGATGTGCCTAAAACCACCTACCACCCTATAGATCCACGGCTTGCGCATCCCGTCTTTTTGGCCGGCTTAGTGCCCGCCCGCCCGTCCGCTCATTTCGTCGGTTGGCTTAGGCATACGGAGTTCATTCCTAATCTAAGATTAGACCAGACTGAGGGTTTCAGCAGTAGGATCGGCAGCACGTAGAGGGGGACCCGGCCGATCCCCAGCTTGCACATCCCGCCCCTCCGACCGGCTGAGCGTCCATACGCTTATTTCATGGGTTGACTTAGGCATACGGAGTTCATTCCCAGTCTAAGATCGGATCGGATTGAGGGTTGTGGTAGCACATGCCGGGCTCGAGCATGTGTGAGGTGTCGTATTTTTCTTCGTCGGGGCACCATCGCCGGAGCATCGCCGAAGCATCATCGGAGAACCTTACCAACAGCATTTAGGTTTTGTCGATCGGGGGGGCCTGGGGGGGTGTACGCACATGATGTGCGATGGGTGCTGGTACTTGGCCCTTATATTGGCCCCCTATCCCTCATCAAACCTCGAGAACTCACACCCCCTTAAAGAGCATTTGAGATTTTATAGGTTTGCTGCCAGTAGCCATTAAAGTGTCTGAAATGGGGACACTTTTTTCAAATGGCCACAAAATCTTGTACACTTCGAGTTTTTAGCTGAAGTTTTTTGTGCACGCCAACAAAAATACAAGGATCACGTCTACCAAGTTTGGGGCCAAAACTCCTTCTGAAAAAATTTTAAAAAATCTCGACCGTAAAAAGTTTCAAAAATCGTGAAAAATAAAAAATGAGTCGTCTTGCCATGAAACTTCACGGGAAGGCTTAAGGGACCATTGTATGAATCTACAAGCCATAAAAATGGTAGTGGCACGCAGAAATATGAAGACATGCCTAAACCCACCTATCGCCCTATCGATCCACGGCTTGCGCATCTCGTATTTCTGGCCGACGTAGTGCCCGCCCGCCCACCCGCCCGCTCGGTTTGTTGGTTGGCTTAGGCATACGGAGTTCATTCCTAGTCTAAGATCAGACCGGACCGAGGGTTGTGGCAGCAGGATCGACAGCACGCAGAGGGGGACCCGACCGATCCCCGGCTTGCGTATCCCACCCCTATGGCTGGCTGAGCACCCGCACGTTCGTTTCGTTGCTTGACTTAGGCATATGGAGTTCATTCCCAGTCTAAGATCGGACCGGACCGAGGGTTGTGGCAGCACATGCTGGGCTCGAGCATGTGTTGCTACCGTATTTTTCTTCGTTGGGGCACCATCGTCGGAGCATCCCCGGAGAACCTGACCGGTGGCATTGGGGTTCTGACGATCGTGGGGCGGAGGGGTGTGTGCACATGATGTGCGATGGGTGCTGGTACTTGGCCCTAATATTGGCCCGTTATCCCTCATAAAACCTCGAGAACTCACACCCCCTTAAAGAGCATTTGAGATTTTACAGGTTTGCTACCAGTAGCCATTAAAGTGTCTGAAATGGGGACACTTTTTTCAAATGGTCACAAAATCTTGTACACTTTGATTTTTTAGCTGAATTTTTTTATGCATGCCAACAAAAATACAAGGATCACGTCTACCAAGTTTGGGGCCAAAACTGCTTCCGAAAAAATTTTAAAAAATCCCGAACCGTAAAAAGTTTCAAAAATCGTGAAAAATAGAAAACGAGTCATCTTGGCATGAAACTTCACGTGAAGGATCAAGGGACCATTGTATGAATTTACAAGCCATGAAAATGGCATTCTCCCGTAAAAATATGAAGATGTGCCTAAACCCACCTACCACCCTATAGATACATGGCTTGCACATCTCGTCTCTCTAGTCGACGTAGTGCCCGACCGTCCGGCCGCCCGCTCGTTTTGTTGGTAGGCTTAGGCATACGGAGTTCATTCCCAGTCTAAGATTGGACCGAATCGAGGGTTGCGGCAGCAGGATCGGAAGCAGGCAGAGGGGGACTCGGTTGATCCCCGGCTTTCGTATCCTGCCCCTCTGGTCGACTGAGCGCCCGCACGCTCATTTCGTGGGTTGACTTAGGCATACGAAGTTCATTCCCAGTCTAAGCATACGGAGTTCATTCCCAGTCTAAGATCAGACCGGACCAAGGGTTGCGACAGCACATGCTGGGCTCGGGCATGTGCTGGTGGCGCATTTTTCTTCCCTGGGGCACCATCGGCGGAGCATCGTCGGAGAACCTGACCGACGGCATTGGGGTTCCAGCGATCGGGGGGGTCGGGTGGGGTGTGCGCAAATGATGTGTGATGGGTGCTGGTACTTGGCCCTTATATTGGCCCGTTATCTCTCATCAAACCTTGAGAACTCACACCGCCTTAAAGAGCATTTCAGATTTTACAGGTTTGCTGCCAGTAGCCATTAAAGTGTCTAAAATAGGGAGACGTTTTTCAAATGGTCACAAAATCTTGTACAGTTTGAGTTTTTAGCTGAATTTTTTTGTGCATACCAACAAAAATACAAGGATCACGTCTAACAAGCTTGGGGCCAAAATGCCTTTCGAAAAAATTTTAAAAAATCCCGAACCGCAAAAAGTTTCAAAAATCATGAAAAATAGAAAATGAGTCGTCTTGCCATGAAACTTCACGTGAAGGCTTAAGGGACAATTGTATGAATTTACAAGGCATAAAAATGGCATTGGCATGTAGAAATATGAAGATGTGCCTAAACCCACCTATCACCATATCGATCCACGGCTTGCGCATCTCATTTCTCTGGTCGGCATAATACCCGTCCGTCCGCCCGCTTGTTTCGTCAGTTGGCTTAGGCATACGGAGTTCATTCCCAGCCTAAGATCAGACCAGACTGAGGGTTGCGACAGCAAGATCGGTAGTATGCGAAGGGGGACCTGATCGATCCCGACTTGCGCATCTCGCCCCTCTGGCCGGCTGAGCGTCGCACGCTTATTTCATGGGTTGACTTAGTCATACGGAGTTCATTCCCAGTCTAAGATCGGACTGGACCGAGGGTTACGGCAGCACATGCTGGGCTCAGGCATGTGCTAGTGCCGCATTTTTCTTTGTCGGGACACCATCATCGGAGAACCTGACCGACGACATTGGGGTTCCGATGATCGGCGGGGTCGGGGGGGTTGTGCGCACATGATGTGTGAAGGGTGCTGGTACTTGGCCCTTATATTGGCCCCCTATCCCTCACCAAACCTCGAGAACTCACACCCCCTTAAAGAGCATTTGGGATTTTACAGGTTTGCTGGCAGTAGCCATTAAAGTGTTTGAAATGAGGACACTTTTTTCAAATGGTCACAAAATCTTGTACACTTCGAGTTTTTAGCTGAATTTTTTTGTGCATGCCAACAAAAATACAAGGATCACGTCTACCAGGTTTCGGGCCAAAACTCCTTCTGAAAAAATTTTAAAAAATCCCGAACCATAAAAAGTTTCAAAAATCATGAAAAATAGAAAACGAGTCGTCTTGCCATGAAATTTCACGTGAAGGCTTAAGGCACCATTGTGTGAATTTCCAAGCCATGAAAATGGCATTCGCATGCAGAAATATGAAGATGTGCCTAAACCCACCTGCCACCCTATCGATCCACGGCTTGCGCATCTCGTCTCTCTGGCCGGCGTAGTGCCCGCCTACCTGCCTTCTCGTTTCGTCGGTTGGCTTAGGCATACGGAGTTCATTCCCAGTCTAAGATCAGACCAGACCGAGGCTTGTGGCAGCACATGCTAGGCTCGGTCATGTGCTGGTACCGTATTTTTCTTCGTCGGAGTAACGCCGAAGAACTTGACCGGCAGCATTGGGGTTCCGGCGATCAGGGGGGTTGGAGGGGGGTGTGTGCACATGATGTGTGAAGGGTGCTGGTACTTGCCCTTATATTGTCCCCCTATCCCTCATCAAACCTCAAGAACTCAAACCCCCTTAAAAAGTATTTGAGATTTTACAGGTTTCCTGCCAGTAGCCATTAAAGTGTCTAAAATGGGGACACTTTTTTCAAATGGTCACAAAATCTTGTACACCTAGAGTTTTTTGCTGAATTTTTTTGTGCATGCCAAAAAAAAATACAAGGATCACGTCTACCAGGTTTGGGGCCAAAACTCCTTCCGAAAAAATTTTAAAAAATCCGAAACCACAAAAAGTTTCAAAAATCGTGAAAAATAGAAAACGAGTTGTCTTGCCATGAAACTTCACGTGAAGGCTTAAGGGACCATTGTATGAATTTACAAGCCATAAAAATGGCAATGGCACATAGAAATATGAAGATGTACCTAAACCCACCTACCACCCTATCGATCCACGACTTGCGCATCCCGTCTCTCTAGCCGACGTAGTGCCCGTCCGCTCCTTTCGTCGGTTGGCTTAGGCATATGGAGTTCTTTCCCAGTCTAAGATTGGAGTGAACTGATGGTTGTGGTAGCAGAATCGGTAGCACGCGGAGGGGGACACGATCGATCCCTGGCTTGTGCATCCCGGCCCTCTCGTCGGCTGAGCGCCCGCACGCTCGTTTCATGGGTTGACTTAGGCATACAAAGTTCATTCCCAGTCTAAGCATACGGGTTCATTCCTAGTCTAAGATTGGATCAGACCGAGGGTTACAGCATCACATGCTAGGCACGGGCATTTGTCGGTGCTACATTTTTCTTCAACGGGGCACCATCGTTGGAGCATCGCCAGAGAACCTGACCGGCGGCATTGGCTTAGGCATACGGAGTTCATTCCCAGTCTAAGATCAGACCGCACTGAAGGTTGTGCCAGTAGGATCGGCAGCACGTAGAGGGGGACCCGAGCTTGTGCATCCCGCCCTTCTGGTCGGCTGAGCGCCCGCACGCTCGTTTCATGGGTTGACTTAGGTATACGGAGTTCATTCCCAGTCTAAGCATACGGAGTTCATTCCCAATCTAAGATCAGACAAGATCGAGGGTTGCGACAGCAGATGCTGGGATCGGGCATGTGCTGGTGTCGCATTTTTCTTCGTCGGGGCACCATCGTCGGAGCATCGCCGGAGAACCTAACCGACGGCATTAGAGTTCCGGCGATCGGGGGGGCCGGGGGGGTGTGGCACATGTTGTGCGATGGGTGCTGGTACTTAGCCCTTATATTGGCACCCTATCCCTCATCAAACTTCGAGAACTCACACCCCCTTAAAGAGCATTTGAGATTTTACAGGTTTGCTGCAAGTAGCCATTAAAGTGTTTGAAATGGGGACACTTTTTTCAAATGGTCACAAAATCTTCTACGCTTCAAATTTTTAGCTGAATGTTTTTGTGCATACCAACAAAAATACAAGGATCAAGTCTACCAAGTTTGGGGCCAAAACTCCTTTCGAAAAAATTTTAAAAAATCTTGAACCGTAAAAAGTTTCAAAAATCATGAAAAATAGAAAATGAGTCTTCTTGCCGTGAAACTTCACTTGAAGGCTTAAGGGACCATTGTATGAATTTACAAGCCATAAAAATGGCATTGGCATGCAGAAATATAAAGATGTGCCTAAACCCACCTACCACCCTATCGATCCACGGCTTGCGCATCCCGTCACTCTGGCTGGCGTAGTGCTTGCCCGCCCGCCCGCCCGCTCGTTTCATCGGTTGGCTTAGGCATACGGACTTTATTCCCAATCTAAGATCAGACCAGATCGAGGGTTACGGTAGCAGGATCGGTAGCACGTAGAGGGGGACCCGGTCGATCCCCGACTTGCGTATCCCGCCCCTCTTGCCGGCTGAGCGCCCCCACGCTCGTTTTGTGGGTTGACTTAGTCATACGGAGTTCATTCCCAATCTAAGATTGGACCAGACTGAGGGTTGCGGCAGCACATGCTGGGCTCAGGCATGTGCTGGTGCCACATTTTTCTTTGCCGGGAAACCATCATCGGAAAACCTAACCGGAGGCATTTGGGTTCCGATGATCAGGGGGGTCGGGGGGTGTGCACACATGATGTGCGATGGGTGCTGGTACTTGGCCCTTATATTGGCCCCCTATCCCTTATCAAACCTCGAGAACTCACTTCCCCTTAAAGAGCATTTGGGATTTTACAGGTTTGCTGCCAGTAGCCATTAAAGTGTTTGGAATGGGGACACTTTTTTCAAATGATCGCAAAATCTTGTACACTTCGAGTTTTTAGCTGAATTTTTTTGTGCATACCAAAAAAAATACAAGGATCACGTCTACCAAGTTTGGGACCAAAACTCCTTCTGAAAAAATTTAAAAAAATCCCGAACCCGTAAAAAGTTTCAAAAATCATGAAAAATAGAAAACGAGTCGTCTTGCCATGAAACTTCACGTGAAGGCTTAAGGGACCATTGTATGAATTTACAAGCCATGAAAATGGCATTCGCATGCAGAAATATGAAGATGTGCCTAAACCCACCTACCACCCTATCGATTCACGGCTTGCGCATCTCGTCTCTCTGGTCGGCGTAGTGCCCGCCCGCCAGCTCGCCAACCCGTTCCTTTCATCGGTTGGCTTAGGCATATGAAGTTCATTCCCTGTCTAAGATTGGATCAGACCGAGGGTTGCGGTAGTAGGATCGGTAGCACGCAGAGGGGGACCCGATCGATCCTCTGCTTGTGCATCCCGCCCCCGGCTGAGCGCCCGCACGCCCGTTTCGTAGGTTGACTTAGGCATACGGAGTTCATTCCTAGTCTAAGCATACGGAGTTCATTCCCAGTCTAAGATAAACCGGATCAAGGGCTACGACAGCACATGATGGGCTCGAGCATGTGCTGGTGCCACATTTTTTTTCGTCGGGGCACCATCGCCAGAGCATCGCCGGAGAACCATACAGAGTTCATTCCCAGTCTAAGATCGGACTAGACCGAGGGTTGTGATAGCACATGCTGGGCTTGGGCATGTGTCGGTGCCCCATTTTTCTTCATCGGGGCACCATCGTTGGAGCATCATCGGAGAACCTGACCGGCGGCATTGGGGTTTCGACGATCGGGGGGGCGGGGGGTGTGCGCACATGATGTGCGATAGGTGCTGGTACTTGGCCCTTATATTGGCCCCCTATCCCTCATCAAACCTTGAGAACTCACACCCCCTTAAAGAGCATTTGAGATTTTACAGGTTTGCCGCCAGTAGCCATTAAAGTGTCTGAAATGAGGACACTTTTTTCAAATGGTCACAAAATCTTGTACACTTCGAGTTTTTAGCTGAATTTTTTTATGCATGCCAAAAAAAAAAGAGGATAACGTGTACCAAGTTTGGGGCCAAAAGTCCTTCAGAAAAAATTTTAAAAAAACCTGAACCGTAAAAAGTTTCAAAAATCATGAAAAATAGAAAACGAGTCGTCTTGTCATGAAACTTCACATGAAGGCTTAAGGGACCATTGTATGAATTTACAAGCCATAAAAATGGTACTAGCACACAGAAATATGAAGATGTGCCTAAACCCACCTGCCACCTTATCATCCACGCCTTGCGCATTCCGTCTCTCTGGCCCGCATAGTGCCCGCCCGCCCGCATGCCCACTCGTTTCGTCGGTTAGCTTAGGCATATGGAGTTCATTCCCAATCTAAGATTGGATCGGACCGAGGGTTGCGCCAGTAGGATCGGCAGCACACAGAGGAGGACCGGGGCTTGCGCATCTCGCCCCTCTGGTCGGTTGAACGCCCGCACGCTCGTTTCGTGGGTAGACTTAGGCATACGAAGTTCATTCCCAGTCTAAGATCAGATCAGAAAGAGGGTTGCGACAGCACATGCTGGGCTCGAGCATGTGCTGGTGCAGCATTTTTCTTCGCCGGAGCATCGTCAGAGAACCTGATCGGTGGCATTTGGGTTCCAACGATCGAAGGGGCTGGGGGGTGTGCGCACATGATGTGCGATGGGTATTGGTACTTGCCCTTATATTGGCCCCCTATCCCTCATCAAACCTCGAGAACTCAAACTCCCTTAAAAAGCATTTGAGATTTTATAGGTTTCCTGCTAGTAGCCATTAAAGTGTCTAAAATGTGGACACTTTTTTCAAATGGTCACAAAATCTTGTACACTCCGAGTTTTTAGCTGTTTTTATTTGTGCATGCCAACAAAAATACAAGGATCACGACTACCAAGTTTGGGGCCAAAACTCTTTCCGAAAAAATTTAAAAAAATCCCTAACCGTAAAAAGTTTCAAAAATCGTGAAAAATATAAAACGAGTCATCTTGCCATGAAACTTCATGTGAAGGCTTAAGGTACCATTGTATAAATTTACAACCCATAAAAATGGCATTGGCACACAGAAATATGAAGATGTGCCTAAGCCCACCTACGACCATATCGATCCACGGCTTGCGCATCCCGTCTCTCTGGTCGGCATAGTGCCCGCCCGCTCATTTCGTCGGTTGGCTTAGGCATACGGAGTTCATTCCCAGTCTAAGATCAGACCAGACTGAGGGTTACGGTAGCAAGATCGACAGCACACGGAGGGGGACACGACCGATCCTCGGCTTGCGCATCTTGCCCTTTTAGCCGGCTGAGCGCCCGCACGCTCGTTTCGTTGGTTGACTTAGGCATACGGAGTTCATTCCCAGTCTAAGCATACGGAGTTCATTCCCAGTCTAAGATCGAACTAGATCGTGGGTTGTGACAGCACATGCTGGGCTCGGGTATGTGCTGGTGCCGCATTTTTCTTCGTCAGAGAACCTGACCGACGGCATTGGGGTTCTGACGATCTGGGGGGCCGGGGGGGTATGCGCACATGATGTGTGATGGATGCTGGTACTTGCCCTTATATTGTCCCCCTATCCCTCATCAAACCTCGAGAACTCAAACCCCTTTAAAAGCATTTGAGATTTTATAGGTTTGCTGCCAGTAGCCATTAAAATGTCTAAAATGGGGACACTTTTTTCAAATGGTCACAAAATCTTGTACACTTCGAGTTTTTAGCTGAATTTTTTTGTGCACGCCAAAAAAAATACAAGGATCATGTCTACAGGTTTGGGGCCAAAACTCCTTTCGAAAAAATTTTAAAAAATCCCGAACCGCAAAAAGTTTTAAAAATCGTGAAAAATAGAAAACACGTCGTCTTGCCATGAAACTTCACGTGAAGGCTTAAGGGACCATTGCATGAATTTACAAGCCATAAAAATATCAATGGCATGCAGAAATATGAAGATGTGCCTAAACCCACCTACCACCCTATCAATCCACAGCTTGCGCATCCTGTCTCTCTGGTCGGCGTTGTGCCCGTCTGCTCGTTTCGTCGATTGGCTTAGGCATACGGAGTTCATTCCCAGTCTAAGATTGGACTGGATTGAGGGTTGCAGTAGCAAGATCAGTAGCGCGCGGAGGGGGACACAACCGATCCCCGGCTCGCACATCCCGCCCCTCTAGCCGGCTGAGCGCCCGCATGCTCGTTTCGTGGGTTGACTTAGGCATACGAAGTTCACTCCCAGTCTAAGCATACGGAGTTCATTCCCAGTCTAAGATTTGATCGGACCGAGGGTTGCGACAGCACATGCTGGGCTCGGGCATGTGCTGGTGCTGCATTTTTCTTCATCGGGGCACCATCGTCTGAGCATCACTGGAGAACCTGACCGGCGACATTGGGGTTCCAGTGATCGTTGGGGCCAAGCGGGTGTGTGCGCATGATGTGCAATGGGTGCTGGTACTTGGCCATCATATTGGCCCCCTATCCCTCATCAAACCTCGAGAACTCACACCCCTTTAAAGAGCATTTGAGATTTTACAGGTTTGCTGCCAGTAGCCATTAAAGTGTCTGAAATGGGGACACTTTTTTCAAATGGTCACAAAATCTTGTACACTTCGAGTTTTTAGCTGAATTTTTTTGTGCATGCCAACAAAAATACAAGGATAGCGTCTAAAAGATTTAGGGCCAAAACTCCTTCTGAAAAAATTTGAAAAAATCCCGAACCGCAAAAAGTTTCAAAAATCGTAAAAAATAGAAAACGAGTCGTCTTGCCATGAAACTTCACGTGAAGGCTTAAGGGACCATTGTACGAATTTACAAGCCATAAAAATTTCATTGGCACGTAGAAATATGAAAATGTGCCTAAACCCACTTACCACCCTATCGATCCATGGCTTGCGCATCCCCTCTCTCTGGGCGACGTAGAGCCCGCCCGGTCGTTCGCCTGCCCGCTCGTTTCATCGGTTGGCTTAGGTATACGGAGTTCATTCCCAGTCTAAGATCAGACCGAATCGATGGTTGTGGCAGCAAGATCGGCAGCACGCAGAGGGAGACCCGGTCGATCCCCGACTTGTGCATCCCGCCCCTCTTGCCGGCTGAGCGCCCGCACGCTCGTTTCGTGGGTTGACTTAGGCATACGGAGTTCATTCCCAATCTAAGCATACAGAGTTCATTCCCAGCCTAAGATCGGATCGAACCAAGGGTTGTGGCAGCACATGCTAGGCTCGGGCATGTGCTGGTGCCACATTTTTCTTCACCGGGGCACCATCGTCGAATTATCGTCCGAGAACCTGACCGACGGCATTAGGGTTCCGACGATCGGGGTGGCCCGAGGGGGTGTGCGCACTTGATGTGCGATGGGTGCTAGTACTTGGCCCTTATATTGGCCCCTTATCCCTCATGAAACCTTGAGAACTCACACCCCCTTAAAGAGCATTTGAGATTTTACAGGTTTGCTGCCAGTAGCCATTAAAGTGTCTGAAATGGGGACCCTTTTTTCAAATGGTCACAGAATCTTGTACACTTCGAGTTTTTAGCTGAATTTTTTTGCGCATACCAAAAAAAATATACAAGGATCATGTCTACCAAGTTTGGGCACAAAACTCCTTCCGAAAAAATTTTAAAAAATCCTGAACCGCAAAAAGTTTCAAAAATCATGAAAAATAGAAAACGAGTCATCTTGCCATGAAACTTCACGTGAAGGCTTATGGGACCATTGTATGAATTTACAAGCCATTAAAATGGCATCGCCATGCAGAAATATGAAGATGTGACTAAACCTACCTACCACCCTATCGATCCACGGCTTGCGCATCCCGTTTCTCTGGCTGACGTAGTGCCCGCCAGCCCGCCAGCCCGCTCGTTTCATCGGTTGACTTAGGCATACGGAGTTCATTCCTAGTCTAAGATCAGACCAAATTGAGCGTTGCGGCAATAGGATCGGTAGCACACAGAAGGAGACCCGATCGATCCCCGGCTTGCGTATCCCACCCCTTCTGGTCGGCTGAGACCCCGCACGCTCGTTTCGTGGGTTGACTTAGGCATACGGAGTTCATTCCCAGTCTAAGCATATAGAGTTCATTCCAAGTCTAAGATCGGATCGGACCAAGGATTGTGGCAGCACATGCTAGGCTTGGGCATGTGTTGGTGCCGCATTTTTCTTCACCGGGGCACCATCGTCGGAGCATCGTCGGAGAACCTGACCGGTGGCATTAGGGTTTCGGTGATCGGGGGGGCCGTGGGGGGTGTGCGCACATGATGTGCGATGGGTGCTGGAACTTGGCCCTTATATTAGCCCCCTATTTCTCATCAAACCTCGAGAACTCACACCCCCTTAAAGAGCATTTGAGATTTTACAGGTTTGCTGCCAGTAGCCATTAAAGTGTCTGAAATGGGGACACTTTTTTCAAATGGTCACAAAATCTTGTACACTTCGAGTTTTTAGCTGAATTGTTTTGTGCATGCCAACAAAAATACAAGGATCATGTCTACCAAATTTGGGGACAAAACTCCTTCTGAAAAAATTTTAAAAAATCTTGAACCGCAAAAAGTTTCAAAATCGTAAAAAATAAAAAACGAGTCATCCTACCATGAAACTTCACGTGAAGGCTTAATGGACCATTGTATGAATTTACAAGCAATAAAAATGACATTGGCACGCAGAAAAATGAAGATGTCTAAACCCACCGACCACCCTATCGATCCACGGCTTGTGCATCTCATCCCTCTGGTCAGCGTACTGCCCGCCTGCCCGCCCGCTCGTTTCATTGGTTGGCTTAGGCATACGGAGTTCAGTCCTAGTCTAAGATTAGACCGGACCGAGGGTTGCGGTAGTTGGATCGACAGCATGCCGAGGGGGACCCGATCGATCCCCCCACCCCTCTGGCAGGTTGAGCGCCCGCACGCTCGTTTCGTGGGTTGAGTTAGGCATGCAAAGTTAATTCCCAGTCTAAGATCAGATTGGATCGACCCGTACGCTCGTTTCGTGGGTTGACTTAGGCATACGGAATTCACTCCCACTCTAAGCATTTGGATTTAATTCCCAATCTAAGATCGGACCAAACCGAGGGTTGCGGCAGCACATACTGGGCTCGAGCATGTGCTGGTGCCACATTTTTCTTCCCAGGGGCACCATCGTCGGAGCATCGCCGGAGAACCTGACCGGCGGCATTGGGGTTCCGACGATCGGGGGTACGGGGGGGGGGGGGTGTGCGCAAATGATGTACGATGGGTGCCGATACTTGGCCCTTCTATTGGCCCCCTATCCCTCATCAAACCTCGAGAACTCACACGCCCTTAAAGAGCATTTGAGATATTACAGGTTTGCTGCCAGTAGCCATTAAAGTGTCTGAAATGGGGACACTTTTTTCAAATGGTCACAAAATCTTGTACACATCGAGTTTTTAGCTGAATTTTTTTGTGCAAGCCAACAAAAATACAAGGATCACGTCTACCATGTTTGGGGCCAAAACTCCTTCCAAAAAAATTTTAAAAAATCTTGGACCGCAAAAATTTTTTAAAATCATGAAAAATAGAAAACGAGTCATCTTGCCATGAAACTTCACGTGAAGGCTTAAGGGACCATTGTATGAATTTACAAGCTATAAAAATGGCATTGGCATGTAGAAATATGAAGATGTGCCTAAACCCACCTATCACCCTATCGATCCACGGCTTGCGCATCCCATCTCTCTGGCCGGCATAGTGCCCACCCGCCCGGTCGCCCGTCCGCTCATTTCGTCAGTTGGCTTAGGCATACGGAGTTCATTCTTAGTCTCAGATCGGGTCGAACTGAGCGTTGGGGCAGCAAGATCGGCAGCACACAGAGGGGGACCCGATCGATCCCCTACTTCCGCTTCCCACCCTTCTGGCCCGTTGAGCGCCCGCACGCTCATTTTCATGGGTTGACTTAGGCATACGGAGTTCATTCCCTATCTAACCATACGGAGTTCATTCCCAATCTAAGATCGAACCAAACCGAGGGTTCCGATAGCACATGCTGGGCTCAGGCAAGTGCTGATGCCGCATTTTTCTTCGTCGGGGCACCATCGTCGGAGCATCACCGGAGAACCTGACCGGCGGCATTGGGGTTCCGACGATCGGGTGGGCCGGGGGGGTGTGCGCACATGATGTGCGATGGGTGCTAGTACTTGGCCCTTATATTGGGCCCTTATCCCTCATCAAATCTCGAGAACTCACACCCCCTTAAATAGCATTTGAGATTTTACAGGTTTGCTGCCAGTAGCCATTAAAGTGTCTAAAATGGGGACACTTTTTTCAAATGGTCACAAAATCTTGTACACTTCGAGTTTTTTGCTGAATTTTTTTACGCATGCCAACAAAAATACAAGGATCATGTCTACCAAGTTTGGGGACAAAACTCCTTTCAAAAAAATTTTAAAAAAGCCCGAACTCCAAAAAGTTTCAAAAATCATGAAGAATAGAAAACGAGTCGTCCTGCCATGAAACTTCACGTGAAGGCCTAAGGGACCATTGTATGAATTTACAAGGCATAAAAATGGCATTGGCATTCAGAAATATGAAGATGTGACTAAACCCACCTACCATGCTATCGATCCACGGCTTACGCATCCCGTCTCTCTGGTCGGCATAGTGCCCGCCCGCCCGCCCGCTCATTTCGTCCGTTGGCTTAGGCATACGGAGTTCATTCCTAGTCTAAGATCAGACCGGACTGAGGGTTGCAGGAGCAGGATCGATAGCACGTAGAGGGGGACCCGGTCGGTCCTCGACTTGCGCATCCCGCCCCTCTGGCCGGCTGAGTGCCCGCATGCTCGTTTCGTGGGTTGACTTAGTCATATGGAGTTCTTTCTAGTCTAAGCATACGGAGTTCATTCCCAGTCTAAGATTGAACCAGACCGAGGGTTGAGGTAGCAAAATCGGTAGCACGCAGATGGGGACCTGGCCAATCCTCGGGTTGCGCATTCCGCCCCTCTGGCCGGCTGAACGCCCGCACGCTCGTTTCGTGGGTTGACTTAGGCATATGGAGTTCATTCCCAGTCTAAGATCGGATCGGACCGAGGGTTACGGCAGCAAATGCTGGGCTCTGGCATGTGCTGGTGCCACATTTTTCTTCGTCGGGGCACCATCGCCGGAGAACCTGACCGACCGCATTGGGGTTCCGGTGATGGGAGGGCAGGCGGTGTGCGCACATGGTGTGCGATGGGTGCTGGAACTTGGCCCATATATTGACCCCCTATCCCTCATCAAACCTCGAGAACTCACACTCCCTTAAAGAGCATTTGAGATTTTACAGGGTTGCTGCCAGTAGCCGTTAAAGTGTCTGAAATGGGGACACTTTTTTCAAATGGTCACAAAATCTTGTACACTTCGAGCTTTTAGCTGAATTTTTTTGTGCATGTCAACAAAAATACAAGGATCACGTCTACCAAGTTTGGGGCCAAAACGCCTTCCCAAAAAATTTTAAAAAATCCCGAACCGCAAAAAGCTTTGAAAATTGTGACAATTAGAAAACGAGTCATCTTCCCATGAAACTTCACGTGAAGGCTTAAGCGACCATTGTATGAATTTACAAGCCATAAAAATGGCATTGGCATGCAGAAATAAGAAGATGTGCCTAAACCCACCTACCACCCTATCGATCCACGGTTGGCGCATCTCGTCTCTTTGGCCGGCATAGTGCCCACCCGCCCGCTTTCTCATTTCGTTGGTTGGCTTAGGCATACGGAGTTCATTCCCAGTCTAAGATCAGACCAGACCAAGGGTTATGGCAACATAATCGGCAGCATGTACAGGGGGACCCGGTCGATCCCCGGCTTGCGCATCCCGCCCCTCTGGCCGGCTAAGCGCCCGCACGCTTGTTTCGTGGGTTGACTTAGGCATACAGAGTTCATTCCCAGTCTAAGCATACGGAGTTCATTCCCAGTCTAAGATCGGACCAGACCGAGGGTTGCGGCAGCACATGCTAGGCTCGAGCATGTGCTGGTGCCGAATTTTTCTTCGTCGGGGTACCATCGCCGGAGCATCGCCGGAGAACCTGACCGACGGCATTGAGGTTCGGCGATCGAGGGGCTGGGGGGTGGTGCGCACATGATTTGCCATGGGTGCTGTACTTGGCCCTTATATTGGCCCCCTATCCCTCATCAAACCTGGAGTACTCACACCCCCTTAAAGAGTATTTGAGATTTTACAAGTTTGCTGTCTGTAGCCATTAAAGTGTCTGAAATGCGGACACTTTTTTCAAATGGTCACAAAATCTTATACACTTCATGTTTTTAGCTGAATTTTTTTTGTGCAAGCCAAAAAAAAATACAAGGATCACGTCTACCAAGTTTGGGGCCAAAACTCCTTCCGAAAAAATTTTAAAAAATCTCGAACCATAAAAAGTTTCAAAAATCGTGAAAAATAGAAAATGAGTCGTCTTGCCATGAAACTTTACGTGAAGGCTTAAGGGACCATTGTATGAATTTACAAGCCATAAAAATGGCATTGGCATGCAGAAATATGAAGATGTGCCTAAACCCACCTACCACCCTCTCGATCCACGGCTTGCGTATCCTCTCTCTCTGGCCGGCGTAGTACCCGCCCGCCCGTCCGCCCGCTCGTTTCGTCGGTTGGCTTAGGCAGACGGAGTTCATTCCCAGTCTAAGATTGGACCGGACCGAGGGTTGCAGCAGCACATGCTGGGCTTAGGCATGTGCTGGGGCAGCATTTTTCTTCGCTAGGGCACCATCGTCGGAGCATTACCGGAGAACCTGATCGGTGGCATTGGGGCTCCGACGATCAGAGGGGCCGGGGGGTGTGCGCACATGATGTGCGATGGGTGCTGGTACATGGCCCTTATATTGGCCCCCTATCCCTCATCAAACCTCGAGTACTCACACCCCCTTAAAGAGTATTCGAGATTTTACAGGTTTGCTGCCTGTAGCCATTAAAGTGCCTGAAATGCGGACACTTTTTTCAAATGGTCACAAAATCTTGTACACTTCATGTTTTTAGCTGAATTTTTTTGTGCATGCCAAAAAAAAATACAACGATCACGTCTACCAATTTTGGGGCCAAAACTCCTTCCGAAAGAATTTTAAAACATCTCAAACCGCAAAAGGTTTCAAAAATCATGAAAAATAAAAAACGAGTCGTCTTGCCATGAAACTTCACGTGAAGGCTTAAGGGACCATTGTATGAATTTACAAGCCATAAAAATGGCATTGGCATGTAGAAATATGAAGATGTGCCTAAACCTACCTACCACCCTATCGATCCACGGCTTGCGCATCCCGTCTCTCTGGCTAGCGTAGTGCCCGTCAGCCTGCCCGCCCGCTTGTTTTGTTGGTTGGCTTAGGCATACGGAGTTCATTACCAGTCTAAGATCGGACCGGACTGAGGGTTACAGTAGCACATGCTAGGCTCGGGCATGTGCTGGTGCCGTATTTTTCTTCGTCGGGGCACCATTGCTGGAGCATCGCCGGAGAACCTGACCGGCGGCATTGGGGTTTTGGCGATCGAAGGGGCCGGGGGGTGTGCGCACATGATGTGTGATGGGTGCTAGTACTTGGCCCTTATATTGGCCCCCTATCCCTAATCAAACCTCGATAAGCCACACCCCCTTAAAGAGCATTTGAGATTTTACAAGTTTGCTGCCAGTAGCCATTAAAGTGTCTGAAATGGCGATACTTTTTTCAAATGGACACAAAATCTTATACACTTCGAGTTTTTTGCTGAATTTTTTTGTGCATGCGAAAAAAAATACAAGGATCACGTCTACCAAGTTTGGGGCCAAAACCCCTTCCAAAAAAATTTTAAAAAATCTCGAACCACAAAAAGTGTCGAAAATGGTGAAAAATAGAAAACAAGTCGTCTTGCCATGAAACTTCACGAGAAGGCTTAAGGGACCATTGTATGAATTTACAAGGCATAAAAATGGCATTGGCATGCAAAAATAAGAAGATGTGCCTAAACCCACCTACCACCCTATCGATCCATGGCTTACGCATCCCGTCTCTCTGGCCGACGTAGAGCCCGCCCGCCCGTTCGTTTCATCGATTAGCTTAGGCATATGGAGTTCACTTCAAATCTAAGTCGAACAGGACTGAGGGTTGCGACAGCAGGATCGGCAGCATGCAGAGGTGGACACGGTCGATCCCCGACTTGCGCATCCCGCCCCTCTGGCAGACTAAGCGCCCACACGCTCGTTTCGTGGGTTGACTTAGGCATACGGAGTTCATTCCCAGTCTAAGCATACGAAGTTCATTCCCAGTCTAAGATCAGACCAAACTGAGGGTTACAGCAGCACATGCTGGGCTTGGGCATGTGCTGGTGCCGCATTTTTCTTCGACGGGGCACCATCGTTGGAGCATCATCGGAGAACCTGACCGACGGTGTTGGGGTTCTGGTGATCAGGGGGGCCGAGGGGGGTGCTGGTACTTAGCCCTTATATTGGCCCCCTATCCCTCATTAAACCTTGAGAACTCACACCCCCTTAAAGAGAATTTGAGATTTTACAGGTTTGCTGCAAGTAGCTACTAAAGTATCGTGAAATGGGGACACTTTTTTCAAATGGTCACTAAATCTTGTACACTTCGAGTTTTTAGCTAAAATTTTTTTTGCATGCCAAAAAAAATACAAGGATCACGTCTACCAAGTTTGGGGCTAAAACCTCTTCCAAAAAAATTTTAAAAAATCCCAAACAGTAAAAGTTTCAAAAATCGTAAAAAATAGAAAACGAGTCGTCTCGCCATGAAACTTCACGTGAAGGCTTAAGGGACTATTGTATGAATTTACAAGCCATAAAAATTGCATTGGCATGCAGAAATATGAAGATGTGCCTAAACCCACCTACCACCCTATCGATCCGCGGCTTGCGCATCCCGTCCCTCTTGCCGGTGTAGTGCCCGCCCGTCCGCTCGTTTCGTTGGTTGGCTTAGGCATACGAAGTTCATTCTCACTCTAAGATCAGACTGAACCGAGGGTTGTGGCAGCAAGATGGGCAGCACACAGAGGGGGACCCAGTCGATCCCCGGCTTGGGCGTCCCGCCCCTCTGGTCGGTTGAGCGCCCGCACGCTCGTTTCGTGGGTTGACTAAGGCATATGGAGTTCATTCCCAGTCTAAGCATATGAAGTTCTTTCCCAGTCTAAGATCAGATCAGACCGAGGGTTGTGGTAGCACATGCTGGGTTCGGGCAAGTGCTGGTGCCGCATTTCTCTTTGCCGGGGCACCATTGCCGGAGCATCGCCGGAGAACCTGACTGGCGGCATTGGGGTTCCGATGATTGGGGGTGTGCGCACATGATGTGCGATGGGTGCTGGTACTTGGCCCTTATATTGGCCCCCTATCCCTCATCAAACCACGAGAACTCACTCCTCCTTAAAGGGTATTTGAGATTTTACAGGTTTGCTCCCAGTAGCCATTAAAGTGTCTGAAATGGGGACATTTTTTTCAAATGGTCACAAAATCTTGTACACTTCGAGTTTTTAGCTGAATTTTTTTGTCTTTGCCAAAAAAAATACAAGGATCACGTCTACCAAGTTTGGGGCCAAAAATCCTTTCGAAAAAATTTTAAAAAATCTCGAACCGTAAAACTTTCAAAAATCTTCAAAAAATAGAAATCGAGTCATCTTGCCGTGAAACTTCGCGTGAAGGCTTAAGGGACCATTGTATGAATTTACAAGCCATAAAAATTGCATTGGCATGCAGAAATATGAAGATGTGCCTAAACCCACCTACCACCCTATCGATCCATGGCTCGCGCATCCCGTCTCTCTGGCCGGCGTAGTGCCCGCCCGCCCTCCCGTCCGCCTGCTCGTTTCGTCGGTTGGCTTTGGCATACGGAGTTCATTGCCAGTCTAAGATCGAACCAGACCGAGGGTTGCGACAGCAAGATCGGTAGCACGTAGAGAGGGACCCGGCCAATCCATGGCTTGCGCATCCCGCCCCTCTGGCCAACTGACCGCCCGCACGCTCGTTTCGTGGGTTGACTTAGGCATACGGAGTTCATTCCCAGTCTAAGCATACGGAGTTCATTCTCAATCTAAGATCAGACCAGACCGAGGGTTGCGGCAGCACATGCTGGGCTTGGGCATGTGCTGGTGCCACATTTTTCTTCGTCGGGGCACCATCGCCGGAGCATCGTCGGAGAACCTAACTGGCGGCATTCGGGTTCCAGCAATCGCGGGGCCTGGGGGGTGTGTGCACATGATGTGTGATGGTTGCTGGTACTTGGCCCTTATATTGGTCCCCTATCCCTCATCAAACCATGAGAACTCACACCGCCTTAAAGAACATTTGAGATTTTACAGGTTTGCTGCCAGTAGCCATTAAAGTGTCTGAAATGGGGACACTTTTTTCAAATGGTCACAACATCTTGTACACTTTGAGTTTTTAGCTGAATTTTTTTGTGCATGCCAAAAAAAATACAAAGATCATGTCTACCAAGTTTGGGGCCAAAACCCCTTTCGAAAAAATTTAAAAAAATCCCGAACAGCAAAAAGTTTCAAAAATTGTGAAAAATAGAAAACGAGTCGTCTTGCCATGAAACTTCACGTGAAGGCTTAAGGGACCATTGTATGAATTTACAAGCCATAAAAATGGCATTGGCACACAGAAATATGAAGATGTACGTAAACCCACCTACCACTCTATCGATCCACGGCTTGCGCATCCCATCTCTCTGGCCGTCGTAGTGCCCGCCCGCCCGTCCGCCCGCTCATTTCGTCGGTTGGCTTAGCCATACGGAGTTCACACCCAGTCTAAGATTGAACCAGATCGAGGGTTGCAATAGCAGGATCGGCAGCATGCATAAGGGGATTCCACCGATCCCCGGCTTGCGCATCCCACCCCTCTGGCTGGCTGAGGGCCCGCACGCTCGTTTCGTCAGTTAACTTAGGCATACGGAGTTCATTTCCAGTCTAAGCATACGGAGTTCATTCCCAGTCTAAGATCGGATTGGACTAAGGGTTACGGCAGCACATGCTGGGCTCGGGCATGTGCTGGTATTGCATTTTTCGTCGTCCGGGCACCATCGTCAGAGCATCGTCGGAGAACCTGACCGACGGCATTGGGGTTCCGACGATCGGGGGGGTGTGCTCACATGATGTGTGATGGGTACTGGTACTTGGCCCTTATATTGGCCCCCTATCCCCCTTCAAACCTCGAGAACTCACACCCCGTTGAAGAGCATTTGAGATTTTACAGGTTTGCTGCCAGTAGCCATTAAAGTGCTGAAATGGGGACACTTTTCTCAAAAGGTCACAAAATCTTGTACACTTTGAGGTTTTAGCTGTATTTTTTTGTGCATGCCAACAAAAATACAAGGATCAGGTCTACCAAGTTTGGGGCGAAAACTCCTTTTGAAAAAATTTAAAAAAATCCCGAATCGTAAAAAGTTTTGAAAATCGTGAAAAATAGAAAACGAGTCATCTTGCCATAATACTTCATGTCAAGGCTTAAGGGACCATTGTATGAATTTACAAGCCATAAAAATGGCATTGGCATGTAGAAATATGAAGATGTGCCTAAACCCACCTACCACCCTATCGATCCACACCTTGCGCATCCCGTTTCTCTGGCCGACGTAGTGCCCGCCCGCCTGCTCGTTTCGTCGGTTGGCTTTGGCATACGAAGTTCATTCCCAGTCTAAGATTGGACCAGACCGAGGGTTGTGGCAGCATATGCTGGGCTCGGGAATGTGCTGGTGCCGCATTTTTCTTCGCTAGGGCACCATCGCCGGAGCATCGTCGGAGAACCTGACCGACATCATTGGGGTTCTGACGATCGGGGGGGCCGGGGGGGGTGTGCGCACATGATGTGCGATGGGTGCTGGTACTTGGCCCTTATATTGGCCCCCTATCCCCCTTCGAACCCCGAGAACTCACACCCTATTGAAGGGCATTTGAGATTTTACAGGTTTGCTGCCAGTAGCCATTAAAGTGTCTGAAATGGGGACACTTTTCTCAAATGGTCACAAAATCTTGTACACTTCGAGGTTTTAGCTGAATTTTTTTGTGCATGCCAACAAAAATACAAGATCATGTCTACCAAGGTTGGGGCCAAAACTCCTTCCGAAAAAATTTTAAAAAATCCCGAACCGTAAAAAGTTTTGAAAATTGTGAAAAATAGAAAACGAGTCGTCTTGCCATGAAACTTCACGAGAAGGCTTAGCGAACCATTGTATGAATTTACAAGCCATAAAAATGGCATTGGCATGCAGAAATATAAAGATGTGCCTAAACCCACCCACCATCTTATCGATCCACGGCTTGCGCATCCCGTCTCTCTGGCCGGCGTAGTGCCCGCCCGTCGGCCCGCCTGCTAGTTTCGTTGGTTGGCTTAGGCATACGGAGTTCATTCCCAGTATAAGATTAAGATCGGGCCGGACCAAGGGTTGCAGTAGCAAAATCGACAAAATGCAGAGGTGAACCCGACCGATCCTCGGCTTGCGCATCCCGCCCCTCTGGCCGGCTGAGCGCCCGCACGCTCATTTATTGGGTTGACTTCGGCATACGAAGTTCATTCCCAGTCTAAGCATACGGAGTTCATTCCCAGTCTAAGATCGGACCAGATCGACGGTTATGGTAGCACATGCTGGGCTCGGGCATGTGTTGGTGTCGCATTTTTCTTTGTCGGGGCACCACCGCCGGAGCATCGTCGGAGAACCTGACCGACGGCATTGGGGTTCCGACGATCGGGGGGGCTGGGGGGGTGTGTGCACATGATGTGTGATGGGTGCTGGCACTTGGCCCTTATATTGGCCCCCTATCCCTCATCAAACCTCGAGAACTCACACCCCTTTAAGGAGCAATTGAGATTTTACAGGTTTGCTACCAGTAGCCATTAAAGTGTCTGAAATGGGGGCACTTTTTTCAAATGGTCACAAAATCTTGTACTCTTCGAGTTTTTAGCTGAATTTTTTTGTGCATGCCGAAAAAAATACAAGGATCACGTCTACCAAGTTTAGGGCCAAAACTCCTTCTGAAAAAATTTTGAAAAATCCCAAACCGAAAAAAGTTTTAAAAATCGTGAAAAATAGAAAACGAGTCGTCTTGCCATGAACTTCACGTGAAGGCTTAAGGGACCATTGTATGAATTTAAAAGCCATAAAAATGGCATTGAAACGTAGAAATATGAAGATGTGCCCTAAACCCACCTACCACCCTATCGATCCACGGCTTGTGCATCCCGTCTCTCTGGCTGGCGTAGAGCCCGCCCACCCGCCCGCCCACTCGTTTCATCGGTTGGCATAGGCATACGAAGTTCATTCCCAGTCTAAGATGGGATCGGACCGATGGTTGCGACAGCAGGATCGGTAGCACGTAGAGGGGGACCCAGTCGATCCTCGGCTTGCGCATCCTGCCCCTCTGGCCGGCTGAGCGCCCGTACGCTCATTTCGTGGGTTGACTTAGGCATACGGAGTTCATTCCCAGTCTAAGCATACAGAGTTCATTCCCAGTCTAAGATCGGACCAGACCGAGGGTTGCAACAGCACATGCTAGGCTCAGGCATGTGTTGGTGCCATATTTTTCTTCGTTGGGGCACCATCATCGGAGCATCGCCGGAGAACCTGATCGGCGGCATTGGGGTTCCAGTGATCGGGGAGGCCGAGGGGGGTGTACGCACATGATGTATGATGGGTGCTGGTATTTGGCCCCTATATTGGCCCCCTATCCCTCATCAAAGCTCAAGAACTCACACCCCTTAAAGAGCATTTGAGATTTTACAGGGTTGCTGCCAGTAGCCATTAAAGTGTTTAGAATGGGGACACTGTTTTCAAATGGTCACAAAATCTTGTACACTTCGAGTTTTTAGCTGAATTTTTTTGTGCATGCCAACAAAAGTACAACAATCACTTTTACCAAGTTTAGGGCCAAAACTCCTTCCAAAAAAATTTGAAAAAATCTCGAACCGCAAAAAGTTTTGAAAATCATGAAAAATAAAAAACGAGTCGTCTTGCCATGAAACTTCACGTGAAGGCTTAAGGGACCATTTTATGAATTTACAAGCCATAAAAATGGCAGTGGCACGTAGAAATATGAAGATGTGCCTAAACCCACCTACCACCCTATCAATCCATGGCTTGCGCATCCCGTCTCTCTGGCCAGCGTAGTGCCCGCCTGCCCGCTCGTTTCGTCGGTTGGTTTAGGCATATGGAGTTCATTCCCAGTCTAAGATTGGACCAGACCGAGGTTTGCGATAGTAGGATCGGCAGCAGGCAGAGGGGGACCCGACCGATCCCCGTCTTGCACTTCCCACCCCTCTGGCCGGTTGAGTGCCCGCACGCTCGTTTTGTGGGTTGACTTAGGCATATTGAATTCATTCCCAGTAGAAGCATATGGATTTCATTCCCAGTCTAAGATCAGATCGGACCGAGGGTTGCGACAGCACATGCTGGTTTCGAGAATGTGCTGGAGCCGCATTTTTCTTCCTCGGGACACCATCACCGGAGCATCATCGGAGAACCTGACCGACGGCATTGGGGTTCCGGCGATCGGGGGGTCGGGAGGGGTGTACGCACGTGATGTACGATGGGTGCTGGTACTTGGCCCTTATCTTGGCCTCATATCCCTCATCAAACATCTAGAACTCACACCCAGTTAAAGAGAATTTGAGATTTTACAAGTTTGC
Organism: Durio zibethinus; assembly: GCF_047325235.1. Classification (NCBI taxonomy): domain Eukaryota; kingdom Viridiplantae; phylum Streptophyta; class Magnoliopsida; order Malvales; family Malvaceae; genus Durio; species Durio zibethinus. The sequence continues at coordinate 15,093,291 of NC_143174.1, forward strand.
TGCCAATAGCCATTAAAGTGTCTGAAATGGGGACACTTTTTTCAAATGGTCACAAAATCTTGTACACTTTGAGTTTTTGGCTGAATTTTTTTTGCATGCCAAAAAAAATACAAGGATCACGTCTAACAAGTTTGGGGCTAAAACTCCTTTCGAAAAAATTTTAAAAAATCCCAAACCACAAAAAGTTTTGAAAATCATGAAAAATAAAAAATGAGTCGTCTAGCCATGAAACTTCACGTGAAGGCTTAAGGGACCATTGTATGAATTTACAAGCCATAAAAATGGAATTGGCACACAAAAATATGAAGATGTGCCTAAACCCACCTACCACCCTATCGATCCACGGCATGCGCATCCCGTCTCTTTGCCTGCGCAGTGCCCGCCCGCCCGCCCACTTGTTCCGTCGGTTGGCTTAGGCATACGGAGTTCATTCCCAATCTAACATCAGACTGGATCGAACGTTGTGGCAGCAGGATCGACAGCATGCAGAGGGGGACCCGGCCGATCCCCGGCTTACGCATCCCACCCCTTTGGCCGGCTGAGCGCCCGCACACTCGTTTTGTGGGTTGACTTAGGCATACGGAGTTCATTCCTAGTCTAAGCATATGGAGTTCATTCCCAGTCTAAGATCGAACCGGACCGACGGTTGCGGCAGCACATGCTGTGCTGGTGCCGCATTTTTTTTCGTCGGGACACCATCACTGGAGCATCGTCGGAGAACCTGACCGACGGCATTGGGGTTCCGACAATCGGGGGTCGGGAGGGGTGTACGCTCGTGATGTACGATGGGTGCTGGTACTTGGCCCTTATCTTGGCCCCCTATCCCTCATCAAACCTCGAGAACTCTCACCTAGTTAAAGAGATTTTGAGATTTTACAGGTTTGCTGCCAGTAGCCATTAAAGTGTTTGAAATGGGGACACTTTTTTCAAATGGTCACAAAATATTGTACACTTCCAGTTTCTAGCTGAATGTTTTTGTGCACGCCAACAAAAATACAAGGATCATGTCTACCAAGTTTGGGGCCAAAGCTCCTTTTGAAAGAATTTTAAAAAATCTCGAATATCAAAAAGTTTCAAAAATCGTGAAAAATGTAAAACGAGTCGTCTTGCCATGAAACTTCATATGAAGGTTTAAGGGACCATTGTATGAATTTACAAGCCATAAAAATGGCATTAGCACACAAAAATATGAAGATGTGCCTAAACCCACCTACCACCCTATCGATCTACGGCTTGTGCATCCCGTCTCTCTGGCCGGCGTAGCGCCCGCCCGCCTGCCCACTCGTTTCATCGGTTGGCTTAGGCATAGGGAGTTCATTCCCAGTCTAAGATCAGACCGGACCAAGCATTGTGGCAGCAGGATCGATAGCACATAGAGGGGGACCCGACCGATACCCGACTTGCGTAACCCGCCCCTCTGGTCGGCTGAGCCCCCGTACACTCGTTTCGTGGGTTGACTTAGGCATACAAAGTTCATTCCCAGTCTAAGCATACGGAGTTCATTCCCAGTCTAAGATCGAACCAGACCGAAGGTTGTGACAACACTTGCTAGGCTCAGGCATGTGGTGGTGCCGCATTTTTTTCGTCGGGGCACCATCACCGGAGCATTGTCGGAGAATCTGACTGACGGTATTAGGTTTTCGACGATCGGGGGGGCCAGGGGGTGTGCGCACAAGATGTGCGATGGGTGCTGGTACTTGGCCCTTATATTGGCCCCTTATCCCTCATAAAACCTTGAGAACTCACACCCCCTTAAAGAGCATTTGAGATTTTATAGGTTTGCTACCAGTAGCCATTAAAGTGTCTGAAATGGGGACATTTTTTCAAATGGTCACAAAATCTTGTACACGTTGAGTTTTTAGCTGAATTTTTTTGTGCATGCCAAAAAAAATACAAGGATCATGGCTACCAAGTTTGGGACCAAAAATCTTTCCGAAAAAATTTTGAAAAATCCCGAACCGAAAAAAGTTTCAAAAATCGTGAAAAATAGAAAACGAGTCATCTTGCCATGAAACTTCACGAGAAGGCTTAAAGGACCATTGTATGAATTTACAAGCCATAAAAATGGCATTGGCATGTAGAAATATGAAGATGTGCCTAAACCCACCTACCATCCAATCGATCCACGGCTTGCGCATCCTGTCTCTCTGGCCGGCATCGTGCCCACCCGCCCGCCAGCCAGTTCGTTTTGTCGGTTGGCTTAGGCATGCGGAGTTCATTCCCAGTCTAAGATCAGACTGGACTGAGGGTTATGGTAGTAGGATCGGCAGCACGCAGAGGAGGACCCGGTTGATCGCCAGCTTGCGCATCCCGCCCTTCTGGCCTGCTTAGCGCCCGCACGCTCGTTTCGTGCATTGACTTAGGCATACGGAGTTCATTCCCAGTCTAAGCATACGGATTTCATTCCCAGTCTAAGATCAGACCGAACCGAGGGTTGTGGCAGCACATGCTGGGCTCGGGCATGTACTGATGCCGCATTTTTCCTCGTCGGGTCACCATCATCGGAGCATCGTTAGAGAACCTGATCGGCGACATTGGGGTTCCGACGATCGGGAGAGTCGGGGGGTGTGTGCGGACATGACGTACGATGGGAGATGGTATTTGGCCCTTATACTGGCCCCCTATCCCTCATTAAACCTCGAGAACTCACACCCCCTTAATGAGCATTTGAGATTTTACAGGTTTGCTGCCAGTAGCCATTAAAGTGTCTGAAATGGGGATACTTTTTTCAAATGGTCACAAAATCTTGTACATTTCGAGTTTTGAGCTAAATTTTTTGGTGCATGTCAAAAGAAATACAAGGATCATGTCTACCAAGTTTTGGGCCAAAACTCCTTCTGAAAAATTTTTAAAAAATCCCGAACCGCAAAAAGTTTCGAGAATCGTAAAAAATAGAAAACGAGTCGTCTTGCCATGAAACTTCACGCGAAGGCTTAAGGGACCATTGTATGAATTTACAAGCCATAAAAATGGCATTGGCACACAGAAATATGAAGATGTGTCTAAACCTACCTACCACTGTATCGATCCACGGCTTGCGCATCCCGTCTCTCTAGCCGGCGTAGTGCCCGCCCGCCCATTTCGTCGACTGGCTTAGGCATACGGAGTTCATTCCCAGTCCAAGATCGGACCAGACCAAGGGTTGTCGTAGCAGGATTGGCAGCACGTAGAAGGGGACTCGGCCGATACCCGGCTTGCGCATCCCGCCCCTCTCGTCGGCTGGGCACCCGCACGCTCGTTTCATGGGTTGATTTAGGCATACAGAGTTCATTCCTAGTCTAAGCATACGGAGTTCATTCCCAGTCTAGGATCGGATCGGACCGAGTGTTGCAGCAGCACATGCTGGGCTCGGGCATGTGCTGGTGTCGCATTTTTCTTCACCGGGGCACCATCGCCGGAGCATCGGCGAAGAACCTGACCGACGGTATTGGGGTTCCGGTGATCGGGGGGGCCGAGGGGGGGTGTGCGCACATGATGTGCGATGGGTGCTGGTACTTGGCCCTTATATTGGCCCCCTCTCCCTCATCAAACCTCGAGAGCTCACACTCCCTTAAAGAGCATTTGAGATTTTACAGATTTGCTGCCAGTAGCCATTAAAGTGTCTGAAATGGGGACACTTTTTTCAAATGGTCACAAAATCTTGCACACTTCGAGTTTTTAGCTGAATTTTTTTATGCATGCCAAAAAAAATACAAGGATCACGTCTACCAGTTTGGGGCCAAAACTCCTTTCGAAAAAATTTTAAAAAATCTCAAACCGTAAAAAGTTTTGAAAATCATGAAAAATGGAAAACGAGTCGTCTTGCCATGAAACTTCACGTGAAGGCTTAAGGGACCATTGTATAAATTTACAAGCCATAAAAATGGCATTGGCACGTAGAAATATGAAGATGTGCTAAACCCACCTACCACCCTATCGATCCATGGCTTGCGCATCTCGTCTCTCTGGCCGGGGTAGTGCCCGCTCGCCCGCCCACCCGCTCGTTTCGTCGGTTGGCTTAGGCATACGAAGTTCATTCCCAGTCTAAGATCTGACCGAATCGAGGGTTGCAGTAGCAAGATCGGCAGTAAGCAGAGGGGGACCCGATCGATCCTCGGCTTGCGCATCCTGCCCCTCTGGCCGGTTGAGTGCCGACACGTTCGTTTCGTGGGTTGACTTAGGTATACGGAGTTCATTCCAAATCTAAGCATACGGAGTTCATTTCGAGTCTAAGATCGGACCAGACCGGATCAAGGGGTGCGATAGCACATACTGGGCTCGGGCATGTGCTGGTGCCACATTTTTCTTCACCGGGGCACCATCGCCGGAGCATCACCGGAGAACCTGACCGGCGGCATTGGGGTTTTGGCGATCGGGGGGGTCGGAGGGGTGTGCACACATGATGTGCGATGGCTACTGGTACTTGGCCCTTATATTGGCCTCCTATCCCTCATCAAACCTCAAGATCTCACACCCCCGTAAAGAGCATTTGAGATTTTACAGGTTTGCTGCCAGTAGCCATTAAAGTGTCTGAAATGGGCACCTTTTTCAAATGGTCCCAAAATATTGTACACTTCGAGTTTTTAGCTGAATTGTTTTGTGCATGCCAACAAAAATACAAGGATCACATCTACCAAGTTTGGGGCCAAAACGCCTTCCCAAAAAATTTTAAAAAATCCTGAACCGCAAAAAGTTTCAAAAATCGTGAAAAATAGAAAATGAGTCGTCTTGCCACGAAACTTCACGTGAAGGCTTAAGGGACCATTGTATGAATTTACAAGCCATAAAAATGGCATTGGCACGTAGAAATATAAAGATGTGCCTAAACCCACCTACCACCCTATCAATTAACGGCTTGCGCATCCTGTCTCTTTGGCCGGCGTAGTGCCCGCCCGCCCGCCCGCCCACTCGTTTCGTCGGTTGGCTTAGGCATACGGAGTTCATTCCCTGTCTAAGATCAGACCGAACTGAGGGTTGCGGTAGCAGGATCGATAGCATGCAGAGGGGGACCCGATCGATCCTCGGCTTGCGCATCCTGCCCCTCTGGCCAGCTGAACACCTATACGCTCGTTTCGTGGTTTGACTTAGGCATACGAAGTTCATTCCCAGTCTAAGCATATGGAGTTCATTCCCAGTCTAAGCATACGGAGTTCATTACCAGTCTAAGATCGGACCAGACCGAGGCTTACGGTAGCACATTCAGGGCTCGGGCATGTGCTGGTGCCGTATTTTTCTTTGACGGGGCGCCATCGTCGGAGCATTGTCGGAGAACCTGACCGACGGCATTGAGGTTTCGACGATCGGGGGGTTGGCGGGTGTGCGCACATGATGTGCGATGGGTGCTGGTAGTTGGCCCTTATATTGGCCCCCTATCTCTCATCAAACCTCGAGAACTCTCACCCCCTTAAAGAGCATTTGAGATTTTATAGGTTTGCTGCCAGTAGCCATTAAAGTGTCTAAAATAGGGACACTTTTTTCAAATGGTCACAAAATCTTGTACACTTCGAGTTTCTAGCTGAATTTTTTTGTGCAAGCCAATAAAAATACAAGGATCGCATCTACCAAGTTTGGGGCCAAAACTTCTTTCGAAAAAATTTTAAAAAATCCTGAATCATAAAAAGTTTTGAAAATCGTGAAAAATTGAAAACGAGTCGTCTTGCCATGAAAGTTCACGTGAAGGCTTAAGGGACCATTGTATGAATTTACAAGCCATAAAAATGGCATTGGCATGCACAAATATGAAGATGTGCCTAAACTCACCTACCACCCTATCGATCCACGGCTTGCGCATCTCGTCTCTCTGGTCGGTGTAGTGCCCACCCGCTTGCTCGTTTCGTCGGTTGGCTTAGGCCTACGCAGTTCATTTGTAGTGGGACCCGACCGATCCCCGGCTTGCGCATCCTGCCCCTTTGGTCGGCTGAGCATCCGCACGCTCGTTTCGTGGTTTGACTTAGGCATACGAAGCTCATTCGTAGTCTAAGCAAACGGAGTTCATTCCCAGTCTTAGATCGGACCAAACCGAGGGTTGCGGCAGCACATGCTGGGCTTGGGCAAGTGCTGGTGCTACATTTTTCTTCACCGGGGCACCATCGCCGGAGAACCTGACCGACGGCATTGGGGTTCCGGTGATGGCGGGGGCCGGGGGGTGTGCGCACATGATGTGCGATGGGTGCAGATACTTGGCCCTTATATTGGCCCCCTATCCCTCATCAAACCTCGAGAACTCACACCACCTTAAAGAGCATTTGAGATTTTACAGGTTTGCTGCCAGTAGCCATTAAAGTGCCTGAAATTGGGACACTTTTTTCAAATTGTCACAAAATCTTGTACATTTGGGTTTTTAGCTGAATTTTTTTGTGCAGGCCAACAAAAATAAAAGGATCATGTCTACAAAGTTTGGAGCCAAAAATCCTTCCAAAAAAATTTTAAAAAATCCCGAACCACAAAAAGTTTTGAAAATCATGAAAAATAGAAAACGAGTCGTCTTGCCATGAAACTTCACGTGAAGGCTTAAGGGACCATTGTATGAATTTACAAGCCATAAAAATGGCATTGGCACACAAAAATATGAAGATGCGCCTAAACCCACCTACCACACTATCGATGCATGGCTTGCGCATCCCGTCTCTCTGGCCGACGTAGTGCTCGCCCGCTCGTTCGCTCATTTCGTTGATTGGCTTAGGCGTACGAAGTTCATTCTCAGTCTAAGATCGGACCAGACCGAGGGTTACGGCAGCACATGCTGGGCTCGGGCATATGCTGGTGCCGTATTTTTTTTCACCGAGGCACCATCGTCGGAGCATCATCGGAGAACCTGACCGACGGCATTGGGGTTCCGACGATCGGAGGGGCCGGGGGGGTGTGCGCACTCAATCTGTGATGGGTGCTGGTACTTGGCCCTTATATTGGCCCCCTGTCCCTCATCAAACCTCGATAACTCACACCCCCTTAAAGAGCATTTGAGATTTTACAGGTTTGCTGCCAGTTGCCATTAAAGTGTCTGGAATGGGGACACTTTTTTCAAATGGTCACAAAATCTTGTACACTTTTTAGCTGAATTTTTTTGTGCTTGCCAACAAAAATACAAGGATCACGTCTACAGGTTTGGGGCCAAAACTCCTTCGGAAAAAATTATAAAAAATCTCGAACCGTAAAAAGTTTTAAAAATTGTGAAAGATAGGAAACGAGTCATCTTGCCATGAAACTTCACGTGGAGGCCTAAGGGACCATTGTATGAATTTACAAGCCATAAAAATGGCATTGGCATGTAGAAATATGAAGATGTGCCTAAACCCACCTACCACCCTATTGATCCACGGCTTGTGCATCCCGTCTCTCTGGGCGGCGTAGTGCCCGCTCGCCGCTTGTTTCGTCGGTTGGCTTAGGCATACGGAGTTCATTCCTAGTCTAATATTAGACCGAACCTAGGGTTGCAACAGCAGGATCGATAGCATATAGAGGGGGACCCAGTCGATCCCCGGCTTACGTATCCTTTCCCTCTGGCCGGTTGAACGCCCGCATGCTCGTTTCATGGGTTGACTTAGGCATACAGAGTTCATTCCAAGTCTAAGCATACGTAGTTCATTCCCAGTCTAAGATCGGATCAGACCGAGGGTTACGACAGCACATGCTAGGCTCGGTCATGTGCTGGTGTCGTATTTTTGTTCATCGGGGCACCATCGCCGGAGCATTGTCGAAGAACCTGACCGACGGCATTGGGGTTCCGGCGATCAGGGTGGCCGAGGGGGTTGTGAGCACATGATATGCGATGGGTGCTGGTACTTGGCCCTTATATTGGCCCCCTATCACTCATCATACCTCAAGAACTCATCCCTTCTTAAAGAGCATTTGAGATTTTACAGGTTTGCTGCCAGTAGCCATTAAAGTGTCTGAAATGGGGACACTTTTTTCAAATGGTCACAAAATATTATACACTTTGAGTTTTTAGCTGAATTGTTTTGTGCATGCCAACAACAATACAAGGATCATGTCTACAAAGTTTGGGGCCAAAAATCCTTCCCAAAAAATTAAAAAAAATCCTGAACCGCAAAAAGTTTCCAAAATCGTGAAAAATAGAAAACGAGTGGTCTTGCCATGAAACTTCACGTGAAGGCTTAAGTGACCATTGTATGAATTTACAAGCCATAAAAATGGAATTGGCATGCAGAAATATGAAGATGTGCCTAAACCCACCTACCACCCTATCGATCCACGGCTTGTGCATCCCATCTCTCTGGCCGGCGTAGTGTCCGCCCGCCCGCCCGCTCGTTTCGTCGGTTGGCTTAGGCATACGGAGTTCATTCCCAGTCTAAGATCTGACCCGACCGAGAGTTACAGTAGCAAGATCGGCAGCACGCTGAGGGGGACCCAGCCGATCCCCGACTTGCGCATGCCGCCCCTCTGGCCGGCTGACCGCCCGCACGCTCGTTTCATGGGGTGACTTAGGCATATAGTGTTCATTCCCAGTCTAAGCATACGGAGTTCATTCACAGTCTAAGATTGGACCGGACCGAGGGTTACAGCAGCACATGCTGGGCTGGGGCATGTGCTGGTGTCATATTTTTCTTCGTCGGGGCCCATCATCGGAGGATCGTCGGAGAACCTGACTGGCGGCATTGGGGTTCCGACGATCGGAGGGGCCGTGGGGGGGTGTGCGCACATGATGTGAGATGGGTGCTGGTACTTGGCCCTTATCTTGGCCCCCTATCCCTCATCAAACCTCGAGAACTCACACCCAGTTAAAGAGAATTTGAGATTTTACAGGTTTGCTGCCAATAGCCATTAAAGTGTCTGAAATGGGGACACTTTTTTCAAATGGTCACAAAATATTGTACACTTAGAGTTTTTAGCTGAATTTTTTTGTGCATGCCAAAAAAAAATACAAGGATCATGTCTACCAGGTTTGGGGCCAAAACTCATTCCAAAACAATTTTAAAAAATCCCGAACCCCAAAAAGTTTCAAAAATTGTGAAAAATAGAAAACGAGTCCTCTTGCCATGAAACTTCACGTGAAGGCTTAAGGGACCATTGTATGAATTTACAAGCCATAAAAATGGCATTGGCACATAGAAATATGAAGATGTGCCTAAACCCACCTACCACCCTATCAATTCACAGCTTGCGCATCCTATCTCTCTGGCCGGCGTAGTGCCTGCCTCCCCGCCCGCCCGCTTGTTTGGTCGGTTGGCTTAGGCATACGAAGTTTAATCCCAGTCTAAGATCAGACCGAACAGAGGGTTACAGTAGCAAGATCGATAGCACGCAGAGGGGGACCCGACCGATCCCCGACTTGCGCATCCTGCCCCTCTGGCCAGCTAAGCACCCGCACGCTTGTTTCGTGGGATGACTTAGGCATACGGAGTTCATTCCCAGTCTAAGATCGGATCAGACCGAGGGTCACGACAGCACATGCTAGGCTCGGGCATGTGCTGGTGCCATATTTTTCTTCATCGGGGCACCATCGCTGGAGCATCATCGGAGAACCTGACTGGCGGCATTGGGGTTCCGACGATTGGAGGGGCCGGGGGGTGTGCGCACATGAGGTGCGATGGGTGCTGGTACTTGGCCTTTATATTGGCCCCCTATCCCTCATGAAACCTCGAGAACTCACACCCCCTTAAAGAGCATTTGCGATTTTGCAAGTTTGCTGCCAGTAGCCATTAAAGTGTCTAAAATGGAAACACGTTTTTCAAATGGTCACAAAATCTTGTACACTTCGAGTTTTTAGTTGAATGTTTTTGTGCATTTCAACAAAAATACAAGGATCATGTCTACCAGGTTTGGGGCCAAAACTCCTTCCAAAACAATTTAAAAAATCTCAAACCCTAAAAAGTTTTAAAAATCGTAAAAAATAGAAAACGAGTCCTCTTGCCATGAAACTTCACGTGAAGGCTTAAGGGACCATTGTATGAATTTACAAGCCATAAAAATGGCATTGGCATGCAGAAATATGAAGATGTGCCTAAACCCACCTACCACCCTATCGATCCACGGCTTGCGCATCCCGTCTCTCTTGTCGACGTATTGCCCGCCCGCTCGTTTCGTCGGTTGGATTAGGCATACAGAGTTCATTCCCAGTCTAAGATTAGACTGGACCGAGGGTTGCGGCAGTAGGATCGGCAGCATGCAGAGGGGGATTCAATCGATCCCCGACTTGCGCATCCCGCCCCTCTGGCTGACTGAGTGCCCGCACGCTCGTTTTGTGGGTTGACATAGGCATACAGAGTTCATTCCCAGTCTAAGCATACGGAGTTCATTCCCAGTCTAAGATCAGAGCGGACCGATGGTTACGATAGCACATGCTGGGCTCGGGCATGTGCTGGTGCTGTATTTTTCTTCGCCGGAGCACCATCGTCGGAGCATTGGGGTTTCGATGATCGGGGGGGCCGGGGGCAGTGTTCGCACATGATGTGCGATGGGTGCCGGTACTTGGAACTTATATTGGCCCCCTATTCCTCATCAAACCTTGAGAACTCACACCCCCTTAAAAAGCATTTGAGATTTTACAGGTTTGCTTACAGTAGCCATTAAAGTGTCTAAAATGGGGACACTTTTTTCAAATGCTCACATAATCTTGTGCACTTCGAGTTTTTAGCTGAATGTTTTTGTGCATGCCAAAAAAAATACAAGAATCACGTCTACCAAGTTTGGGGCCAAAACTCCTTTCGAAAAAATTTTAAAAAATCCCGAACCGCAAAAAGTTTTGAAAATCGTGAAAAATAGAAAACGAGTCGTCTTGCCATGAAACTTCATGTGAAGGTTTAAAGGACCATTGTATGAATTTACAAGCCATAAAAATGGCATTGGCACGTAGAAATATGAAGATGTGCCTAAACCCACCTACCACCCTATCGATCCACGGCCTGAGCATCCCGTCTCTCTGGCCGATATAATGCCCGCCCGCTCGCTCGCCAGATCGTTTCGTCGGTTGGCTTAGGCATATAGAGTTCATTCCCAGCCTAAGATCAGACCGAATTGAGGGTTACGGTAGTAGGATCGACAACACGTAGAGGGTGACCCGGCCGATCCCCGACTTGCGCATCCCGCCCCTCTGGTTGGCGGAGCGCTCGTACGCTCATTTCATGGGTTGACTTAGGCATACAGAGTTCATTCCCAGTCTAAGCATACAGAGTTCATTCCAAGTGTAAGATCGAATTGAACGGAGGGTTATGGTAGCACATGCTGGGCTCGGGCATGTGCTGGTGTCGAATTTTTCTTCACTGGGGCACCATCGCCGGAGCATCACCGAAGAACCTGACCGACGGCAGTGGGGTTCCGACGATCGGGGGGGTGTACGCACATGATGTGTGATGGGTGCTGGTACTTGGCCCTTATATTGGCCCCCTATCCCTCATCAAACCTCGAGAACTCACACCCCCTGAAAGAGCATTTGAGATTTTACAGGTTTGCTGCCAGTACCCATTAAAGTGTGTGAAATTGGGACACTATTTTCAAATGGTCAGAAAATCTTGTACACTTTGAGTTTTTAGCCGAATTTTTTTTTGCATGCCAAAAAAAAAAATACAAGTATCACGTCTACCAAGTTTGGGACCAAAACACCTTTCGAAAAAATTTTAAAAAATCCCAAACCATAAAAAGTTTTGAAAATCGTGAAAAATAAAAAATGAGTCGTCTTGCCCAGAAACTTCACGTGAAGGCTTAAGGGACCATTGTATGAATTTACAAGCCATAAAAATGGCATTGGCACATAGAAATATGAAGATGTGCCTAAACCCACCTAGCGCCCTATCGATCCACGGCTTGCGCATCCCGTCTCTCTGGCCGACGTAGTGCCCGCCCGCCCGCCCGCTCGCCCGCTCGTTTCGTCGGTTGGCTTAGGCATACGAAGTTGATTCCCAATCTAAGATCAGACCAGATTGAGGTTTGCGGTAGCAGGATCGACAGCATGCAGAAGGGGACTTGGTCGATCCCCGGCTTGCGCATCCTGCCCCTCTAGCCGGCTGAGTGCCCGCACGCTCGTTTCGTGGGTTGACTTGGGCATAGGGAGTGCATTCCCAGTCTACGCATACGGAGTTCATTCCCAGTCTAAGATCGGATCAAACCAAGGGTTACGACAGCACATGCTGGGCTCGGCCATGTGCTGGTGCCGCATTTTTCTTCACCGGGGCACCATCGTCGGAGCATCACCGGAGAACCTATCCGACGACATTGCGGTTCCTATGATCGGGGGGGTGGGGGGTGTGCGCACATGATGTGTGATGGGTGCTGGTACTTGGCCCTTATATTGGCTCCCTATCCCTCATCAAACCTTGAGAACTCACACCCCCTTAAAGAGCATTTGAGATTTTTCAGGTTTGGTGCTAGTAGCCATTAAAGTGTCTGAAATGGGGACACATTTTTCAAATGGTCGCAAAATCTTGTACACTTCGAGTTTTGAGCTGAATTGTTTTGTGCATGCTATAAAAAATACAAAGATCATGTCCACCATGTTTGGGGCAAAAAATCCTTTCGAAAAAATTTTAAAAAATCTCGAACCATAAAAAGTTTTGAAAATCATGAAAAATAGAAAACGAGTCGTCTTGCCATGAAACTTCGCGTGAAGGCTTAAGGGGCCATTGTATGAATTTAGAAGCCAGAAAAATGGCATTGGCACGTAGAAATATGAAGATGTGCCTAAACCCACCTACCACCCTATCGATCCACGGCTTGCGCATCCCGTCTCTCTGGCCAGCGTAGCGCCCGCCCGCCCGTTCATTTCGTCGGTTGGCTTAGGTATACGGAGTTCATTCCCAATCTAAGATCAGACCAGACTGAGGGTTGCAACAGCAGGATCGGTAGCATGCAGAGGGGGACCCGATCGATCCCCGACTTGCGCATCCCGCCCCTCTGGTCGGCTGAGCGCCCGCACGCTCGTTTCGTGGGTTGACTTAGGCATACGAAGTTCATTCCCAGTCTAAGTATACGAAGTTCATTCCTAGTCCAAGATCGGACTGGATCGAGGTTTACGGCAGCACATGTTGGGCTCGGGCATGTGCTGGTGCTGCATTTTTCTTCACCGGGGCACCATCGCAGGAGCATATCGGAGAACCTGACCGGCAACATTGGGGTTCCGACGTTCGGAGGCGCCGGGGGGGGGTGCGCACATGATGTGCGAAGGGTGCGGGTACTTGGCCCTTATATTGGCCCCCTATCCCTCATCAAACCTCGAGAACTCACACCCCCTTAAAAAGCATTTGAGATTTTATAGGTTTGCTGCCAGTAGCCATTAAAGTGTCTGAAATGGGGACACTTTTTTCAAATGGTCACAAAATCTTGTACACTTCGAGTTTTTAGCTGAATTTTTTTGTGCACGCCAAAAAAAATACAAGGATCACGTCTACCAAGTTTGGGACCAAAACTCCTTCCGAAAAAATTTTAAAAAATCTCGAACCGCAAAAAGTTTTGAAAATCATGAAAAATAGAAAACGAGTCCTCTTGCCATGAAACTTCACGTGAAGGCTCAAGGGACCATTGTATGAATTTACAAGCCATAAAAATGGCATTGGCATACAGAAATATGAAAATGTGCCTAAACCCACCTACCACCCTATCGATCCACGGCTTGCGCATCCCGTCTCTCTGGTCGGCGTAGTGCCCACCCGCCCGTTCATTTTGTCGGTTGTCTTAGGCATACGGAGTTCATTCCTAGTCTAAGATTGGATCGAACTGAGGGTTGCGGCAGCTGGATCGGTAGCACGTAGAGGGGGACCCGATCGATCCCCGGCTTGCTCTTCACGCCCCTTTGGCCGACTGAGCGTCCGCACGCTCATTTCGTGGGTTGACTTAGGCATACGGAGTTCATTCCCAGTCTAAGCATACAGAGTTCATTCCCAGTCTAAGATCGGATTGGACCGTGGGTTGCGACAGCACATGCTTGGCTTGGGCATGTGCTGGTGCCACATTTTTCTTTGCCGGGGCACCATCGCCGGAGCATCGCCGGAGAACCTGACCGACGGCATTGGGGTTCCGACGATCGGGGGGGCCGGGGGGTGTGCGCACATGATGTGCGATGGGTAATGGTACTTGGCCCTTATATTGGCCCCTTGTCCCTCATCAAACCTCGAGAACTCACACACCCTTAAAAAGCATTTGAAATTTTACAGGTTTGCTGCCAGTAGCCCTTAAAGTGTCTGAAATGGGGACACTTTTTTCAAATGGTTACAAAATCTTGTAAACTTCGAGTTTTTAGCTGAATTGTTTTGTGCATGCCAACAAAAATTCAAGGATCATGTCTACCAAGTTTGGGGCCAGAAATTCTTCCAAAAATTTTTTAAAAAATCCTAAACCACAAAAAGTTTCAAAAATCGTGAAAAATAGAAAACGAGTCGTCTTGCCATGAAATTTCACGTGAAGGCTTAAGGGACCATTGTATGAATTTACAAGCTATAAAAATGGCATTGGCATGCAGAAATATGAAGATGTGCCAAAACCCACCTACTACACTATCGATGCACGGCTTGCGCATCCCTTCTCTCTGGACGGCGTAGTGCCTGCCTGCCTGCCTGCCCGCTCGTTTCGTCGGTTGGCTTAGGCATACGGAGTTCCTTCCCAGTCTAAGATCGGATCAGACCGAAGGTTGTGGCAGCAGGATCAACAGCATGCAAAGGGGGACCCGATCGATCCCCGGCTTGCACATCCAGCCCATCTGGCCGGCTGAGTGCCCGCACGCTCGTTTCATGGGTTGACTTAGGCATACGGAGTTCATTCCCAGTCTAAGCATACAAAGTTCATTGCCAGCCTAATTTTGGAACGAACCGAGGGTTGCGACAGCACATGCTGGGCTCGAACATGTGCTGGTACCATATTTTTCTTCGTCGGGGCACCATCACCGGAGCATCGCCGGTGAACCTGACCGGTGGCATTGGGGTTCGACGGTCGGGGCGGTTGGGGGGGTGTGTGCACATGATGTGCGATGGGTGCTGGTACTTGTCCCTTATATTGGCCCCCTATCCCTCATCAAACCTCGAGAAGTCACTCCCCCTTAAAGAGCATTTGAGATTTTACAGGTTTGCTGCTAGTAGCCATTAAAGTGTCTAAAATGGGGACACTTTTTTCAAATGGTCACAAAATCTTGTACACATCAAGTTTTTAGCTCAATTTTTTTGTGCATGCCAACAAAAATACAGGGATCACGTCTACCAAGTTCGGGGCCAAAAATCCTTCTGAAAAAATTTAAAAAAATCCCAAACCGCAAAAAGTTTTGAAAATCGTGAAAAATACAAAATGGGTCGTCTTGCCATGAAACTTCACGTGAAGGCTTAAGGGACCATTGTATGAATTTACAAGCCATAAAAATGGCATTGGCATGCAGAAATATGAAGATGTCCCTAAACCCACCTACCACCCTATCGGTCCACGGCTTGCGCATCTCGTCGCTCTGGCCAGCGTAGTACCCACCCGCCCGCCCGCCCGCCCGCTCATTTCATTGGTTGGCTTAGGCGTACGGAGTTCATTCCCAATCTAAGATCAGACCGGATCGAGGGTTGTGACAGCAAGATCGATAGCACACAAAGGGGGACCGAGCCATTCCTCAACTTGCGCATCCCGCCCCTCTGGCTGGCTGAGCGCCCGCACGCTCATTTCATGGGCTGACTTAGGCATACAGAGTTCATTCCCAATCTAAGCATACGGATTTCATTCCCAGTCTAAGATCGAACTAGACTGAGGGTTGCGGCAGCACATGCTGGGCTCGAGCATGTGCTGGTGCCGCATTTTTCTTCGCCGGGGCACTATCGCCAGAGCATCGCCGGAGAACCTGACCGGCGGCATTGGGGTTCCGACGATCGGGGGGGCCGGGGCGGTGTGCGCACATGATGTGCTATGGGTGCTGGTACTTGGCCCTTATATTGGCCCCCAATCCGTCATCAAACCTGGAGAACTCACACCCCTTTAAAGAGCATTTGAGATTTTACAGGTTTGCTGCCAGTAGCAATTAAAGTGTCTGAAATGGGGACACTTTTTTCAAATTGTCACAAAATCTTGTACACTTCGAGTTTTTAGCTGAATTGTTTTGTGCATGCCAACAAAAATACAAGGATCACGTCTACCAAGTTTGGGGCCACAAATCCTTCCAAAAAAATTTTAAAAAATCTTGAACCGCAAAATGTTTCAAAAATTGTGAAAAATAGAAAACGAGTCGTCTTGCCATGAAACTTCACGTGAAGGCTTAAAGGACCATTGTATCAATTTACAAGCCATAAAAATGGCATTGGTACACAGAAATATGAAGATGTGCCTAAACCCACCTACCACCCTATCGATCCACGGCTTTCGCATCCCGTCTCTCTGGTCAGCGTAGTGCCCGACTGCCCGCCCGCTCGTTTCGTCGGTTGGCTTAGGCATACGGAGTTTATTCCCAGTCTAAGATTAGACCGAACCGAGAGTTGTGGCAGCAGGATCTACAGCATGTAGAGGGGGACCCGATCGATCCCCGGCTTGCGCATCCTACCCCTCTGGCCGGCTGAGCACCCACACGCTCGTTCAATGGGTTGACGTAGGCATACGAAGTTCATTCCCAGTCTAAGCATACGAAGCTCATTCCCAGTCTAAGATCGGATCAGACCGAGGGTTGCGGTAGCACATGCTGGGCTGGAGCATGTGCTGGTGTCGCATTTTTCTTCGTCGGGGCACCATCGCCGAAGCATCGCCAGAGAACCTGACCGACGGCATTGGGGTTTCGACGATCGGGGGCCCGGGGGGGTGTGCGCACATGATGTGCGATGGGTGCTGGTACTTGGCCCTTATATTGGCCCCCTATCCCTCATCAAACCTCAAGAACTCACACCCCCTCAAAGAGCAATTGAGATTTTACAGGTTTGCTGCCAGTAGCCATTAAAGTGTCTGAAATGGGGACATTTTTTCAAATGGTCACAAAATCTTGTACACTTCGAGTTTTTAGCTGAATTTTTTTGTGCATGCCAAAAAAAATACAAGGATCACGTCTACCAAAGTCTGGGGCTAAAACCCCTTCCAAAAAAATTTTGAAAAATCCCGAACAGCAAAAAGTTTCAAAAATCATGAAAAATAGAAAACGAGTCGTCTTGCCATGAAACTTCACGTGAAGGCTTAAGGGACCATTGTATGAATTTACAAGCCATAAAAATGGCATTGGTACATAGAAATATGAAGATGTGCCTAAACCCACCTAGCGCCCTATCGATCCACGGCTTGCGCATCCCGTCTCTCTGGCCGACGTAGTGCCCGCCCGCTCGCCCGCTCGTTTCGTCGGTTGGCTTAGGCATACGAAGTTGATTCCCAATCTAAGATCAGACCAGATTGAGGTTTGCGGTAGCAGGATCGACAGCATGCAGAAGGGGACTTGGTCGATCCCCGGCTTGCGCATCCTGCCCCTCTAGCCGGCTGAGTGCCCGCACGCTCGTTTCGTGGGTTGACTTGGGCATAGGGAGTGCATTCCCAGTCTACGCATACGTAGTTCATTCCCAGTCTAAGATCGGATCAAACCAAGGGTTACGACAGCACATGCTGGGCTCGGCCATGTGCTGGTGCCGCATTTTTCTTCACCGGGGCACCATCGTCGGAGCATCACCGGAGAACCTATCCGACGGCATTGCGGTTCCTATGATCGGGGGGGGTGGGGGGTGTGCGCACATGATGTGTGATGGGTGCTGGTACTTGGCCCTTATATTGGCTCCCTATCCCTCATCAAACCTTGAGAACTCACACCCCCTTAAAGAGCATTTGAGATTTTTCAGGTTTGCTGCTAGTAGCCATTAAAGTGTCTGAAATGGGGACACATTTTTCAAATGGTCGCAAAATCTTGTACACTTCAAGTTTTGAGCTGAATTGTTTTGTGCATGCTATAAAAAATACAAAGATCATGTCCACCATGTTTGGGGCAAAAAATCCTTTCGAAAAAATTTTAAAAAATCTCGAACCATAAAAAGTTTTGAAAATCATGAAAAATAGAAAACGAGTCGTCTTGCCATGAAACTTCACGTGAAGGCTTAAGGGGCCATTGTATGAATTTAGAAGCCAGAAAAATGGCATTGGCACGTAGAAATATGAAGATGTGCCTAAACCCACCTACCACCCTATCGATCCACGGCTTGCGCATCCCGTCTCTCTGGCCAGCGTAGCGCCCGCCCGCCCGTTCATTTCGTCGGTTGGCTTAGGTATACGGAGTTCATTCCCAATCTAAGATCAGACCAGACTGAGGGTTGCAACAGCAGGATCGGTAGCATGCAGAGGGGGACCCGATCGATCCCCGACTTGCGCATCCCGCCCCTCTGGTCGGCTGAGCGCCCGCACGCTCGTTTCGTGGGTTGACTTAGGCATACGAAGTTCATTCCCAGTCTAAGTATACGAAGTTCATTCCTAGTCCAAGATCGGACTGGATCGAGGTTTACGGCAGCACATGTTGGGCTCGGGCATGTGCTGGTGCTGCATTTTTCTTCACCGGGGCACCATCGCAGGAGCATATCGGAGAACCTGACCGGCAACATTGGGGTTCCGACGTTCGGAGGCGCCGGGGGGGAGTGCGCACATGATGTGCGAAGGGTGCGGGTACTTGGCCCTTATATTGGCCCCCTATCCCTCATCAAACCTCGAGAACTCACACCCCCTTAAAAAGCATTTGAGATTTTATAGGTTTGCTGCCAGTAGCCATTAAAGTGTCTGAAATGGGGACACTTTTTTCAAATGGTCACAAAATCTTGTACACTTCGAGTTTTTAGCTGAATTTTTTTGTGCACGCCAAAAAAAATACAAGGATCACGTCTACCAAGTTTGGGACCAAAACTCCTTCCGAAAAAATTTTAAAAAATCTCGAACCGCAAAAAGTTTTGAAAATCATGAAAAATAGAAAACGAGTCCTCTTGCCATAGTGCCCGCCCGCCTGCCCGCTCGTTTCGTCGGTTGGCTTAGGCATGCGGAGTTCATTCCATGTCTAAGATCAGACCAGATCAAGGGTTGTGGCAGCAGGATCGATAACACGTAGAGGGGGACCCGGCCAATCTCTGACTTGCGCATCCCTCCCCTCTGGCCAGTTGAGTGTTCGCACGCTCGTTTCATGGGTTGACTTAGGCATACGGAGTTCATTCCCTGTCTAAGCATACGGAGTTCATTCCCAGCCTAAGATCGGACCAAACCGAGGGTTGCAGCAGCACATGCTGGGCTCGGGCATGTGCTGGTGCCGTATTTTTCTTCATCGGGGCACCATCGCCGGAGCATCGTCGGAGAACCTGACCGACGACACTGGGTTTCCGACGATCGGGGGGGCCGGGGGGTGTGCGCACATGATGTGCGATGGGTGCTGGTACTTGGCCCTTATATTGGCCCCCTATCCCCGATCAAACCTCGAGAACTAACACCCCCTTAAAGAGCATTTGAGATTTTACAGGTTTGCTGCCAGTAGCCATTAAAGTGTCTAAAATGGGGACACTTTTTTCAAATGGTCACAAAATCTTGTACACTTTCAGTTTTTAGCTAAATTTTTTTGTGCATGCCAACAAAAATACAAGGATCACGTCTGCCAAATTTGGGGCAAAACTCCTTTCGAAAAAATTTTAAAAAATCTCGAACCGTAAAAAGTTTCAAAAATCGTGAGTAATAGAAAACGAGTCGTCTTGCCATGAAACTTCACGTGAAGGCTTGAGGGACCATTGTATGAATTTACAAGCCATAAAAATGGCATTGGCACGTAGAAATATGAAGATGTGCCTAAACCCACCTACCACCCTATCGATCCACGGCTTGCGCATCCCGTCTCTCTGGCTGACTGAGCACCCGCACGCTCATTTCGTGGGTTGACTTTGGCATACGGAGTTCATTCCCAGTGTAAGATCAGGCCAGACCGAGGGTTGTGGTAGCACATGATGTGCTCGGGCAGGTGCTGGTGCCGTATTTTTCTTGACTGGGGCACCATCGCTGGTGCATCGCTAGAGAACCTGACCGACGGCTTTGTGGTTCCGATGATGGGGGGGTCGGGGGTGGTGTGCGCACATGATGTGCGATGGGTGCTGGTACTTGGCCCTTATATTGGCCCCCTATCCCTCATCAAACCTTGAGAACTCACACACCTTAAAAAGCATTTGAGATTTTACAGGTTTGCTGCCAGTAGCAATTAAAGTGTCTGAAATGGGGATACTTTTTTCAAATGGTCACAAAATCTTGTACACTTCGAGTTTTTAGCTGAATTTTTTTGTGCATTCCAACAAAAATACAAGGATCACGTCTACCAAGTTTGGGGCCAAAACTCCTTCCAAAAAAATTCTAAAAAATCTCGAACCACAAAAAGTTTTGAAAATCATGAAAAACAGAAAATGAGTCATCTTGCCATGAAACTCGAAGGCTTAAGGGACCACTGTATGAATTTACAGGCCATAAAAATGGCATTGGCACGTAGAAATATGAAGATGTGCCTAAACCCACCTACCACCCTATCTATCCACGGCTTGTGCATCCCATCTTTCTGGACGGTTGGCTTAGGCATACGGAGTTCATTCCCAGTCTAAGATTGGATCTAACCGAGGGTTACGTTAGCAGGATTGACAGCACGCAGAGAGGGACCCGACCGATCCCCGACCTGTGCATCCCGCCCCTCTGAAGGGCTGAGCGCCCGCACGCTCGTTTTGTGGGTTGACTTAGGAATACGGAGTTCATTCCCAGTGTAAGATTAGACAGGACCAAGGGTTGTAGCAGCACATGCTAGGCTCAGGCATGTGCTGGTGCCGCATTTTTCTTCGTTGGGGCACCATCACTGGAGCATCGTCGGAGAACCTGACCGGCGGCGTTGGGGTTCCGGCAATAGGGGTGGCCGGAGGGGTGTGCGCACATGATGTGAGATGGGTGCTGGTACTTGGCCCTTATATTGGCCCCCTATCCCTCATCAAACCCTGAGAACTCACACCCCCTTAAAGAGCATTTGAGATTTTACAGGTTTGCTGCCAGTAGCCATTAAAGTGTCTGAAATGGAGACACTTTTTTCAAATGGTCACAAAATCTTGTACACTTCGCGTTTTTAGCTGAATTTTTTTGTGCATGCAAAAAAAAATACAAAGATCACGTCTACCAAGTTTGGGGCCAAAACTCGTTTCGAAAAAATTTTAAAAAATCCTGAACCGTAAAAAGTTTCAAAAATCATGAAAAACAAAAAACGAGTCGTCTTGCCATGAAACTTCACATGAAGGCTTAAGGGACCATTGTATGAATTTACAAGCCATAAAAATGGCATTGGCACACAGAAATAAGAAGATGTGCCTAAACCCACCTACCACCCTATCGATCCACGGCTTGCGCATCCCGTCTGTCTGGCCGACGTAGTGCCCGCCCGCCTGCTCGTTTCGTTGGTTGGCTTAGGCATACAGAGTTCATTCCCTGTCTAAGATTAGATCAGACCGAGGGTTACGACAGTAGGATCGGTAGCGCACAGCGGGGGACCCGACCGATCCCCGGGTTGTGCATCTCGCCCCTCTGGCCGGTTGAGCACCCGCACGCTCGTTTCGTGGGTTGACTTAGGCATACAGAGTTTATTCCCAGCTAAGATGAGATCGGACCGAGGGTTGTGGCAGCAAGATCGGCAGCAGACAAAGGTGGACCCGGCCGATCCCCGGCTTGCGCATCCCGCCCCTATGGCCGGCTGAGCGCTCGCACGCTCGTTTCGTGGGTTGACTTAGGCATACGGAGTTCATTCCTAGTCTAAGCATATGGAGTTCATTCACAGTCTAAGAACGGATCGGACCGAGGGTTGCAGCAGCACATGCTAGGCTCGGGCATGTGCTGGTGCCGCATTTTTCTTCGTTGGGGCACCATCGCCAGAGCATTGTCGGAGAACCTGACCGACGGCATTGGGGTTCCGGTGATCGAGGGGGCCGGAGGGGGTGTGCGCACATGATGTGCGATGGGTGCTGGTACTTGGCCCTTATATTGGCCCCCTATCCCTCATCAAACCTCGAGAACTCACACCCCCTTAAAGAGCATTTGCGATTTTATAGGTTTGCTGCCAGTAGCCATTAAAGTGTCTGAAATGGGGACGCTTTTTTCAAATGGTCACAAAATCTTGTATACTTCGAGTTTTTAGCTGAATTTTTTTGTGCATGCCAACAAAAATACAAGGATCACGTCTACCAAGTTTGGGGCCAAAACTCCTTTTGAAAAATTTAAAAAAATCCTAAACCGTAAAAAGTTTCGAAAATCATGAAAAATAGAAAACGAGTCGTCTTGCCATGAAACTTCAAGTGAAGGCTTAAGGGACCATTGTATGAATTTACAAGCCATAAAAATGGCATTGGCACATAGAAATATGAAGATGTGCCTAAACCCACCTACCACCCTATCGATCCATGGTTTGCACATCCCGTCTCTCTGGTCGGTGTAGTGCCCGCCCGCCCGCCCGCCAACTCGTTTCGTCAGTTGGCATAGGCATACGGAGTTCATTCCCAGTTTAAGATCGGACCAGACCGAGGGTTGCGGCAGCACATACTGGGCTCAAGCATGTACTGGTGCCGTATTTTTCTTCATCGGGGCACTATCGCCGGAGCATCATCGGAGAACCTAACTGGCGGCTTTTGGGCTCCGATGATCGGGGGGGTCGGGGGGAGGGGTGTGTGCACATGATGTGTGATGGGTGCTCGTACTTGGCCCTTATATTGGCCCCCTGCCCCTCATCAAACCTCAAGAACTCACAACCCCTTAAAGAGGATTCGAGATTTTACAGGTTTGCTGCCAGTAGCCATTAAAGTGTCTGAAATGGGGATACTTTTTTCAAATGGTCACAAAATCTTGAACACTTCGAGTTTTTAGCTGAATTTTTTTGTGCATGCCAAAAAAAATACCAGGATCATGTCTACCAAGTTTGGGGCCAAAACTCATTCCGAAAAAATTTAAAAAAATCTCGAACCGTAAAAAGTTTCAAAAATCATGAAAAATAGAAAACGAGTCGTCTTGCCATAAAACTTCACGTGAAGGCTTAAGGGACCATTGTATGTATTTACAAGCCACAAAAATGGTATTTTTAAGCAGAAATATGAAGATGTGCATAAACCTACCTACCACCCTATCGATCCACGGCTTGCGCATCCCGTCTCTCTGGCCGACGTAGTGCCCGCCCGCCCGCATGCCTGCTTGTTTCATCGGTTAGCTTAGACATACGGAGTTCATTCCTAGTCTAAGATCAGACCAGACCGAGGGTTGCAACAGCAGGATCGCCAGCACGTAGAGGGGGACCCGATCGATCCTTGGCTTGCGCATCCCGCCCCTCTGGTCAGCTGAGCGCCCGTACGCTCGTTTCATGGGTTGACTTAGGCATACAGAGTTCATTCCCAATCTAAGCATACGGAGTTCATTCCCAGTCTAAGATCGGATCGGATCGAGGGTTGCGGCAGCATAGGCTGGGCTCGGGCATGTGTTGGTGCCGCATTTCTCTTCGTCAGGGCACTATCGCCAGAGCATCGTTGGAGTACCTGACCGACGACATTTAGGTTCCGACGATCGAGGGGGCCGGGGGGAGGGGTGTGTGCACATGATGTGTGATGGGTGCTGGTAGTTGGACCTTATATCGGCCCCCTACCCTTCATCAAACCTCGAAAACTCACAACCCCTTAAAGAGCATTTGAGATTTTACAGGTTTGCTGCCAGTAGCCATTAAAGTGTCTGAAATGGGGATACTTTTTTCAAATGGTCACAAAATCTTGAACACTTCGAGTTTTTAGCTGAATTTTTTTGTGCATGCCAAAAAAAATACAGGGATCACGTCTACCAAATTTGGGGAAAAAACTCCTTCCGAAAAAATTTTTAAAAATCCCGAACCGTAAAAAGTTTTGAAAATCGTGAAAAAAGGAAAATGAGTCGTCTTGCCATGAAACTTCACGTGAAGGCTTAAGGGGCCATTATATGAATTTACAATGGCATTGGCACTTAGAAATATGAAGATGTGCCTAAACCCAACGACCACCCTATCGATCCACGGCTTGCGCATCCCGTCTCTCTAGCCGGCGTAGTGCCCGCCCGCCCGCTCCTTTCGTCGGTTGGCTTAGGCATACGGAGTTCATTCCCAGTCTAAGATTAGATCAGACCGAGGGTTATGACAGCAGGATCGATAGCGCACAGCGGGGGACCCGACCGATCCCCAGGTTGTGCATCTCGTCCCTCTGGCTGGTTGAGCACCCGCACGCTCGTTTCGTGGGTTGACTTAGGCATACAGAGTTTATTCCCAGCCTAAGATCAGACCAGACCGAGGGTTGTGGCAGAAGGATTGGTAGCAGACAGAGGTGGACCTGGTCGATCCCCGGCTTGCGCATCCCGCCCCTCTGGCCGGTTGAGCGCTCGCACGCTCCTTTCGTGGGTTGACTTAGGCATACGGAGTTCATTCCTAGTCTAAGCATACGGAGTTCATTCCCAGTCTAAGAACGGACCAGACCGAGGGTTGCAGCAGCACATGCTAGGCTCGGGCATGTGCTGGTGCCGCATTTTTCTTCGTTGGGGCACCATCGCCAGAGCATCGTCGGAGAACCTGACCGACGGCATTGGGGTTCCGGTGATCGAGGGGGCCAGAGGGGGTGTGCGCACATGATATGCGATGGGTGCTGGTACTTGGCCCTTATATTGGTCCCATATCCCTCATCAAACCTCGAGAACTCACACCCCCTTAAAGAGCATTTGAGATTTTACAGGTTTGCTGCCAGTAGCCATTAAAGTGTCTAAAATGGGGACACTTTTTTGAAATGGTCACAAAATCTTGTACACTTCGAGTTTTTATCTGAATTTTTTTGTGCATGCCAAAAAAAATACAGGGACCACGTCTACCAAGTTTGGGGAAAAAACTCCTTCCAAAAAAGTTTTTAAAAATTTCGAACCGTAAAAAGTTTTCAAAATCGTGAAAAATGGAAAACGAGTCGTCTTGCCATGAAACTTCACGTGAAGGCTTAAGGGGCCATTGTATGAATTTACAAGCCATAAAAATGGCATTGGCACGTAGAAATATGAAGATGTGCCTAAACCCACCTACCACCCTATCGATCCACGGCTTGCGCATCCCGTCTCTCTGGCCGGCGTAGTGCCCGCCCGCCCGCTCGCTCGTTTCGTCAGTTGGCTTAGGCATACGAAGTTGATTCCCAGTCTAAGATTAGACGGGACCGAGGGTTGCGGCAGCAAGAATGGCAGCACATAGAGGGGGACCCGACCAATCCCCGACTTGCGTATCCTGCCCCTCTGGCTGGCTGAGCGCCTGCGCACTCGTTTCGTGGGTTGACTTAGGCATACGGAGTTCATTCCCAGTCTAAGCATACGAAGTTCATTCCAGTCTAAGATCGGATCGGATTGAGGGTTGCGGTAGCACGTGCTGGGCTCAGGCATGTGCTCACACTCGTTTCATGGGTTGACTTAGGCATACGGAGTTCATTCCCAGTCTAAGCATACGGAGTTCATTCCCAGTCTAAGATCGGATCGGATCGAGGGTTGCAGTAGCACGTGTTGGGCTCGGGCATGTTTTGGTGCCGTATTTTTCTTCACCGGGGCACCATCGTCGGAGCATCGTCGGAGAACCGGACTGGCGACATTGGGGTTTCGACGATCAGGGAGGCCGGGGGGGTGTGCGCACATGTTGTGTGATGGGTGCTGGTACTTGGCCCTTATGTTGGCCCCCTATCCCTTTTCAAACCTCAAGAACTCTCACCCCCTTAAAAAGCATTTGAGATTTTACAAGTTTGCTGATAGTAGCCATTAAAGTGTCTGAAATGGGGACACTTTTTTCGAATGGTCACAAAATCTAGTACACTTCTAGTTTTTAGCTGAATATTTTTGTGCATACAAAAAAAAATACAAAGATCACATCCACCAAGTTTGGGGCCAAAACTCATTCCGAAAAAAGTTTAAAAAATCCCGAATTGCAAAAAGTTTCAAAAATCGTAAAAAATAGAAAACGTGTCGTCTTGCCATGAAATCTCACGTGAAGGCTTAAGGGACCATTGTATGAATTTACAAGCCATAAAAATGGCATTGCCATGCAGAAATATGAAGATGTGCCTCAACCCACCTACCACCCTATCGATCCACGACTTACGCATCCCATCTCTCTGGCCGACGTAGTGCCCGCCTGCCCGCTCGTTTCGTCAGTTAGCTTAGGCATATGGAGTTCATTCCCAATCTAAGATCAGACCGGACCAAAGGTTGTGGCAGCAGGATCGGCAGCACACAGAGGGGGACCTGGCCGATCCCCGGCTTATGCATCCTACCCCTCTAGCCGGTTGAGCGCCTGCACGCTTGTTTTGTGAGTTGACTTAGGTATACAGAGTTCGTTCACAGTCTAAGCATACGGAGTTCATTCCCAGTTTAAGATCAGACCAGACCGAGGGTTACGACAGCACATGCTGGGCTTGGGCATGTGCTGGTGCCGCATTTTTCTTCATCGGGGCACCATCGTCGGAGCATCATCGGAGAACCTGACCGGCGGCATTGGGGTTTCGACGATCGGGAGGGCCGAGGGGGGGTGTGCACACATGATGTGCAATGGGTGCTTGTACTTGGCCCTTATATAGGCCCCCTATGCCTCATCAAACCTCAAGAACACAGACCCCCTTAAAGAGCATTTGAGATTTTACAATTTTGTTGCCAGTAGCCAATAAAGTGTCTAAAATGGGGACACTTTTTTCAAATGGTCACAAAATGTTGTACACTTTGAGTTTTTAGCTGAATTTTTTTGTGCATGCCAAAAAAAATACAAGGATCACGTCTACCAAGTCTGGGGCCAAAAATTTTTTCGAAAAAATTTTAAAAAATCACAAACCGTAAAAAGTTTCAAAAATCGTGAAAAATAGAAAACGAGTCGTCTTGCCATGAAACCGCACGTGAAGGCTTAAGGGACCATTGAATGAATTTACAAGCCATAAAAATGGCATTGGCATGCAAAAATATGAAGATGTGCCTAAACCCACCTACCATCCTATTGATCCACGGCTTACGCATCCCGTCTCTCTGGCCGGTGTAGTGCCCGCCCGCTCATTTCGTCGATTGGCTTAGGCATACAGACTTCATTCCCAGTCTAAGATCAGATCAGACTGAGGGTTGTGACAGCAGGATGGGCAGCACGCAGAGGGGGACCTAACCGATCCCCGACTTGCGCATCCTGCCCCTGTGGCCGGCTTAGCGCCCATACGCTCGTTTCATGGGTTGACTTAGGCATACGGAGTTCATTCCCAGTCTAAGCATACGAAGTTCATTCCCAGTCTAAGATGAAACTGGACCGAGGGTTACGGTAGCACATGCTGGGCTCGAGCATGTGCTGGTACCGCATTTTACTTCGTCGGGGCACTATCCCCGAAGCATCGTCGGAGAACCTAACTGGCGGTATTGGGGTTCTGACGTTCGGGGGGGCCGGGGGGGTGTGCGCACATGATGTGCGATGGGTGCTGGTACTTGGCCCTTATATTGGCCCCCTATCCCTCATCAAACCTCGAGAACTCACACCCCCTTAAAGAGCATTTGAGATTTTATAGGTTTGCTGCCAGTAGCCATTAAAGTGTCTGAAATGGGGACACTTTTTTCAAATGGTCACAAAATCTTGTACACTTCGAGTTTTTAGCTGAATTTTTTTATGCATACCAACAAAAATACAATGATCACGTCTACCAAGTTTGGGGCCAAAACTCCTTCCAAAAAAGTTTAAAAAATCCCGAACCGTAAAAAGTTTCAAAAATCGTGAAAAATAGAAAACAAGTCATCTTGCCATGAAACTTCACGTGAAGGCTTAAGGGGCCATTGTATGATTTTACATGCCATAAAAATGGCATTGGCATGCAGAAATATGAAGATGTGCCTAAACCCACCTACCACCCTATCGATACACGGCTTGCGCATCCCGCCTCTCTAGCCGGCATAGTACCCGTCCGCCTGTCCACTCGTTTCGTCGGTTGGTTTAGGCATACGGAGTTCATTCCCAATCTAAGATTAGACCAGAGTGAGGGTTGCGGTAGCAGGATTGACAGCACGCAGAGGGGGTCTTGATCGATCCCTGGCTTGCGCATCCCGCCCCTCCGGCTGGCTGAGTGCCCGCACGCTCGTTTCGTGGGTTGACTTAGGCATACGGAGTTCATTCCCAGTCTAAGCATACGGAGTTCATTCCCAGTTGAAGATCGGACCGGACCGAGGGTTACGGTAGCACATGCTAGGCTCGGGCATGTGCTGGTGCCGCATTTTTCTTCACCAAGGCACCATCGCCGGAGCATCGTCGGAAAACCTGCCGACGGCATTGGGGTACCGACGGCATTGGGGTTCCGGTGATCGGGGGGCCAAGGGGGGTGTGCGCACATGATGTGCGATGGGTGCTGGTACTTGGCCCTTATATTGGCCCCCTATCCCTCATCAAGCCTCGAGAACTCACACCCGCTTAAAGAGCATTTCAGATTTTATAGGTTTGCTGCCAGTAGCCATTGAAGTGTCTGAAATGGAGACACTTTTTTCAAATGGTCAGAAAATCTTGTACACTTCGAGTTTTTAGCTGAATTTTTTTGTGCATGCCAAAAAAAATACAAGGATCACGTCTACCAAGTTTGGGGCCAAAACTGCTTCCAAAAACATTTTAAAAAATCACAAACCGTAAAAAGTTTTGAAAATCGTGAAAAATAGAAAACGAGTCATCTTGCCATGAAACCTCACGTGAAGGCTTAAGGGACCATTGTATGAATTTACAAGCCATAAAAATGGCATTGGCATGTAGAAATATGAAGACATGCCTAAACCCACCTACCACCATATCGATCCACGGCTTACGCATCCCGTCTCTTTGGCCGACGTAGTGCCCGCCCCCCCCCCGCTCGTTTCATCGGTTGGCTTAGGCATACGGAGTTAATTCCTAGTCTAAGATCAGACCAGACTGAGGGTTGTGACAGCAGGATGGGTAGCATGCAGAGGGGGACCCGACCGATCCCTGGCTTGCGCATCCCGCCCCTGTGGCCGGTTGAGTTCCCGTACGCTCATTTCGTGGGTTGACTTAGGCATACGGAGTTCATTCCCAGTCTAAGCATACGGAGTCCATTCCCAGTCTAAGATCGGAATGGACCGAGGGTTACGGCAACACATGCTGGGCTCGAGCATGTGCTGGTGCCACATTTTACATCGTCGGGGCAGTATCACCGGAGCATCGTCGAAGAACCTGACCGGTGGCATTGGGGTTTCGACGATCGGGGGGGCCGGGGGGTGTGCGCACATGATGTGCGATGGGTGCTGGTACTTGGCCCTTATATTGGCCCCCTATCCCTCGTCAAACCTCGAGAACTCACCCCTTTAAAGAGCATTTGAGATTTTACAGGTTTGCTGCCAGTAGCCATTAAAGTGTTTGAAATGGGGACACTTTTTTCAAATGGTCACAAAATCTTGTACACTTCGAGTTTTTATCTCAATTTTTTTGTGCATGCCAACGAAAATACAAGGATCACGTCTACCAAGTTTGGGGCCAAAAATCCTTCCAAAAAGGTTGAAAAAATCCCAAACCGCAAAAAGTTTCAAAAATCATGAAAAATAAAAAACGAGTCGTCTTGCCATTAAACTTCACGTGAAGGCCTAAGGGACCATTGTATGAATTTACAAGCCATGAAAATGGCATTGGCACGCAGAAATATGAAGATGTGCCTAAACCCACTTACCACCATATCGAGACACAACTTGCGCATCCCGTCTCTCTAGCCAGCGTAGTGCCCGCCCGCCCACCCGCCTGCTCGTTTCGTCGGTTGGCTTAGGCGTACGGAGTTCATTCCAAGTCTAAGATTGGACCAAACCAAGGGTTGCAGCAGCAGGATCTGCAACACGCAGAGGGGGACCTGGTCGATCCCCGCCTTGCGCATCCCACCCCTCTGGTCGGTTGAGCACCCGCACGCTCGTTTCATGAGTTGAGTTAGGCATACGGAGTTCATTCCCAGTCTAAGATCGGACCGGACCGAGGGTTGTGGCAGCACATGCTGGGCTCGAGCATGTGCTGGTGCCACATTTTTCTTCGTCGGGGCACCATCGTCGGAGCATCACCGAAGAACCTGATCGATGGCATTGGGGTTCCGACGTTCAGGGGGGCCGGGGGGTGTGCGCACATGATGTGCGATGGGTGCTGGTACTTGGCCCTTATATTGGCCCCCTATCCCTCATCAAACCTTGAGAACTCACACCCCTTTAAAGAGCATTTGAGATTTTATAGGTTTGCTGCCAGTAGCCATTATAGTGTCTGAAATGGGGACGCTTTTTTCAAATGGTCACAAAATCTTGTACACTTCGAGTTTTTAGCTGAATTTTTTTGAGCATGGCAAAAAAATATACAAGGATCACGTCTACCAAGTTTGGGGCCAAGACTCCTTCCGAAAAAATTTTAAAAAATCCCCAACCGTAAAAGGTTTATAAAGTCATGAAAAATAGAAAATGAGTCGTCTAGCCATGAAACTTCATGTGAAGGCTTAAGGGATCACTGTATGAATTTACAAGCCATAAAAATGGCATTGGCACACAAAAATTTGAAGATGTGCCTAAACCCACCCACCACCCTATCGATCCATTACTTGCGTAACCCGTCTCTCTGGCAGTCGTAGTGCCCGCCTGCCTGCCTGCCCGCTCGTTTCATCGGTTGGCATGCAGGGGGGGACCCAACCAATCCACGGCTTGCACATCCCGCCCCTCTGGCCGACTGAACGGCTGCACGTTCGTTTCGTGGGTTGACTTAGGCATACGGAGTTCATTCCCAGTCTAAGATCGGACCGGATCGAGGGTTACGGTAGCACATGTTGGGCTCGGGCATGTGCTGGTGCCGCATTTTTCTTTGCCGGGGCACTATCACCGGAGCATCATCGGAGAACCTGACCGACGGCATTGGGGTTCCGACGATCGAGGGGGTCGGGGGGTGTGCACACATGATGTAAGATGGGTGCTGGTACTTGGCCCTTATATTGGCCCCTTATCCCTCATCAAACCTCGAGAGCTCACACCCCCTTAAAGAGCATTTGAGATTTTACAGGTTTGTTGCCAGTAGCCATTAAAGTGTCTGAAATGGGGATAATTTTTTCAAATGGTCACAAAATCTTGTACACTTCGAGTTTTTATCTGAATTTTTTTGTGCATGCCAAAAAAAATACAGTGATCACGTCTACCAAGCCTGGGGCCAAAACTCCTTCCGAAAAAATTTTAAAAAATCCCGAACCGCAAAAATTTTTAAAAATCATGAAAAATAGAAAACGAGTCATCTTGCCATAAACTTCACGTGGAGGCTTAAGGGATCGTTGTATGAATTTACAAGCCATAAAAATGGCATTGGCACACAGAAATATGAAGATATGCCTAAACCCACCTACCACCCTATCGATCCACGGCATGCGCATCCCGTCTCTCTGGCCGACGGAGTGCCCACCCGCCCGCTCGTTTCATCGGTTGGATTAGGCATACGGAGTTCATTCCCTGTCTAAGATCAAAGCTGATCGAGGGTTGCGACAGTAGGATCAATAGCATGGAGAGGGGGACCCGACCGAACCCCGGGTTGCCCATCCTGTCCCTCTGGCCCGCTGAGCGCCAGCACGCTCGTTTCGTGGGTTGACTTAGGCATACGGAGTTCATTCCCAGTCTAAGCATACGAAGTTCATTCCCAGTCTAAGATCGAACCGAACCAGGGATTGTGACAGCACATGCTAGACTCAAGCATGTGCTGGTGCTGCATTTTTCTTCGTCGGGCCACCATCGTCGGAGCATCGTCGGAGAACCTGACCGGCGGCATTGGGGTTCTGACGATCGGGGGTGCAGGGGGGTGTGCGCACATGATCTGCGATGGGTGCTGGTACTTGGCCCTTATATTGGCTCCCTATCCCTCATCAAACCTCGAAAACTCACACCCTCTTAAAGAGCATTTGAGATTTTACAGGTTTGCTGCTAGTAGCCATTAAAGTGTCTAAAATGGGGACACTTTTTTCAAATTGTCAAAAAATCTTGTACACTTTGAGTTTTTAGCTGAATGTTTTTGTACATGCCAAAAAAAATACAAGGACCACGTCTACCAAGTTTGGGGTCAAAAATCCATTCGAAAAAATTTTAAAATATCCCGAACGGTAAAAAGTTTCAAAAATCGTGAAAAATAGAAAACGAGTCGTCTCACCATGAAACTTCACGTCAAGGCTTAAGGGACCATTGTATGAATTTACAAGCCATAAAAATGGCATTGGCATGCAGAAATATGAGGATGTGCCTAAACCCACCTACCACCCTATCGATCCACAGCTTACGCATCCCGTCCCTCTGGTCGGCGTAGTGCTCGCCCGCCCTCTCGTTTCGTCGGTTGGCCTAGGCATACGGTGTTCATTCCCAACCTAAGATCAAACGGGACCAAGGGTTACGGCAGCAGGATCGACAACACGCAGAGGGGGACCTGGCCAATCCCTGGCTTGCGCATCCCATCCCTCTAGGCGGCTGAGCTCCCGTACGCTCGTTTCGTGGGTTGACATAGGCATACGGAGTTCATTCCCAGTCTAAGCATACGGAGTTCATTACCAGTCTAAGATTGGATTGGACCGAGGGTTGCAGCAGCACATGCTGGGCTCAGGCATGTGCTGGTACCGCATTTTTCTTGGCCGGGGCACCATCGTCGGAGCATCGCCGGAGAACCTGACCGGCGGCATTGGGGTTCCGACATTCGGGGGGGCCGGGGGGCTGTGTGCACATGATGTGCGATGGGTGCTGGCACTTGGCCCTTATATTGGCTCCCTATTCCTCATCAAACCTCTAGAACTCACACCCCCTTAAAGAGCATTTGAGATTTTACAGGTTTGCTGCCAGTAGCCATTAAAGTGTCTGAAATGGGGACACTTTTTTCAAATGGTCACAAAATCTTGTACACTTCGAGTTTTTATCTGAATTTTTTTGTGCATGCCAAAAAAACTACAGGGATCACGTCTACCAAGCTTGGGGTCAAAACTCCTTCTGAAAAAATTTTAAAAAATCCCGAACCGTAAAAAGTTTTAAAAATCATGAAAAATAGAAAACGAGTCATCTTGCCATGAAACTTAACGTGGAGGCTTAAGGGATCGTTGTATGAATTTACAAGCCATAAAAATGGCATTGGCACACAGAAATATGAAGATATGCCTAAACCCACCTACCACCCTATCGATCCACGGCATGCGCATCCCGTCTCTCTGGCCGACGGAGTGCCCACCCGCCCGCTTGTTTCATCGGTTGGCTTAGGCATACGGAGTTCATTCCCTGTCTAAGATCAAACCGGATCGAGGGTTGTGACAGTAGGATCAGCAGCATGGAGAGGGGGACCCGACCGACCCCCGGGTTGCCCATCCTGTCCCTCTGGCCGGCTGAGCGCCAGCACGCTCGTTTCGTGGGTTGACTTAGGCATACGGAGTTCATTCCCAGTCTAAATTCGGACCGGTCCGGGGGTTACGACAGCACATGCTGGGCTCGGGCATGTGCTGGTGCCGCATTTTTCTTCGTTAGGCCACCATCGCCGGAGCATCGTCGGAGAACCTAACCGACGACATTGGGGTTCCGGCGACCGGGGGAACCGGGGGGTGTGCGCACATGATGTGTGATGGGTGCTGGTACTTGGCCCTTATATTGGCCCCCTATCCCTCATCAAACCTCGAGACCTCACATCCCCTTAAAGAGCATTTGAGATTTTACAGGTTTGCTGCCAGTAGCCATTAAAGTGTCTGAAATGGAGACACTTTTTTCAAATGGTCACAAAATCTTGTACACTTCGAGTTTTTATCTGAATTTTTTTGTGCATGCCAAAAAAAATACAGTGATCACGTCTACCAAGCTTGGGGCCAAAACTCCTTCCGAAAAAATTTTAAAAAATCCCGAACCGCAAAAAGTTTCAAAAATCGTGAAAAATAGAAAATGAGTCATCTTGCCATGAAACTTCGCGTGAAGGCTTAAGCGACCATTGTATGAATTTACAAGCCATAAAAATGGCATTGGCATGCAGAAATATGAAGATGTGCCTAAACTCACCTACCACCTTATCGATCCACGGCTTGCGCATCCCGTCTCTCTGGCCGGCGTAGTGCTCGCCCGCCCGCCCTCTCGTTTTGTCGGTTGGCTTAGGCATACGGAGTTCATTCCCTGTCTAAGATCGGGTCGCACCGAGGGTTGTGATAGCAGGATCGACAGCACGTAGAGGGGGACCCGGCCAACCCCCGGCTTGTGCATCCCGCCTCTCTGGCCAGCTGAGAGCCTGCACGCTCGTTTCGTGGGTTAACTTAGGCATACGAAGTTCATTCCCAGTCTAAGCATACGGAGTTCATTCCTAGTCTAAGATCGAACCGAACCAGGGATTGTGACAGCACATGCTAGACTCAAGCATGTGCTGGTGCTGCATTTTTCTTCGTCGGGCCACCATCGTCGGAGCATCGTCGGAGAACCTGACCGGCGGCATTGGGGTTCTGACGATCGGGGGTGCAGGGGGGTGTGCGCACATGATCTGCGATGGGTGCTAGTACTTGGCCCTTATATTGGCTCCCTATCCCTCATCAAACCTCGAAAACTCACACCCTCTTAAAGAGCATTTGAGATTTTACAGGTTTGCTGCTAGTAGCCATTAAAGTGTTTGAAATGGAGACACTTTTTTCAAATGGTCACAAAATCTTGTACACTTCGAGTTCTTAGCTGAATTTTTTTGTGCATGCCAACAAAAATACAAGGATCACGTCTACCAAGTTTTGGGCCAAAACTCCTTCCGAAAAAATTTTAAAAATTCCCAACCGCAAAAAGTTTCAAAAATCATGAAAAATAGAAAACGAGTCGCTTGCCATGAAACTTCACGTGAAGGCTTAAGGGACCATTGTATGAATTTACAAGCCATAAAAATGGCATTGGCATGCAGAAATATGAAGATGTGCCTAAACCCACCTACCACTCTATCGATCCACGGCTTGCGCATCCCGTCTCTCTGGCCGACGTAGTGCCCGCCCGCCCGCCTGCTTGTGTCGTCAGTTGGCTTAGGCATACGGAGTTCATTGCTAGTCTAGGATCGGATCGAAGAGTTATGGCAGCAGGATCACAACATGAAAAGGGGGACCCAGTCGATCCCCGGCTTGCGCATCCTGCCCCTCTGGCCGGCTGAGCGCCCGCACGCTCGTTTCGTGATTTAACTTAGGCATACAGAGTTCATTCCCAGTCTAATGATACGGAGTTCATTCCCAGTCTAAGATCGGACCGGACTGAGGGTTACAGCAACACATGCTAGGCTCGGGCATGTGCTGGTGTCGCATTTTTCTTTGTCGGGGCACCATCATCGGAGCATCGCCGGAGAGCCTGACCGGCGGCATTATGGTTTCGATGATTGGGGGGGCCGGGGGGGTGTGCGCACATGATGTACGATGGGTGCTGGTACTTGGCCCTTATATTGGCCCCCTATCCCTCATCAAACCTCTAGAACTCACACCCCCTTAAAGAGCATTTGAGATTTTACAGGTTTGCTGCTAGTAGCAATTAAAGTGTCTGAAATGGGGACACTTTTTTCAAATGGTCACAAAATCTTGTACACTTCGAGTTCTTAGCTGAATTTTTTTGTGCATACCAACAAAAATAAAAGGATCACGTCTACCAAGTTTGGCACAAAACTCCTTCTGAAAAAATTTTAAAAAATCCTGAACCGCAAAAAGTTTCAAAAATCGTGAAAAATAGAAAACGAGTCGTCTTGCCATGAAACTTCACGTGAAGGCTTAAGGGACGATTGTATGAATTTACATGAAATAAAAATTTCATTGGCATGTAGAAATATGAAGATGTGCCATAACCCACCTACCACTCTATCGATCCACGGCTTGTGCATCCCGTCTCTCTGGTTGACGTAGTGCCCGCCCGCCCACCCGCTTGTGTCATCGGTTGGCTCAGGCATACGGAGTTCATTCCCAGTCTAAGATCGGATCGGAGAGTTGCAGCAGCAGGATCGACAGCACGCAAAGGGGGACCCAGCCGATCCCCGACTTACGCATCTCACCCCTCTGGCCGGCTAAGCGCCCGCACGCTTGTTTCATGATTTGACTTAGGCATACGGAGTTCATTCCCAGTCTAATGATATGGAGTTCATTCCCGGTCTAAGATCGGACCGGACTGAGGGTTGCAGCAGCACATGCTATACTCGAGCATGTGCTGGTGCCACATTTTTCTTCGTCGAGGCACCATCACCAGAGCATTGTTAGAGAGCTTGACGACGGCATTAGAGTTTCAACGATTGGGGGGGTCGGGGGGTGTGCGCACATGATGTACGATGGGTGCTGGTACTTGTCTCTTATATTGTCCCCCTATCCCTCATCAAATCTCGAGAACTCACACCCCCTTAAAGAGCATTTGAGATTTTACCGGTTTGCTGCTAGTAGCCATTAAAGTGTCTGAAATGGGGACACTTTTTTCAAATGGTCACAAAATCTTGTACACTTTGAGTTTTTGGCTGAATTGTTTTGTGCATGCCAAAAAAAATACAAGGATCATGTCTACCAAGTTTCATGCCAAAACTCCTTCCAAAAAAATTTTAAAAAATCTCGATCCGCAGAAAGTTTCAAAAATTGTGAAAAATAGAAAATGAGTCGTCTTGCCATGAAACTTCATGTGAAGGCTTAAGGGACCATTGTATGAATTTACAAGCCATAAAAATGGCATTGGCATGCAGAAATTTGAAGATGTGCCTAAACCCACCTACCACCCTATCGATCTACGGCTTGCGCATCCCGTCTCTCTGGCCGACGTAGTGCTCGCCCGCCAGCTCACTCGTTTCGTTGGTCGGCTTAGGCATACAGACTTCATTCCCAGTCTAAGATTGGACCGGACCAAGGTTATGGCAGCAAGTTCGATAGCACGTAGAGTGGGACTCGGCCAATCCCCAGCTTGTGCATCCTGCCCCTCTGGCCGACTGAGCGCCCACATTTTGTGGGTTGACTTAGGCATACGGAGTTCATTTTGTGGGTTAACTTAGGCATACGGAGTTCATTCCCAGTCTAAGCATATAAAGTTCATTCCTAGTCTAAGATCAGACCGAACCAAGGGTTGGGGCAGCACATGCTGGGCTCGGGCATGTGCTGGTGCCGCATTTCTCTTCACCGGGGCATCATCGCCGGAGCATCGCCAAAAAACCTGACCGACGGCATTGGGCTTCCGACGATCGGGTGGGCTGGGGGGTGTGCGCACATGATGTGCGGTCGGTGCTGGTACTTGGCCCTTATATTGGCCCCCTATCCTTCATCAAACCTCAAGAACTCACACCCTCTTAAAGAGCATTTGAAATTTTACAGGTTTGCTGCCAGTTGCCATTAAAGTGTCTGAAATGGGGACACTTTTTTCAAATGGTCACAAAATCTTGTACACTTCGAGTTTTTAGCTTAGTTTTTTTGTGCATGCCAACAAAAATACAAGGATCACTTTTACCAAGTTTAGGGCCAAAACTCTTTCCGAAAAAATTTTAAAAAATCTCGAACCGTAAAAAGTTTCAAAAATCGTGAGAAATAGAAAATGAGTCGTCTTGCCATGAAACTTCACGTGAAGGCTTAAGCGACCATTGTATGAATTTACAAGCCATAAAAATGGCATTGGCACGTAGAAATATGAAGATATGCCTAAACCCACCACCACCCTATCGATTCGTGGCTTACGCATCCCGTCTCTCGAGCCGCCGTAGCGCCCGCCCGCCCACTCATTTCGTCGGTTGGCTTAGGCATACAGAGTTCATTCCCAGTCTAAGATTAGACTGGATCGAGGGTTACAACAGTAGGATCAGCAGCACGCAGAGGGGGACCCAATCGATCCCCGGCTTGCGCATCCTGCCCCTTTGGTCGACTGAGCACCCGTACGCTCGTTTCGTGGGTTAACTTAGGCATACACAGTTTCTTCCCAGTCTAAGTATACGGAGTTCATTCCCAGTCTAAGATCGGACCAGACCGAGGGTTGCGACAGCACATGCTGGGCTCGAGCATGTGGTGGTGCCGCATTTTTTTCGTCGGGGCACCATCGCCGGAACATCGTCGAAAACCTGACCGACGGCATTGGGGTTCCAGCGATTGGGGGGGCCGGGGGTTGTGCGCACATGATGTGCGATGGGTGTGGTACTTGGCCCTTATATTGGCCCCCTATCCATCATCAAACCTTGAGAACTCACACCCCCTTAAATAGCATTTGAGATTTTAAAGGTTTGCTGCCAGTAGCCATTAAAGTGTCTGAAATGGGGACACTTTTTTCAAATGGTCACAAAATCTTGTACACTTCGAGTTTTTGGCTGAATTTTTTTGTGCATGCCAAAAAAAATACAAGGATCATGTCTACCAAGTTTGGGGCCAAAAATCCTTACGAAAAAATTTTAAAAAATCTCGAACAGCAAAAAGTTTCAAAAATCGTGAAAAATTGAAAACGAGTTGTCTTCCCATGAAACTTCACGTGAAGGCTTAAGGGACCATTGTATGAATTTACAAGCCATAAAAATGGCATTGGCATGCAGAAATATGAAGATGTGCCTAAACCCACCTACCACCCTATCGATCCACGGCTTGCGCATCCCGTCTCGCTGGCCGGCGTAGTGCCCGTCGGCCCGCCCGCCCGTCCGTACTTTTCGTCGGAAGGCTTAGGCATACGGAGTTCATTCCTAGTCTAACATTGGACTGGACTGATGGTTCCGGTAGTAGGATTAGTAGTATGCAGATGGGGACCTGGTCGATCCCTGGCTTGCGTATCCCGCTCCTCTGGCCGGCTGAGCGCCCGCACGCTTGTTTCGTGGGTTGACTTAGGCATACGGAGTTCATTCCCAGTCTAAGATCGAACCAGTCCGAGGGTTACAGCATCACATGCTGGGCTCGGGCATGTGCTGGTGCCGTAATTTTCTTCGTCGGGGCACCATTGTCGGAGCATCACCAGAGAACCTGACCCGCAGCATTAGGGTTCCGGCGATCGGGGGGGCCAGGGGGTGTGCGCACATGATGTGTGATGGGTGTGGTACGTGGCCCTTATATTGGCCTCCTATCCCTCATCAAACCTCAAGAACTCACACCCCCTTAAAGAGCATTTGAGATTTTACAAGTTTGCCGCCAGTAGCAATTAAAGTGTCTGAAATGGGGACACTTTTTTCAAATGGTCCCAAAATCTTGTACACTTCGAGTTTTTAGCTGAATTTTTTTGTGCATGCCAAAAAAAAATACAAGGATCACGACTACCATTTGGGGCCAAAACTCCTTCCGAAAAAATTTAAAAAAATCTCGAACTGCAAAAATTTCAAAAATTATGAAAAATAGAAAACGAGTCGTCTTGCCATGAAACTTCACGTGATGGCTTAAGGGACCATTGTATGAATTTACAAGCCATAAAAATGGCATTGGCACGTAGAAATATAAAGATGTGACTAAACCCACCTTCCACCCTATCGATCCACGGCTTGCGCATCCCGTCTCTCTGGCCGACGTAGTGCCCGCCTGTCCGCTCGTTTCGTCGGTTGGCTTACGTATACGGAGTTCATTCCTAGTATAAGATCAGACCAGACAGAGCGTTGCAGCAGTAGGATCGGCAGTATGTAGAGGGGGACCCAATCGATCCCCGGCTTACGCATCCCACCCCTCTGGCCGGCTGAGTGCCCGCACGCTCGTTTCGTGGGTTGACTTAGGTATACGGAGTTCATTCCCAGTCTAAGCATATGGAGTTCATTCCCAGTGTAAGATCGGACTGGACCGAGGGCTGTGACAACACATCCTGGGCTCGAGCATGTGCTGGTGCCACATTTTTCTTCGTCGGGGCACCATGCCGGAGCATCACCGGAGAAACTGACCGACGGCATTGGGGTTCCGGTGATCGAGGGGCCGGGGGGTGTGTACGCACATGATGTGCGATGGGTGCTGGTACTTGGCCCTTATATTGGCCCCCTATCCCTCATCAAACCTTGAGAACTCACACCCCCTTAAAGAGCATTTGAGATTTTACAGGTTTGCTGCCAGTAGCCATTAAAGTGTCTGAAATGGGGACAATTTTTTCAAATGGTCACAAAATCTTGTACACTTCGAGTTTTTAGCTGAATTGTTTTGTGCATGTCAACAAAAATACAAGTATCACGTCTACCAAGTTTGGGGCCAAAACTCCTTTCGAAAAAATTTTAGAAAATCCTGAACCGTAAAAAGTTTCAAAAATCATGAAAAATAGAAAACGAGTAGTCTTGCCATGAAACTTCACGTGAAGGCTTAAGGGGCC
This sequence comes from Durio zibethinus, assembly GCF_047325235.1. Lineage (NCBI taxonomy): Eukaryota > Viridiplantae > Streptophyta > Magnoliopsida > Malvales > Malvaceae > Durio > Durio zibethinus. The sequence continues at coordinate 15,133,404 of NC_143174.1, forward strand.
TTTGTATGAATTTACAAGCCATAAAACTGGCATTGGCACATAGAAATATGAAGATGTGCCTAAACCCACCTACCACCCTATCAATCCACGGCTTGCGCATCTCGTCTCTCTGGCTGGCGTAGTACCCGCCCGCCCGCCTACCCGCTCGTTTCGTCGATTGGCTTAGGCATACAGAGTTCATTCCCAGTCCAAGATTAGACCGGACCGAGGGTTACGATAGTAGGATCAGTAGCACACAGAGGAGGACCCGATCGATCCCCGACTTGCGTATCTTGTACCTCTGGTCGGCTGAGCGCCCGCACGCTCGTTTCGTGAGTTGACTTAGGCATACAGAGTTCATTCCCTGACTAAGCATATGGAGTTCATTCCCAGTCTAAGATCGGATCAGACCGAGGGTCGCAGCAGCACATGTTGGGCTCGAGCATGTGCTGGTGCCGCATTTCTCTTCGTCGGGGCACCATCGTCGGAGAACTTGACTGGCGGCATTGGGGTTCCGACGATCGAGGGGGCTGAGGGGGTGTGCGCACATGATGTGCGATGGGTGCTGGTACTTGGCCCTTATATTGGCCCCCTATCCCTCATCAAACCTCGAGAACTCACACCCCCTTAAAGAGCATTTAAGATTTTACAGGTTTGCGGCCAGTAGTCATTAAAGTGTCTGAAATGGGGACACTTTTTCCAAATGGTCACAAAATCTTGTACACTTCGAGTTTTTAGCTGAATTTTGTTGTGCATGCCAACAAAAATACAAGGATCACGTCTACCAAGTTTGGGGCCAAAACTCCTTCCAAAAAAATTTTAAAAAATCCCAAACCACAAAAAGTTTCAAAAATCGTGAAAAATAGAAAACGAGTCGTCTTGCCATGAAACTTCACGTGAAGGCTTAAGGGACCATTGTATGAATTTACAAGCCATAAAAAAGGCATTGGCATGCAGAAATATGAAGATGTGCCTAAACCCAACTACCACCCTATCGATCCGCGGCTTGTGCATCCCGTCTCTCTGGCCAGCGTAGTGCCCGCCCGCCCACCCGCCTACTCGTTTCGTCGGTTGGCTTAGGCATACGGAGTTCATTCCCAGTCTAAGATCAGATCGGACCGAGGGTTGCGATAGCAAGATTGGCAGCATGCAGAGGGAGACCCGACTGATCCCCGGCTTGCGCATCCCGCCCCTCTGGTCGGCTGAGCGTTCGTATGCTCGGTTCATCAGTTGACTTAGGCATACGGAGTTCATTCCCAATTTAAGATCAGACCAGATCGAGGGTTGCGGTAGCACATGCTGGGCTTGAGCATGTGCTGGTGTCCCATTTTTCTTCACCGGGGCACTATCGTCGAACCATTGTCGGAGAACCTGATCGGTGGAATTGGAGTTTCGGAGATCGGGGGGGCCGAGGGGGCGTGTGCTCACATGATGTGCAATGAGTGCTGGTACTTGGCCCTTATATTGGCCCCCTGTCCCTCATCAAACCTCGAGAACTCACACCCCCTTAAAGAGCATTTGAGATTTTACAGGTTTGCTGCCAATAGCCATTAAAGTGTCTGAAATGGGGACACTTTTTTCAAATGGTCACAAAATCTTGTACACTTCGAGTTTTTAGCTAAATTTTTTTTTGCATGCCAAGAAAAATACAAGGATCATGACCGACGGGATTGGGGTTCCGGCAATCGGGGGGGCCGAGGGGGTTTGAGCACATGATGTGTGATGGGTGCTGGTACTTGGCCCTTATATTGGCCCCCTATCCCTCATCAAACCTCGAGAACTCACACACCCTTAAAGAGCATTTAAGATTTTATAGCTTCGCTTCCAGTAGCCATTAAAGTGTCTGAAATTGGGACACTTTTTTCAAATGGTCACAAAATCTTGTACACTTCGAGTTTTTAACTAAATTATTTTATGCATGCCAGCAAAAATACAAAGATCACGTTTACCAAGTTTGGGCCAAAACTCCTTCTGAAAAAATTTTAAAAAATCTCGAACCGCAAAAAGTTTCAAAAATCATGAAAAATAGAAAACGAGTCGTCTTGGCATGAAACTTCACGTGAAGGCTTAAGGGACCATTGTATGAATTTACAAGCCATAAAAATGGCATTGGCATGCAGAAACATGAAGATGTGCCTAAACCCACCTACCACCCTATCGATCTACGGCTTGCGCATCCTGACTCTCTGGCCGGCTTAGTGCCCTCCCACCCGCCCGCTCATTTCATCGGTTGGCTTAGGCATACGGAGTTCATTCCCAGTCTAAGATCGAACCGGACCGAGGGTTATGGCAGCAGGATCGGCAACATGTAGAGTGGGACCAGGCTGATCCTCGGCTTGCTCATCTCGCCCCTCTGGCTGGCTGAGCGCCCGCACGCTCGTTTCGTGGGTTGACTTAGGCATACGGAGTTTATTCCCAGTCTAAGATCGAACCAAACCGAGGGTTACGGTAGCACATGCTGGCCTCGGGCATGTGTTGGTGCCGTATTTTTCTTCGTCGGGGGGGCATCGCCGGAGAACCTGACCAGCGGCATTAGCGTTTCGATGATCGGGGGGGTGGGGGGTGTGCGGACATGATGTGCGATGGGTGTGCATACTTGGGCTTTATATTGGCCCCCTATCCCTCATCAAACCTCGAGAACTTACACCCCCTTAAAGAGCATTTGAGATTTTACAGGTTTGCTGCCAGTAGCCATTAAAGTGTCTGAAATGGGGACACTTTTTTCAAATGGTCACAAAATCTTCTACACTTCGAGTTTTTAGCTGAATTTTTTAGGCATGCCAAAAAAAATACAAGGATCATGTCTACCAAGTTTGGGGCCAAATTTCCATCCAAAAATTTTTTTAAAAATCCCGAACCGCAAGAAGTTTCAAAAATCATGAAAACTAGAAAACGAGTCGTCTTGCCATGAAACTTCACGTGAAGGCTTAAGGGACCATTGTATGAATTTACAGGCCATAAAAATGGCATTGGCATGCAAAAATATGAAGATGTGCCTAAACCCACCTACCACCCTATCGATCCACGGCTTGCGCATCCCGTCTCTTTGGCCGGCGTAGTGCCCGCCCGTCCGCTCGTTTCGTCGGTTGGCGTAGGCATGCGGAGTTCATTCCCAATCTAAGATCGGATCAGACTGGGGGTTGCGGTAGCAAGATCGACAGCACGCAGAGGGGGACTCGGCCGATCCCCGACTTGTGCATCCCGCCCTTCTGGCCGGCTGAGCACCGGCACGCTCGTTTCGTGGGTTGACTTAGGCATACGGAGTTCATTCCTAGTCTAAGCATACAGAGTTCATTCCCAGTCTAAGATCGGACTGGACCGAGGGTTGCGGCACCACATGCTGGGCTCAGGCATGTGCTGGTGCCACATTTTTCTTCACCGGGGCACCATCGTCGGAGTATCGCCGGAGAACCTGACCGACGGTATTGGGGATCTAACGATCGGGGGGGTCGGGGGGGTGTGCGCACATGATGTGCGATGGGTACCAGTACTTGGCCCTTATATTGGCCCCCTATCCCTCATCAAACCTTGAGAACTCACACCCCCTTAAAGAGCATTTGAGATTTTACAGGTTTGCCGCCAGTAGCCGTTAAAGTGTCTGAAATGGGGACACTTTTTTCAAATGGTCACAAAATCTTGTACACTTCGAGTTTTTAGCTGAATTCTTTTTTGCATGCCAAAAAAAATACAAGGATTACGTCTACCAAGTTTGGGGCCAAAAATCCTTCTGAAAAAATTTTAAAAAATTCCGAACCGCAAAAAGTTTCAAAAATTGTAAAAAATAGAAAACGAGCCGTCTTGCCATGAAACTTCACTTGAAGGCTTAAGGGACCATTTTACGAATTTACAAGCCATAAAAATGGCATTGGTATGCAGAAATATGAAGATGTGCCTAAACCCACCTACCACCCTATCAATCCACGGCTTGCGTATCTCGTCTCTCTGGCCGACGTAGTGCCCGACCGCCCGCCCGTCCGCTCGTTTCATCGGTTGGCTTTGGCATACTGAGTTCATTCCCAATCTAAGATCAGACCAGACCGAGGGTTGTGGCAGCAAGATCGACAGCACGCAGAGGGGGACCCAGCCAATCCCCGACTTGCGCATCTCGGCCCTCCGACCGGCCGCACGCTCGTTTCGTGGGTTGACTTAGGCATACGGAGTTCATTCCCAGTCTAAGATCGGACCGGACCGGGGGCTGGGCTCAGGCATGTGCTGGTGCCATATTTTTCTTCGTCAGTGCAGCATCGCCGGAGAACTTGACCACCGGCATTGTGGTTTCGACGGTCGGGGGGCCTGGGGGGTGTGCGCACATGATGTGCGAAGGATATTGGTACTTGGCCATTATATTGGCCCCCTATCCCTCATCAAACCTTGAGAACTCACACCCCCTTAAAGAGCATTTGGGATTTTACAGGTTTGCTGCCAGTAGTCATTAAAGTGTCTGAAATGGGGACACTTTTTTCAAATGGTCACAAAATCTTGTACACTTCGAGTTTTTAGCTAAATTTTTTTTTTGCATGCCAAGAAAAATACAAGGATCATGTCTACCAAGTTTGGGGCCAAAACTCCATCCGAAAAATTTTTCAAAAATCCCAAACCGGAAAAAGTTTCAAAAATCGTGAAAAATAGAAAACCAGTCGTCTTGCCATGAAACTTCTCGTGAAGGCTTAAGGGACCATTGTATGAATTTACAAGCCATAAAAATGGCATTGGCATGCAGAAACATGAAGATGTGCCTAAACCCACCTACCACCCTATCGATCCACGGCTTGCGCATCCCATCTCTCTGGTCGGCGTAGTGCTCACACGCCCGCTCACTCGTTTCGTCGGTTGGCTTAGGGATACGGAGTTCATTCCCAATCTAAGATCAGACCGGACCGAGGGTTATGGCAGCAGGATCGGTAGCATGCAGAGTGAGACCCGATCGATCCCCGGCTTGCACATCCCGCCCCTCTGGTCGGCTGAGCGGCCGCACGTTCATTTCGTGGGTTGACTTAGGCATACGAAGTTTATTCCCAGTCTAAGCATACGGAGTTCATTCCTAGTCTAAGATCGGACCGGACCAAGGGTTGCGACAGCACATATTGGGCTCGGGCATGTGCTGGCATTGCATTTTTCTTCACCAGGGCACCATCGTCAGAGCATCGTCGAGAACTTGACCGACGGGATTGGTGTTCCGACGATCGAGAGGGCCGTGGGGGTTTGTGCACATGATGTGCGATGGGTGCTGGTACTTGTTCCTTATATTGGTCCCCTATCCCTCATCAAACCTCGAGAACTCACACACCCTTAAAGAGCATTTGAGATTTTATAGGTTTGCTTCCAATAGCCATTAAAGTGTCTGAAATAGGGACACTTTTTTCAAATGGTCACAAAATCTTGTACACTTCGAGTTTTTAACTAAATTATTTTATGCATGCCAGCAAAAATACAAAGATCACGTTTACCAAGTTTGGGCCAAAACTCCTTCTGAAAAAATTTTAAAAAATCTCGAACCGCAAAAAGTTTCAAAAATCATGAAAAATAGAAAACGAGTCGTCTTGGCATGAAACTTCACGTGAAGGCTTAAGGGACCATTGTATGAATTTACAAGCCATAAAAATGGCATTGGCATGCAGAAACATGAAGATGTGCCTAAACCCACCTACCACCCTATCGATCCACGGCTTGCGCATCCTGACTCTCTGGCTGGTGTAGTGCCCGCCCGCCCGTTCGTTTCGTCGGTTGGCTTAGGCATACGGAGTTCATTCCCACTCTAAGATCAGACTGGACAGAGGGTTATGGCAGCAAGATCGGCAGCACGCAGAGTGGGACCCAGTCGATCCCCGGCTTGCGCAGCCCGCCCCTCTAGCCGGCTGAGCGCCCGCACGCTCGTTTCGTGGGTTGACTTAGGCATACGGAGTTCATTCCCAGTCTAACCATACAGAGTTCATTCCCAATCTAAGATTGGACCGAACCGAGGGTTGCGGTAGCACATGCTGGGCTCGGGCATCGCCGGAGCATCGTTGGAGAACATGACCGGCGGCATTAGGGTTCTGACGATCGGGGGGCAGGGGGTGTGCGCACATGATGTGTGATGGGTGCTGGTAGTTGGCCCTTATATTGGCCTCCTATTCCTCATCAAACCTCGAGAACTCACACCCCCTTATTGAGCATTTGAGATTTTACAGGTTTGCTACCAGTAGCCATTAAAGTGTCTTAAATGGGGACATTTTTTTCAAATGGTCACAAAATCTTGTACACTTCGAGTTTTTAGCTGAATTTTTTTGTGCATACCAACAAAAATAAAAGGATCACGTCTACCAAGTTTGGGCCCAAAACTCCTTCCGAAAAAATTTTACAAAATCTGAACCTTAAAAAGTTTCAAAATTTATGAAAAATAGAAAACAAGTCGTCTTGCCATGAAACTTCACGTGAAGGCTTAAGGGACCATTGTATGAATTTACAAGCCATAAAAATGGCATTGGCACGTAAAAATATGAAGATGTGCCTAAACCCACCTACCACCCTATCGATCCACGGCTTGCGCATCCCGTCTCTCTTGCCGACGTAGCACCCGTCCGCCCGCCCGCCCTCTCTTTTTGTCGGTTGGCTTAGTCATACGGAGTTAATTCCCAGTCTAAGATTGGACCAGACTGAGGGTTCTAGTAGCAGGATCGACAGCACATAGAGGGGGACCCGACTGATCCCCGACTTACGCATCCCGGCCCTCTGGCTGGCTGAGCACCCGTACGCTCGTTTCATGGTTTGACTTAGGCATACAGAGTTCATTCCCAGTCTAAGCATACGGAGTTCATTCCCAGTATAAGATCGGACTAGACTGAGGGTTGCGGCAGCACATGCTAGGCTCGGGCATGTGCTGGTGCCATATTTTTCTTCGTCGGGGCACCATCACCGGAGCATTGTCGGAGAACCTGACCGACGGCATTGGGGTTCCGACGATCGGACGGGTCGGGGGGGGTGTGCGCACATGATGTACGATGGGTGCTGGTACTTGGCCCTTATATTGGCCCCTTATCCCTCATCAAACCTCGAGAATTCACACCCTCTTAAAGAGCATTTGAGATTTTACAGGTTTGCTGCCAGTAGTCATTAAAGTATCTGAAATGGGGACACTTTTTTCAATTGGTCACAAAATCTTTTAAACTTCGAGTTTTTAGCTGCATTTTTTTGTGCATGCCAACAAAAAAACAAGGATCACGTCTACCAAGTTTGGGGAAAAAACTCCTTTCGAAAAAATTTTAAAAAATCCTGAACCGTAAAAAGTTTGGAAAATTGTGAAAAATAGAAGACGAGTCGTCTTGCCATGAAACTTCACGTGAAGGCTTAAGGGACGATTGTATGAATTTACAAGCCATAAAAATGGCATTGGCATGCAAAAATATGAAGATGTGCCTAAACCCACCTACCACCCTATCGATCCACGGCCTGCGCATCCCGTCTCTCTGGCCAACGTAGTGCCCACCATCCCGCCCGCCCGCCTGTTTAATCAGTTGGCTTAGGCGTACGGAGTTCATTCCCAGTCTAAGATCAAACCGAACTAATGGTTGCGGCAGCAGGATCGACAGCACGTAGAGGGGGACCCGGCCGATCCCCGACTTGCGCATCCCGCCCCTCTGGCTGGCTGAGTGCCCGCACGCTCGTTTCGTGGGTTGACTTAGGCATACGGAGTTCATTCCCAATCTAAGCATACGGAGTTTATTCCCAGTCTATGATCGGACCAGACCGAGGGTTGTGGCAGCACATGCTAGGCTCGAGCATGTGCTGCTGCCCCATTTTTCTTCGTCGGGGCACCATCGTCGAAGCATAGCCGGAGAACCTGACCGACGGCATTGGGGTTCGGGCGATCGGAGGGGCCGGGGGGGTGTGCGCACATGATGTGCGATGGGTGCTGGTACTTGGCCCTTATATTGGCCCCCTATCCTCATCAAACCTCGAGAACTCACACCCCCTTAAAAAGCATTTGAGATTTTACAGGTTTGCTGCCAGTAGCTATTAAAGTGTCTAAAATGGGGACACTTTTTTCAAATGGTCACAAAATCTTGTACACTTCGAGTTTTTAGCTGAATTTTTTTATGCATGCCAATGAAAATACAAGGATCATGACTACCAAGTTTGGGCCAAAACATTTCCAAAAAAATTTTAAAAAATCCCGAACCGAAAAAAGTTTCAAAAATCATGAAAAATAAAAAATGAGTCGTCTTGCCATGAAACTTCACGTGAAGGCTTAAGAGACCATTGTATGAATTTACAAGCCAAAAAAATGGTATTGGCATGCAAAAATATGAAGATGTGCCTAAACCCTCCTACCACCCTATCGATCCACGGCTTGCGCATCCCGTCTCTCTGGCTGATGTAGTACCCGCCCGCTCGTTTCGTCGGTTGGCTTAGGCATACGGAGTTCATTCCTAGTCTAAGATAGGACCGGATTGAGGGTTGCAGTAGCAGGATCGGTAGCACACAAAGGGGGAACCGACCGATCCTCGACTTGCGTATCCCGACCCTCTCGCCGGCAGAGCGCCCGTACGCTCGTTTCGTGGTTTGACTTAGGCATACGGAGTTCATTCCCAGTCTAAGCATACAGAGTTCATTCCCAGTCTTTGATCGGACCAGACTGAGGGTTTCGGCAGCACATGCTGGGCTTGGGCTTGGGCACCATCGTCGGAGCATCGTCGGAGAACCTGACCGACGGCATTGGGGTTCCGACGATCGAACGGGTCGGGGGGGTGTGCGCACATCATGTGTGATGGGTGCTGGTACTTGGCCCTTATATTGGCCCCCTATCCTCAGCAAACCTCGAGAACTCACACCCCCTTAAAGAGCATTTGAGATTTTACAGGTTTGCTGCTAGTAGCCATTAAAGTATCTGAAATGGGGACATTTTTTTCAAATGGTCACAAAATCTTGTACACTTCGAGTTTTTAGCTGCATTTTTTTGTGCATGCTAACAAAAATACAAGGATCACATCTACCTAGTTTGGGAAAAAAAAATCCTTCCAAAAAAATTTAAAAAAATCTCGAACCATAAAAAGTTTGTAAAATCGTGAAAAATAGAAAATGAGTCGTCTTGCCATGAAACTTCACGTGAAGGCTTAAGGGACCATTATATGAGCTTACAAGCCATAAAAATGGCATTGGCACGTAGAAATATGAAGATGTGCCTAAACCCACCTACCACCCTATTGATCCACGGCCTGCGTATGCCGTCTCTCTGGCCGACGTAGTGCCCACCCGCCCGCCCACCAGCTCGTTTCATCGGTTGGCTTAGGCGTACGGAGTTCATTCCCAGTCTAAGATCAGACCGAACTGAAGGTTGCAGCAGCAAGATCGGCAACACGTAGAGGGGGACCCGGCCAATCCCTGACTTGCGCATCTCGCACCTCTGGGCGGCTGAGTGCCCGCACGCTCATTTCGTGGGTCAACTTAGGCATACGGAGTTCATTCCCAGTCTAAGATCGGACCGGACCGAGAGTTGTGACAGCACATGCTGGGTTCGGGCATGTGCTGGTGCCACATTTTTTCTTCGCTGGGGCACCGTCATCGGAGCATCGTCGAAGAACCTAACCGGCGGCTTTGGGGTTCCGGCGATCGGGGGGTCGGGGGGGGTGTGCGCCCATGATGTGCGATGGGTGCTGGTACTTGGCCCTTATATTGGCCCCCTATCCCTCATCAAACCTCGAGAACTCACTCCCCCTTAAAGAGTATTTGAGATTTTACAGGTTTGTTGCCATTAGCCATTAAAGTGTCTGAAATGGGGACACTTTTTTCAAATGGTCACAAAATCTTGTACACTTCAAGTTTTTAACTGAATTTTTTTATGCATGCCAACAAAAATACAAGGTTCACATCTAGCAAGTTTGGTGCCAGAAATCCTTTGGAAAAAATTTTAAAAAATCTTGAACCGCAAAAAGTTTCAAAAATCGTGAAAAATAGAAAACGAGTCGTCTTGCAATGAAACTTCACGTGAAGGCTTAAAGGACCATTGTATGAATTTACAAGCCATAAAAATGGCATTGGCACGTAGAAATATCAAGATGTGCCTAAACCAACCTACCACCCTATCGATCCATGGCTTGCGCATCCCGTCTCTCTGGCTGGCGTAGTGCCCGCCCGCCCGCCCGCCCGCCTTCTCGCCCTCTCGTTTCATCGGTTGGCTTAGGCATACAGAGTTCATTCCTAGTCTAAGATCAGAACGGACCGAGTGTTGCGACAGTAGGATCGGTAGCACACAGAGAGGGACCCAACCGATCCCTGGCTTACGCACCCCACCCCTCTGGCCGGCTGAGCGCCCGCATGCTAATTTTGTGGGTTGACTTAGGCACCATCGCCGGAGCATCGTCGAAGAACTTGATCGACGGCATTGGGGTTCCGGCGATCGAGGGGGCCGGGGGGTGTGCGTACATGATGTGCGATGGGTACTGGTACTTGACCCTTATATTGGCCCCCTATCCCTCATCAAACCTTGAGAACTCACACCCCCTTAAAGAGCATTTGAGTTTTACAGGTTTGCTTCCAGTAGCCATTAAAATGTCTAAAATGGGGAGACTTTTTTCAAATGGTCACAAAATCTTGTACACTTTAAGTTTTTAGCTGCATTTTTTTGTGCATGCCAACAAAAATACAGGGATCACGTCTACCAAGTTTGGGGCCAAAACTCCTTTCGAAAAAATTTTAAAAAGTCCCGAACCGTAAAAAGTTTCAAAAATCGTGAAAAATAGAAAACGAGTCATCTTCCCATGAAACTTGACGTGAAGGCTTAAGGGACCACTGTATGAATTTACAAGCCTTAAAAATGGCATTGGCACATAGAAATATGAAGATGTACCTAAACCCACCTACCACCCTATCGATCCACGGCTTGCGCATCCCGTCTCTCTGGCCGACGTAGTGCCCGCCCGCCCGCCCGCTCGTTTCGTCAGTTGGCTTAGGCATACGGAGTTCATTCCCAGTATAAGATCAGACTGGACCGAGGGTTATGGCAGTAGGATCGGCAGCACACTGAGGGGGACCCGGTCGATCCCCGGCTTGCGCATCCCGCCCCTCTGGCCAATTGAGCGCCCTCACGCTCGTTTCATGGGTTGACTAAGGCATACGGAGTTCATTCCCAGTCTAAGCATACGGACTTCATTCCCAATCTAAGATCGGACCAGACCGAGGGTTGCGATAGCACATATTGGGATTGGGCATGTGCTGGTGCCACATTTTTCTTCACCGGGGCACCATCAACGGAGCATCACCGGAGAACCTAACCGACGGCATTGGGGTTCCCACGATCGGGGGGGCCGGGGGGGTGTGCGCACATGATGTCCGATGGGTACTGGTATTTGGCCCCTATATTGGCCCCCCATCCCTCATCAAACCTCAAGAACTCACACCCCCTTAAAGAGCATTTGAGATTTTACAAGTTTGCTGCCAGTAGCCATTAAAGTGTCTTAAATGGGGACATTTTTTTCAAATGGTCACAAAATCTTGTACACTTCGAGTTTTTAGCTGAATTTTTTTGTGCATGCCAAAAAAAATACAAGGATCACGTCTACCAAGTTTGGGGCCAAAACTCCTTTTGAAAAAATTTAAAAAAATCCCGAACCACAAAAAGTTTCAAAAATCATGAAAAATAGAAAACGAGTCGTCATGCCTTGAAACTTCACGTGAAGGCTTAAGGGACCATTATATGAATTTACAGCCATAAAAATGGCATTGGCACATAGAAATATGAAGATGTGCCTAAAGCCACCTACCACCCTATCAATCCACGGCTTGCACATCCCGTCTCTCTGGTCGACGTAGTGCCCGCCCGCCCGTCCGTCCGCTCGTTTCATCAGTTGGCTTAGGCATACGGAGTTCATTCCCAGTCTAAGATCAGACCAGACTGAGGGTTGCGGTAGTAGGATCGGCAGCACGTAGAAGGGGACCCAACCGATCCTCGGCTTTCGCATCCCGCCCCTTTGGCCGGCTGAGCGCCCGTACGCTCGTTTCGTGGGTTGTCTTGGGCATACGGAGTTCATTCCCAGTCTAAGCATAATAAGTTCACTCCTAGTCTAAGATCGGACCGGACTGAGGGTTGCGACAGCACATGCTGGGCTCGAGCATGTGCTGGTGCTGCATTTTTCTTCGTCGGGGCACCATTCTCAGAGTAATATCGGAGAACCTAATCGGCAGCATTTGGGTTCTAGCGATCGGAGTGCCCGGGGGGGGGGGGGGGTTGTGCACACATGATGTGCGAGGGGTGCTGGTACTTGGCCCTTATTTTGTCCCCCTATCCCTCATCAAGCCTCGGGAACTCACACCCCCTTAAAGAGCATTTGAGATTTTACAAGTTTGTTGCCAGTAGCCATTAATGTGTCTGAAATGGGGACACTTTTTTCAAATGGTCACAAAATCTTGTATACTTCGAGTTTTTAGTTGATTTTTTTTGTGCATGCCATAAAAAATAAAAGGATCTCATGTACCAAGTTTGGGGACAAAAATCCTTCCGACAAAATTTTAAAAAATCTCGAACCGCAAAAAGTTTCGAAAATCATGAAAAATAGAAAACGATTCCTCTTGCCATGAAACTTCACATGAAGGCTTAAGGGACCATTGTATGAATTTACAAGCCGTAAAAATGGCATTGGCATGCAGAAATATGAAGATGTACCTAAACCCACCTACCACCCTATCGATCCACGGCTTGCGCATCCTGTCTCTCTGGCCGACGTAGTGCCCGACCGCCCGCCCGCTCGTTTCATCAGTTGGCTTAGGCATACAGAGTTCATTCCCAATCTAGGATAGGACTGGACTGAGGGTTACGGTAGCAAGATCGACAGCACGTAGAGGGGGACCCGATCGATCCCCAGCTTGCGCATCCCGCCCCTCTGGTCGGCTGAGCGCCGGCATGCTCGTTTCGTGGGTTCACTTAGGCATACGGAGTTCATTCCCAGTCTAAGATCGGACTGGACCAAGGGTTGCGACAGCACATGCTGGGCTCGGGCATGTGCTGGCGCCGTATTTTTCTTCGTTGGGTCACCATCCTCGGAGCATCGTCGGAGAACCTGACCCACGGTATTGGGGTTCCGGAGATCGGGGGGGCCGGAAGGGTGTACGCACATGATATGCGATGGGTGCTGGTACTTGGCCCTTATATTGGCCCCTATCCCTAATGAAACCTCGAGAACTCACACCCCCTTAAAGAGTATTTCAGAGTTTACAGGTTTGTTGCCAGTAGCCATTAAAGTGTCTGAAATGGGGATACTTTTTTCAAATGATAACAAAATCTTGTACACTTTGAGTTTTTAGCCGAATTTTTTTATGCATGGCAAAAAAAATTCAAGGATCACGTCTACCAAGTTTAGGGCCAAAACTCCTTCCGAAAAAATTTTAAAAATTCCTGAACCCCAAAATGTTTTGAAAATCATGAAAACCTGGGGTTGGGCTTGGGCACCATCGCCGGAGCATCGTCGGAGAACCTGACCGACGGCATTGGGGTTCCAACGATCAGACGGGTTGGGGGGGTGTGCGTACATGATGTGCGATGGGTGCTGGTACTTGGCCCTTATATTGGCCCCCTATCCCTCATCAAACCTCGAGAAATCACTACCCCTTAAAGAGCATTTGAGATTTTACAGGTTTGCTGCCAGTAGCCATTAAAGTGTCTGAAATGGGGACGCTTTTTTCAAATGGTCACAAAATCTTGTACACTTCGAGTTTTTAGTTGAATTTTTTTGTACATGCCAACAAAAATACAAGGATCACGTCTACTAGGTTTGGGGCTAAAACTCCTTCCAAAAAAATTTTAAAAATTCCTGAACCGTAAAATGTTTTGAAAATCATGAAAAATAGAAAACGAGTCGTCTTGCCATGAAACTTCACGTGAAGGCTTAAGGGACCATTGTATGAATTTACAAGCCATAAAAATGGCATTGGCATGCAGAAATATGAAGATGTGCCTAAACCCACCTACCACCCTATCGATCCACGGCTTGCGCATCCCGTCTCTCTGGCCGGCGTAGTGCCCGCCCGCCCGCCCGCCCACTTGTTTCGTCGGTTGGCTTAGGCATAGGGAGTTCATTCCCAATCTAAGATCTAACTGGATCGAGGGTTACGGCAGCAGGATAGGCAGCACGCACAGGGGACCCGATCGATCCTCGGCTTGCGCATCCCGCCCTTATGGCCGACTGAGCGCCCGTACGCTCGGTTTGTGGGTTGACTGAGGCATACGAAGTTCATTTCCAGTCTAAGATCAGACTGGACCGAGGGTTGCGGCAGCACATGCTGGGCTCAGGCATGTGCTGGTGCCCTATTTTTCTTCATCGGGGCACCATCGCCGGAGCATCGTCGGAGAGCCTGACCGGCGGCATTGGGTTTCTGGCGGACGTGGGGGCCAGGGGGTCTACGCACATGATGTGCGATGGGTGCTGGTACTTGGCCCTTATATCGGCCCCCTATCTCTCACCAAACCTCGAGAAGTCACACCCCCTTAAAGAGCATTTGAGATTTTACAGGTTTGCTTCCAGTAGCCGTTAAAGTGTCTGAAATAGGGACACTTTTTTCAAATGGTCACAAAATCTTGCACACTACGAGTTTTTAGCTGATTTTTTTTGTGCATGCCAAAAAAAATACAGGGATCACGTTTACCAAGTTTGGGGCCAAAACTCCTTTCAAAAAAATTTTAAAAAATCCCGAACCATAAAAAGTTTTGAAAATCGTGAAAAATAGAAAACGAGTCGTCTTGCCATGAGACTTCACGTGAAGGCTTAAGGGACCATTGTATGAATTTACAAACCATAAAAATGGCATTGGCAGGTAGAAATATGAAGATGTGCCTAAACCCACCTACCACCCTATCGATCCACGGCTTGCGCATCCCATATCTCTGGCCGGCGTAATGCCCGCCCACCCGCCCGCCCGTTCATTTTATCAGTTCGCTTAGGCGCACGGAGTTCATTCTGAGTCTAAGATCAGACCGAACCGAGGGTCACTACAGTAAATGCTGGGCTCGAGCATGTGCTGGTGCCGCATTTTTCTTCGTCGGGGCACCATCGCCGGAGCATCGTCGGAGAACCTGACTAGTGACATTGGGGTTCCGGCGATCGGGGGGGCCGGGGGCGGGTGTGCGCACATGATGTGTGATGGGTGCTGGTACTTGGCCCTTATATTGGCCCCTATCCCTCATCAAACCTCGAGAACTCACACCCCCTTAAAGAGCATTTGAGATTTTACAGGTTTGCTTCCAGTAGCCATTAAAGTGCCTAAAATGGGGACACTTTTTTCAAATGGTCACAAAATCTTGTACACTTCGAGTTTTTGGCTGAATTTTTTTGTGCATGCCAACAAAAATACAACGATCACATCTACCAAGTTTAGGGCCAAAAATCCTTCCAAAAAAATTTTAAAAAATTTGGAACTGCAAAAAGTTTCGAGAATCGTGAAAAATAGAAAACGAGTCGTCTTGCCATGAAACTTCACGTAAAGGCTTAAGGGACCATTGTGTGAATTTACAAGCCATAAAAATGGCATTCGCATGCAGAAATATGAAGATGTGCCTAAACCAACCTACCACCCTATCGATCCACGACTTGTGCATCCCGCCTCTCTGGCCGGTGTAGTGCACGTCCGCCCGCCCGCCCACTCATTTTGTCGGTTGGCTTAGGCATACGGAGTTCATTCCCAATCTAAGATTGGATCGGACTGAGGGTTACGATAGCACATGCTGGGCTCGAGCATGTGCTGGTGCCACATTTTTCTTCGTTGGGGCACAATCATCGGAGCATCGTCGGAGAACCTGACCGACATCATTGGGGTTCCAACAATTGGGGGGGGCCGGGGGGTGTGCGCACATGATGTGTGATGGGTGCTGGTCTTTGGCCCTTTTATTGGCCCCCTAGCCCTCATCAATCCACGAGAACTCACACCCCTTTAAAGAGCATTTGAGATTTTACAGGTTTGCTGCCTGTAGCCATTAAAGTGTCTGAAATGGGGACAATTTTTTCAAATGGTCACAAAATCTTGTACACTTCGAGTTTTTAGCTGATTTTTTGTGTGCATGCCAAAAAAAACACAAGTACCACATCGACCAAGTTTGGGGCCAAAGATCCTTCCGAAAAAATTTTAAAAAATCCCGAACCATAAAAAGTTTCAAAAATCTTGAAAAAAAAAATTAGTCATCTTGCCATGAAACTTCACGTGAAGGCTTAAACGACCATTGTATGAATTTACAAGCCATAAAAATGGCATTGGCACATAGAAATATGAAGATGTGCCTAAACCCACCTACCACCCTATCGATCCACGGCTTGCGCATCTCGTCTCGCTGGCCGGTGTAGTGCCCGCCTGCCCACTCATTTTGTCGATTGGCTTAGGCATACGTAGTTTTTTCCCAGTCTAAGATCGGACTGGACCGAGGGTTGTGGCAGCAGGATCGACAGCACGAAGAGGGTGACCCGACTGATCCCCGGCTTGCGCATCCCACCCCTCTGGCCGGCTGAGTGCCCGCACACTCGTTTCGTGGGTTGACTTAGGCATACAGAGTTCATTCCCAGTCTAAGCATACGGAGTTCATTCCCAGTCTAAGATCGGACCAGACCAAGGGTTGCGGTAGCACATGCTGGGCTCAGGCATGTGCTGGTGCCACATTTTTCTTCGTCGGGGCACCATCGTCGGAGAACCTGACCGACGGCATTGGGGTTCCGACGATCTGGGGGGTCGGGGGGGGTGTGCGCATATGATGTGTGATCGGTGCTGGTACTTGGCCCTTATATTAGCCCCCTATCCCCCATCAAACCTCAAGAACTCACACCCCCTTAAAGAGCATTTGAGATTTTACAGGTTTGCTGCCAGTAGCCATTAAAGTGTCTGAAATGGGGACACTTTTTTCAAATGGTCACAAAATCTTGTACACTTCGAGTTTTTAGCTAATTTTTTTATGCATGCCAAAAAAAATACAAGGATCATGTCTACCAAGTTTGGGGCCAAAACTCCTTTCGAAAAAATTTTAAAAAATCTCGAACCGCAAAAAGTTTTGAAAGTCATGAAAAATAGAAAATGAGTCGTCTTGCCATGAAACTTCACGTGAAGGCTTAAGGGACCATTGTATGAATTTACAAGCCATAAAAATGGCATTGGCACGTAGAAAGATGAAGATGTGCCTAAACCCACCTACCACCCTATCGATCCACGGCTTGCGCATCCCATATCTCTGGCCGACGTAGTGCCCGCCCACCCGCCCGCCTGTTCATTTTGTCGGTTCGCTTAGGCATACGGAGTTCATTCCGAGTCTAAGATCAGACCGGACCGAGGGTTACTACAGCAAATGCTAGGCTCGAGCATATGCTGGTGCCGTATTTTTCTTCGTCAGGGCACCATCGTCGGAGCATCGTCGGAGAACCTGACTGGGGGCATTTGGGTTCCGGCGATCGGGGGGATCGGGGGCGGGTGTGCGCATATGATGTGTGATGGGTTCTGGTACTTGGCCCTTATATTGGCCCCCTATCCCTCATCAAACCTCGAGAACTCACACCCCCTTAAAGAGCATTTGAGATTTTACAGGTTTGCTGCCAGTAGCCATTAAAGTGTCTGAAATGGGGACACTTTTTTCAAATGGTCACAAAATCTTGTACACTTCGAGTTTTCGCTGAATTTTTTTGTGCATGCCAAAAAAAAAAATACAAGGATCACATCTACCAAGTTTGGGGCCAAAAATCCTTCCAAAAAAACTTTAAAAAATTCCGAACCGTAAAAGTTTCGAGAATCGTGAAAAATAGAAAACGAGTCGTCTTGCCATGAAACTTCACGTAAAGGCTTAAGGGACCATTGTGTGAATTTACAAGCCATAAAAATGGCATTCGCATGCAGAAATATGAAGATGTGCCTAAACCCACCTACCACCCTATCGATCCACGGCTTGCGCATCCCGTCTCTTTGGCCGGCATAGTGCCCGCCCTCCCGCTCGTTTCGTCGATTGGCTTAGGCATACGGAGTTCATTCCCAGTCTAAGATCAGATTGGATTGAGGGTTGCGGCAGTAGGATCGACAGCACGCTGAGAGGGACCTGGCCGATCCAGACTTGCGCATCCCGCCCCTCTGGCCGACTGAACGTCTGCACGCTCGTTTCGTGGCTTGATTTAGGCATACGGAGTTCATTCCCAATCTAAGATCAGACAGGATCGAGGGTTACGGCAGCACATGCTGGGCTTGAGCATGTGTTGGTGCCGTATTTTTCTTCTTCGAGGCACCATCACCGGACAACATGATGTGCATTTATGATTGCCAGGGCACCATCGCCGAAGCATCGTCGGAGAACCTGACCGGCGGCATTGGGGTTCCGACGATAGGGGGCCGGGGGGTGTGCGCACATGATGTACGATGAATGCTGGTATTTGGCCCTTATATTGGCCCGCTATCCCTCATCAAACCTCCAGAACTCACACCCCCTTAGAGAGCATTTGAGATTTTATTGGTTTGCCACCAGTAGCCATTAAAGTGTTTGAAATGGGGACACTTTTTTCAAATGGTCACAAAATCTTGTACACTTTGAGTTTTTAGCTGAATTTTTTTGTGCATGCCAACAAAAATACAAGGATCACGTCTACCAAGTTTGGGGCCAAAACTCCATCCGAAAAAATTTTTAAAATCCCGAACCGCAAAAAGTTTAAAAAATCATGAAATATAGAACACGAGTCGTCTTGCCGTGAAACTTTACGTGAAGGCTTAAGGGACCATTGTACGAATATACAAGCCATAAAAATGGCATTGGCATGAAGAAATATGAAGATGTGCCTAAACTCACCTACCACCCTATCGATCCACGGCTTGCGTATCCCGTCTCTCTGGCCGGCGTAATGCCCGCCCGCCCGCTCGTTTTGTCGATTGGCTTCGGCATACGGAGTTCATTCCCAGTTAAGATCACACAGGATAGAGGGTTGCAGTAGTAGGATTGACAGCACGCAGAGGGGGACCCGATCGATCCCCGACTTGGGCATCCCACCCCTCTGGTCGGCTGAGCACCCGTACGCTCGTTTCGTGGGTTGACTTAGGCATACGGAGTTCATTCCCAGTCTAAGCATATGGAGTGCATTCCCAGTCTAAGATCAGACTGGATCAAGGGTTGCAGCAGCACATGCTAGGCTCAGGCATGTGCTGGTGCCGCATTTTTCTTCACCAGGGCACCATCGTCAGAGCATCGCCGGAGAACCTGACCGGTGGCATTGGGGTTCCGATGATCGGGGGGGCCGGGGGGTTCTGCGCACATTGGGTGCGATGGGTGCTGGTACTTGGTCCATATATTGGCCCGTTATCCCTCATCAAACCTCAAGAACTCACACCCCCTTAAAGAGCATTTGAAATTTTACAGGTTTGCTGTGAGTAGCCGTTAAAGTGTCTGAAATAGGGACAGTTTTTTCAAATGGTCACAAAATCTTGTACACTTCGAGTTTTTAGCTGAAGTTTTTTGTGCATGCCAAAAAAAATACAAGGAACACGTCTACCAAGTTTGGGGCCAAAACTCCTTCCGAAAAAATTTTAAAAAATCCCAAACCGTAAAAAGTTTCAAAAATCGTGAAAAATAGAAAACGAGTCGTCTTGCCATGAAACTTTACGTGAAGGCTTAAGGGACCATTGTATGAATTTAGAAGACATAAAAATGGCATTGCAATGCAGAAATATGAAGATGTGCCTAAACCCACCTACCACCCTATCGATCCACGGCTTGCGCATCCCGTCTCTCTAGCTGGCGTAGTGCCAGCCCACCCGCCCGCTCATTTCGTTGGTTGGATTAGGCATACGGAGTTCATTCCCAGTCTAAGATCCAACCAGATTGAGGGTTGTGACAGTAGGATCGGCAGCACACAGAAGGGGACCCGACTGAACCCTGGCTTGCGCATCGCGCCCCTCTGGCCGGTTGAGCGCCCGCACGCTCATTTCATGGGATGACTTAGCCATACGAAGTGCATTCCCAGTCTAAGCATACGGAGTTCATTCCCAGTCTAAGATCGGATCGGACCGAGTGTTACGGTAGCACATACTGGGCTCGGGCATGTGCTGGTGCCACATTTTTCTTCACCGGGGCACAATCGTCGGAGCAACACCGGAGAACCTGACCAGCGGCATTGGGGTTTCGATGATCGGGGGCGCCGGGGGGGGTGTGTGCACATGATGTGCAATGGGTGCTGGTACTTGGCCCTTATATTGACCCCCTATTGGTCATCAAACCTCGAGAACTCACACCCCCTCTTAAAGAGCATTTGAGATTTTACAGGTTTACTGCCAGTAGCCATTAAAGTGTTCGAAATGGGGACACTTTTTTCAAATGATTACAAAATCTTGCACACTTCGAGTTTTTAGCTGAATTTTTTTGTGCATGCCAAAAAAAATACAAGGATCACGTCTACCAAGTTTGGGGCCAAAACTCCTTCTGAAAAAATTTTAAAAAGTCCCAAACCGCAAAAAGTTTTGAAAATCATGAAAAATAGAAAACGAGTCGTCTTGCCATGAAACTTCACGTGAAGGCTTAAGGGACCATTGTATGAATTTACAAGCCTTAAAAATGGCATTGGCACATAGAAATATGAAGATGTGCCTAATCCCACCTACCACCCTATCGATCCACGGCTTGCGCATCCCGTTTCTCTGGCCGACATAGTGCCTGCCCGCCCGCCGCCCGCTCGTTTCATCGGTTGGCTTAGGCATACGGAGTTCATTCCCAGTCTAAGATTGGACCGAATAGAGGGTTACAGCAGTAGGATCGGCAGCACGCAGAGGGGTACCCGACCAATCCCCAGCTTGCGCATCCTGCCCCTCTGCCGACTGAGTGCCCGCACGCTCGATTCGTGGGTTGACTTAGGCATACGGAGTTCATTCCCAGTATAAGCATACTGAGTTCATTCCCAGTCTATGATCAAACCAGACCAAGGGTTGCGGTAGCACATGCTGGGCTCGGGCATGTGCTGGTGCCACTTTTTTCTTCACCTGGGCACCATCGTCGGAGCATCGCCAGAGAACCTGACCAGCGGCATTGGGGTTCCGACGATTGGGGGGGTTGGGGGTGATCGCACATGATGTGCGATGGGTGCGTGTACTTGGCCCTTGTATTGGCCCCCTATCCCTCATCAAACCTCGAGAACTCACACCCCCTTAAAGAGCATTTGAGATTTTACAGGTTTGCTGCCAGTAGCCATTAAAGTGTCTGAAATGGTGACACTTTTTTCAAATGGTCACAAAATCTTGTACACTTTGAGTTTTTAGCTGAATTTTTTTTTGGATGCCAAAAAAAATACAAGGATCACGTCTACCAAGTTTGGGGCCAAAATTTCTTCCAAAAAAATTTTAAAAAATCTCGAACAGCAAAAAGTTTCAAAAATCATCAAAAATAGAAAACGAGTTGTCTTGCCATGAAACTTCACGTGAAGGCTTAAGGGACCATTGTATGAATTTACAAGCCATAAAAATCTCATTGGCATGCAGAAATATGAAGATGTGCCTAAACCCACCTACCACCCTATCGATCCATGGCTTGCGCATCCCGTCTCTCTGGCTGGCATAGTGCCCGCCCGCTCGCTCGTTTCGTCGGTTGGCTTAGGCATACGGAGTTCATTCCCAGTCTAAGATCGGACCAGACCAAGTGTTGCGGCAGCAGGATCGGCGGCACGTAGAGGGGGACCTAATCGATCCCCGGCTTGCGCATCCCACCCCTCTGGCCGACTGAGCGCCCGCACACTCGTTTCGTGGGTTGACTTAGGCATACGGTGTTCATTCCTAGTGTAAGCATACGGAGTTCATTCTCAGTCTAAAATCAGAGCAGACCGAGGGTTACGACAGCACATGCTGGGCTCGTGCATGTGCTGGTGCCATATTTTTCTTTGCCAGAGCATCGCCGGAGAACCTGAGCGACGGCATTCAGGTTCGGACGATCGGAGGGGCCGGGGGGGTGTGCGCACATGATGTACGATGGGTGCTCGTACTTGGCCCTTATATTGGCCCTCTATCCCTCATCAAACCTCAAGAACTCACACCCCCTTAAAGAGCATTTGAGATTTTACAGGTTTGCTGCCAGTAGCCATTAAAGTGTCTGAAATGGGGACACTTTTTTCAAATGGTCACAAAATGTTGTTCACTTCGAGTTTTTAGCTGAATTTTTTTGTGCATGCCAACAAAAATACAAGGATCACATCTAACAAGTTTGGGGCCAAAAATTTTTTCGAAAAAATTTTAAAAAATCCCGAACCGAAAAAAGTTTCAAAAATCATGAAAAATAGAAAACGAGTTGTCTTGCCATGAAACTTCACGTGAAGGCTTAAGGGACCATTGTATGAATTTACAAGCCATAAAAATGGCGTTGGCATGCAGAAATATGAAGATGTGCCTAAACCCACCTACCACCCTATCGATCCACGGCTTACGCATCCTGTCTCTCTAGCTGGTGTAGTGCCCGCCCGCCCGCCTACCTGCTCGTTTCATCGGTTGGCTTAGGCATATGGAGTTCATTCCCAGTCTAAGATCGGATCGGAGAACCTGACTGGTAGCATTGGGATTCCGGCGATCGGGGGGCCGTGGGGGGTGTGCGTACGTGATGCGCGATGGGTGCTGGTACTTGGCCCTTATATTGGCCCCCTATCCCTCATTATACCTCGAGAACTCACACCCTTTTAAACAGCATTTGAGATTTTACAGGTTTACTACCAGTAGCAATCAAAGTGTCTGAAATGGGGGCACTTTTTTCAAATAGTCACAAAATTTGTACACTTCGAGTTTTTAGCTGAATTTTTTTGTGCATACCAAAAAAAATACAAGGATCACCTCTACCAGGTTTTGGGCCAAAACTCATTTTGAAAAAATTTTAAAAAATCTCGAACCGTAAAAAGTTTTGAAAATCATGAAAAATAGAAAACGAGTCACCATGAAACTTCACGTGAACGCTTAAGGGACCATTGTATGAATTAACAAGAAATAAAAATGGCATTGGCACGTAGAAATATGGAGATGTGCCTAAACCCACCTACCACCCTATCGATCCACGGCTTACGCATCTCGTCTCTCTGCCCGACGTAGTGCCCGCCCGGTCGCCCGCTCATTTCGTCGGTTGGCTTAGGCATACGGAGTTTATTCCCAGTCTAAGATCAGACCGGATCGAGGGTTACGGTAGCATGCAGAGGGGGACACGACCGATCTCCGGCTTGCGCATCCCGCCCCTATGGCCGGCTGAGCGCCCGCACGCTCGTTTCGTGGGTTAACTTAAGCATATGGAGTTCATTCCCAGTCTAAGATCGGATCAGACTAAGGCTTACGATAGTACATGCTAGGCTCGAGCATGTGCTGGTGCCACATTTTTCTTCACCGGGGCACCATCGCCGGAGCATCGTCAGAGAACCTAACCGGCGGCATTGGGGTTCCGACGATCGGGGGGGCCGGGGCGGTGTGCGCACATGATGTACGATGGGTGCTGGTACTTGGCCCTTATATTGGCCCCCTATCCCTCATCAAACCTTAAGAACTCACACGCCCTTAAAGAGCATTTGAGATTTTACAGGTTTGCTGCCAGTAGCCATTAAAGTGTCTGAAATGGGGTCACTTTTTTCAAATGGTCACAAAATCTTGTACACTTTGAGTTTTTAGCTGAATTCTTTTGTTCATGCCAACAAAAATACAAGGATCACGTCTACCAAGTTTGGGGCAAAAAATCCTTCTGAAAAAATTTAAAAAAATCTCGAACCGTAAAAAGTTTCAAAAATCATGAAAAATATAAAACGAGTCGTCTTGCCATGAAACTTCACGTGAAGGCGTAAGGGACCATTGTATGAATTTACAAGCCATAAAAATGGCATTGGCATGCAGAAATATGAAGATGTCCATAAACCCACCTACCACCCTATCGATCCACGGCTTGCGCATCCCGTCTCTCTGGCTGGCATAGTGCCCGCCCGCCCGCTCGTTTTGTCGGTTGGCTTGGGCGTATGGAGTTCATTCCCAGTCTAAGATCAGACCGGATCAAGGGTTGCAGGAGCAGGATCGACAGCACGCAGAGGGGGACCAGGTCGATGCCCGGCTTGCGCATCCCGCCCCTCTAGCCGACTGAGCGCCCATATGCTCGTTTCGTGGGCTGACTTAGGCATACGGAGTTCATTCCCAGTCTAAGCATACCGAGTTCATTCCTAGTCTAAGATCGGACCAGACCGAAGGTTGCAACAGCACATGCTGGGCTCGGGCATGTGCTGGTGCCACATTTTTCTTCCTCGGGGCACCATCACCGGAGCATCGTTGGAGAACCTGACCGGCGACATTAGGGTTTCGACAATCGGGGGGGCCAGGGGGTGTACGCACATGATGTGCGATGGGTGCTTGTACTTGGCCATTATATTGGCCCCCTATCCCTCATCAAACCAGGAGAACTCACACCCCCTTAAAGAGCATTTGAGATTTCACAGGTTTGCTGCCAGTAGCCATTAAAGTGTCTAAAATTGGAACACTTTTTTCAAATGATCACAAAATCTTGTACACTTCGAGTTTTTGGCTGAATTTTTTTGTGCATGCCAAAAAAAATACAAGGATCACGTCTACCATGTTTGGGGCGAAAACTCCTTCGAAAAAAATTTTAAAAAATCTCAAACCGTAAAAAGTTTCAAAAATCATGAAAAATAGAAAACGAGTCGTCTTGCCATGAAACTTCTCGTGAAGGCTTAAGGGACCATTGTATGAATTTAAAAGCCATAAAAATCTCATTGGCACGCAGAAATATGAAGATGTGCCTAAGCCCAGCTACCACCCTATCGATCCACAACTTGCGCATCCTGTCTCTCTGGCTGGCGTAGTGCCCGGCCGCCCACCCGCCCGCTCGTTTCGTCTGTTGGCTTAGGCATACGGAGTTCATTCCTAGTCTAATATTGGACCAAACCTAGGGTTGTAGCAGCAGGATTAGCAGCACATAGAGGAGGACCCGATCGATCCCTGGCTTGTGCATCCCGCCTCTCTGGCCAGCTGAGCGCCTGCACGCTCATTTCGTGGGTTAACTTAGGCATACGGAGTTCACTCCCAGTCTAAGCATACGGAGTTCATTCCTAGTCTAAGATCGGATCGACCTAAGGGTTGCGGCAGCACATGCTGGGCTCGGGCATGTGCTGGTGCCTCATTTTTCTTCGCCAGGGCACCATCGTTGGAGAACCTGACCGACGGCATTGAGGTTCCGACGATCGGGGGGACCGGGGGGGAGTGCGCACATGATGTGCGATGGGTGCTGGTACTTCACCCTTATATTGGCCCCCTATCCCTCATCAAACCTCAGGAACTCACACCCCCTTAAAGAGCATTTGAGATTTTACAGGTTTGCTACCAGTAGCCATTAATGTGTCTAAAATGGGGATACTTTTTTCAAATTGTCACAAAATCTTGTACACTTCGAGTTTTTAGCTGAATTTTTTTGTGCATGCCAAAAAAAATACAAGGATCCCGTCTACCAAGTTCAAGGCCAAAACTACTTCCGAAAAAATTTTAAAAAATCCCGAACTGTAAAAAGTTTCAAAAATCGTGAAAAATAGAAAACGAGTCGTCTTGCCATGAAACTTCACGTGAAGGCTTAAGGGACCATTGTATGAATTTACAAGCCATAAAAATGTTATTGGCATGCAGAAATATGAAGATGTGCCTAAACCCACCTACCACCCTATCGATCCACGGCTTGCGCATCCCGCCTTTCTGGCCGGCTTAGTGCCCGCCAGCCTACCCGCCCGCTCGTTTCGTTGGTTGGCTTAAGTATACGGAGTTCATTCCCAGTCTAAGATCGGACCAGACCAAGGGTTGCGGCAGTAGGATTGGCAGCATGCTGAGGGGGACCCGGTCGATCCCTGGCTTACGCATCCCGCCCCTCTGGCCGACTGAGCGCCCACACAGGCATACGGAGTTCATTCCCAGTCTAAGCATACGGAGTTCATTCCCAATCTAAGATCGGATCAGACGGAGGGTTGCGGCAGCACATGCTGGGCTCGGGCATGTGCTGGTGCAGCATTTTTCTTCGCCAGGGCACCATTGTCGGAGAACCTGATCGGCGACATTGGGGTTCCGACGATCAGGGGGGCCGGGGGGAGTGTGCGCACATGATGTGCAATGGGTGCTGTTACTTGGCCCTTTTATTGGCCCCCTATCCCTCATCAAACCTTGAGAACTCACACCCCCTTAAAGAGCATTTGAGATTTTACAGGTTTGCTGCCAGTAGCCATTAAAGTGTCTGAAATGGGGACAATTTTTTCAAATGGTCACAAAATCTTGTACACTTCGAGTTTTTAGCTGAATTTTTTTATGCATGCCAACAAAAATAAAAGGATCACATCTACCAAGTTTGGGGCCAAAAATCCATCTGAAAAAGTTTTAAAAAATCCCAAACCGCAAAAAGTTTCAAAAAGCGTGAAAAATAGAAAACAAGTCGTCTTGCCATGAAACTTCACATGAAGGCTTAAGGGACCATTGTTTTAATTTACAAGAAATAAAAATGGCATTGGCATGCAGAAATATGAAGATGTGCCTAAACGCACCTACCACCCTATCGATCTACGGCTTACGCTTCCCGTCTCACTGGCCGACGTAGTGCCCGCCCGCCCGTCCGCCCGCCTGCTTGTTTCGGCAGTTGGCTTAGGCATATGGAGTTCATTCCTAGTCTAAGATTGGATCGGGCCGAGGGTTGCTGCAGCAGGATCGGTAGCACGCAGGGGGGACCCGGTTGATCCCCGGCACGCGCATCCCGACCCTCTTGTCGGCTGAGCTCCCGCACGCTCATTTCATGGGTTGACTTAGGCATACGGAGTTCATTCTTAGTCTAAGCATAAGGAGTTCATTCCCAGTCTAAGATTGGACCAGACCGAGGGTTGCGGCAGCACATCCTAGGCTCGAGCATGTGCTGGTGCCGCATTTTTCTTCGCAGGGCACCATCGTCGGAGAACCTAACCGGTGGCAATGGGGTTCCGACGATCGGGGGGCCAGGGGGTGTGCGCACTTGATGTGTGATGGGTGCTGGTACTTGGCCCTAATATTGGTCCCCTATCCCTCATCAAGCCTCGAGAACTCACACCCCCTTAAAGAGCAATTGAGATTTTACCGGTTTGCTGCCAGTAGCCATTAAAGTGTCAGAAATAGGGACACTTTTTTCAAATGGTCACAAAATATTGTACACTTCGAGCTTTTAGCTAATTCTTTTTGTGCATGCCAAGAAAAATACAAGGATCACGTCTGCCAAGTTTGGGAACAAAACTCTTTCCGAAAAAATTTTAAAAAATCTCGAACCGTAAAAAGTTTCAAAAATCGTGAAAAATAGAAAACGAGTCTTCTTGCCATGAAACATCACGTGAAGGCTCAAGGGACCATTGTATGAATTTACAAGCCATAAAAATTGCTTTGGCACACAGAAATACGAAAATGTGCCTAAACCCACCTACCACCTTATCGATCCACGGCTTGCGCATCCCGTCTCTCTGGCAGGTGTAGTGCCCGTCCGCCCGCCCGCTCGGTTCATCGGTTGGCTTAGGCATACGGAGTTCATTCCCAGTCTAAGATCAGACTGGACTGAGGGTTGCGACAGCACATGCTGGGCTCAGGCATGTGTTGGTGCTGTAATTTTCTTCATCGGGGCACCATCGCTGGAGCATCGTCGGAGAACCTGACCGGCGGCATTGGGGTTCCGATGATCGGGGGGGCCAAGGGGGTGCACGCACATGATGTGCAATGGGTGCTGGTACTTGGCCCTTATATTGGCCCCCTATCCCTCATCAAACCTCGAGAACTCACACCCCCTTAAAGAGCATTTGAGATTTTACAGGTTTGCTACCAGTAGCCATTAAAGTGTCTGAAATGGGGACACTTTTTTCAAATGGTCACAAAATCTTGCACACTTCGAGTTTTTAGCTAAATTTTTTGGTGCATGCCGACAAAAATACATGGATCACGTCTACCATGTTTGGGGCCAAAACTCCTTCTGAAAAAATTTAAAAAAATCCCAAGTTTGGGCCCAATCGTTTCATCGGTTGGCTTAGGCATACAAAGTTCATTCCCAGTCTAAGATTGCACCGGACTGAGGGTTGCGGCAGCAAGATCACCAGCACGCAGAGGGGGACCCGACCGATCCCCGGCTTACGCATCCCGCTGCTCTGGCCGACTGAGCACCCGCACGTTTGTTGCGTGGGTTGACATACGGAGTTCATTCCCAGTCTAAGTATACGAAGTTAATTCCCAGTCTAAGATCGGATCAGACTGAGGGTTGCGGCAGCACATGCTGGGCTCGGGCATGTGCTGGTGCCGTATTTTTCTTCACTGGGGCACCATCGCCGGAGAACCTGACCGGCGACATTGGGGTTCTGACGATTAGGGGGGCCAGGGGGTGTGCGCACATGATGTGCGGTGGGTGCTGGTACTTGGCCCTTATACTGGCATTGCCACGCAAAAATATGAAGATGTGCCTAAACGCACCTACCACCCTATCGATCCACGGCTTGCACATCCCTTCTCTCTGGCCGACGTAGTGCCCGCCCGCTCACCTGCCCGCTCATTTCGTCGGTTGGCTTAGGCATACGGAGTTCATTCCCAGTGTAAGATCAGACCAGACCGAGGGTTGTGGCAGCAAGATCGGTAGCACGTAGAGGGGGACCGGCCGATCCCCGGCTTCAGCATCCCGCCCCTCTGGCCGGTTGAGCGCTCGAACATTTGTTTCGTGGGTTGACTTAGGCATACGGAGTTCATTCCCAGTCTAAGATCAGACCAGACCGAGGGTTGCGACAGCACATGCTGGGCTCGGGCATGTGCTGGTGTCACATTTTTCTTCATCGGGGCACCATCATCGGAGCATCGTCGGAGAACCTAACCGGCGGCATTGGGGTTCCGACGATCGGGGGGGCCGGGGGGGTGTACGCACATGATGTGCAATGGGTGCCGGTACTTGGCCCTTATATTGGCTCCCTATCAACCATTAAACCGCGAGAACTCATACCCCCTTAAAGAGCATTTGAGATTTTACAAGTTTGCTGCCAGTAGCCATTAAAGTGTCTGAAATGGGGACACTTTTTTCGAATGGTCACAAAATCTTGTACACTTCGAGTTCTTAGCTGAAATTTTTTTTGCATGCCAACAAAAATACAAGGATCACATCTACCAAGTTTGGGGTCAAAACTCCTTCCAAAAAAATTTTAAAAAATCCCGAACCACAAAAAGTTTCAAAAATCATGAAAAATAGAAAACGAGTCGTCTTGCCACGAAACTTCACGTGAAGGCTTAAGGGACCATTGTATGAACTTACAAGCCATAAAAATGGCATTGGCACACAGAAATATGAAGATGTCCCTAAACCCACCTACCACCCTATCGATCCACAGCTTGCGCATCTCGTCTCTCTGGTCGGCGTAGTGCCCGCCCGCCCGTCCGTTCCTTTCGTCGGTTGGCTTAGGCATACGGAGTTCATTCCCAGTCTAAGATCAGACCGGACTGAGGGTTGCGGCAGCTAGATCAGCAGCATGCAGAGGGGGACCCGACCGATCCTCGGCTTCCGCATCCCACCCCTCTGGCCGGCTGAGCGCCCGCACGCTCATTTCGTGCGTTGACTTAGGCATACGGAGTTTATTGCCAGTATAAGCATATGGAGTTCATTCCCAGTCTAAGATCGGACAGGATTGAGGGATGCGGCAGCACATCCTGGGCTCAGGCATGTGCTGGTGCTGCATTTTTCTTCGTCGGGGCACCACGCCGGAGTATCGCCGGAGAGCCTGACTGACGGCATTGGGGTTCCGACGATCGAGGCTTTCGGGGGGGTCTGCGCACATGATGTGCGATGGGTGCTGGTACTTGGCCCTTATATTGGCCCCCTATCCCTCATCAAAATTTGAGAACACACATCCCCTTAAAGAGCATTTGAGATTTTACAGGTTTGCTGTCAGTACCCATTAAAGTGTCTATAATGGGGATACCTTTTTCAAATGGTCACAAAATCTTGTACACTTCGAGTTTTTAGCTGAATTTTTTTGTGCAAGCCAGCAAAAATACAAGGATCACGATTACCAAGTTTTGGGCCAAAACTCCTTTCGAAAAAATTTTAAAAAATCTTGAACCGTAAAAAGTTTTGAAAATTGTGAAAAATAGAAAATGAGTCGTCTTGACATGAAACTTCACGTGAAGGCTTAAGGGACCATTGTATAAACTTACAAGCCATAAAAATGGCATTGGCACACAGAAATATGAAGATGTCCCTAAACCCACCTACTACCCTATCGACTCACGACTTGCGCATCTCGTCGCTCTGGCCAGCGTAGTGCTCGCCCGCCCGTTCGTTTCGTCGGTTGGCTTAGGCATATGGAGTTCATTCCCAGTCTAAGACCGGACCAAACCGAGTGTTGCGGCAGCAGGATTGGTAGCACGCAGAGGGGGACCGGCCGATCCCTGGCTTTCGCATCCCGC
This sequence comes from Durio zibethinus, assembly GCF_047325235.1. NCBI lineage: Eukaryota > Viridiplantae > Streptophyta > Magnoliopsida > Malvales > Malvaceae > Durio > Durio zibethinus. Next base: position 15,163,770 of record NC_143174.1, read on the forward strand.
CCCTCTGGCTGGCTGAGCGCCCGCACGCTCATTTCGTGGGTTGACTCAGGCATACGGAGTTCATTCCCAGTCTAAGCATATGGAGTTCATTCCCAGTCTAAGATCGGACCGGACAGAGGGTTGCGACAGCACATGCTGGGCTCGGGCATGTGCTGGTGTCGCATTTTTCTTCGTCGGGGCACCATCATCGGAGTATCACCGGAGAACCTAACCGACGGTATTGGGGTTCCGACGATCGAGAGGGCC